>NC_138774.1:291093270-291098270 GCF_965119305.1 Pelophylax lessonae
TGGTGACCTCCATGACCAAGAGGGTTAAGGCAGTGCTGGAAAATAATGGTGGCTACACAAAATATTGACACTTTGGGCATTGTCACTTAGGGGTGTACTCACTTTTGTTGCCAGCGGTTTAGACCTTAATGGCTGTTGTTGAGTTATTTTGAGGGGACAGTAAATTTGCACTGTTATACAAGCTGTACACTCACTGCTTTACATTGTAGCAAAGTGTCATTTCTTCAGTGTTGTCACATGAAAAGATAGAATAAAATATTTACAAAAATGGGAGGGGGTGTACTTACTTTTGTGAGATACTGTGTGTACAACTGGTTCTTAATGGATTCCCTCAACAAAAATGAGAGGGTTGGGGAAGCACCACTGGCAAAGGTACAGTGACTTTAGCTTTCCTCCGGAGTTCGGTATTTTGGGTTCTTCCAGTACCGAAAGCCTCACCACTTTGAAAAAGAACTCAGTGAATGCAAAATACTGTATTTCCTATAATGGTTTCACTGTACTCTTTATACGTCTTTCTTCCACTCGGTATTTGTTTTTCTATTAGGGCAGCAACTACTGAGCCGTGTCTTTTTTAATTAAAGAGCTTCGCTTTATTTCTCGTTCTTCTGTATGCAACCTAAAAGGGTTGTGGCTTGCTAAATTATACTTGCTTTGGATGATCTTTTCAGTTTATATGTGTTGCGTTCTACCTCTGTACCTATACTACACTTCATTACACACAGTTCATTATTAAAAAAAAATGAAGGAATAAAAAACAAAAGTGAGAGAAATGGGCATTCGCTCTCTCTGCTCTCGTCTAACCTGTATTCCCACTGCCCTCCTGTGGCCGTTTCAGCACTTTAATGGGTCTGTTGTATAAGAAATGTCCAGTGCGCATTTTTCAGCATTCACACAGCATTTGCAAATAATTCCCATTATGGGTCTAATATATTTATTTATTTTCTATGATCGTTAGCTCCATCTAGTGGCCACGATGTGGTATTTCAGGAAAATACCACATTACAGCCACTAGATGGAGCTGGCGATCATAGAAAATAAACATATTCGACCCAATAACGAGGATTATTCTCTTGCTGGTGATAAAGATCTATGTAGAGCAGGGGGTCTTCAAACTATGGCTCTCCAGTTGTTCAGGAACTACAATTCCCATCATGCCTTGTCATGTCTGTGAATGTCAGAGTTTTACAATGCCTCATGAAATGTGTAGTTCTGCAATGTAGAGGAATCCGGACCTCCATCTTCCTGCTGATGTCCCCTCCAGTGATGATTAAAGATCTATATAGAGGAATCAGGACCTCCTTCCTCCTGCTGGTGACCCCTCTAGTGATATAAAGATCTATATAGAGGAATCAGGACCTCCTTCCTCCTGCTGGTGATCATTATAGGGATATAAAGATCTATATAGAGGAATCAGGACCTCCTTCCTCCTGCTGGTAAACTCTCTAGTGCAGGGCTTCCCAAACTTTTTTGGGCCGAGACCCACTTCTGAATACAGTTATTTTTTGGGACCCACTTGCTTGTAATTGAATATTGTAAAGCGCTACAGAATTTGTTGACGCTATAAAAATGCAAATAATATTAGCAATAATGCATATTTTAAAGGGAGGGGGATGTTAAAATAAAAATATCAATTTACTACTTTTCAATTTATGATTGAATACACTTGCCAGATGTTCTAAGTGAGTGGTCAGAAACCTGTGGCATGTGTGACATATAAGCAGAGTTGTAAGTAATCAGCTCCCTCATAGACAGTAAAAGGCAGGCAGAGGACAGAAATCAACCACCCGAGGACAGTGATCAGCAGGCTACACACAGGCGGTCCACAGTGAAGGTGAAGCCCCTGTTTGCCCTCTCCAGGGCCCAGCACACCTCACCCAGAGTCTCCATGATGAGGAGCTCTATGCTATCTTGGTGTCCTAGCTCTTCTCCTTCAGATTCTCTACTGGGGTCACAGAAGCTGTCATGAACTCCTGACACCGCCAGGCCACCTGCTCCTCCTTTGACACCGAGGCTGCTGTCTCTGTCCGCTATAGCTAAGAGACCCCGCCGCCAGTCTTGCCAACACCACTGCCGCCAGGAGTTGGCTATGCACCCCATGAACCTATCCTACATAACAGCCCACATACGTACTCACTGATGCAAGTATCTCCCTCGTGGGAAATGCAGACCAGCCTCTGTAAACTGCGTGGGCGGGGTCATGAATCCATCGCCATTGGACTGCTCTGGCTCTCTGTAATGTGCACGGGCTCGCACAGCACAATTTATGTGGGCGCGCTCTCAGTGATTTCCGGCTCAGCGCGACCCACTTAAATGCAGCTCGCGACCCACCAGTGGGTCCCGACCCACCGTTTGGGAACTCCTGCTCTAGTTATATGAAGTCCTATATAGAGGAATTAGGACCTCCTTCCTTCTGCTGATGATGATTCTAAGTATATAAAGATCTTTATCAAGGATTCAGTACCTCCTTCCTCCTGCTAAAAATCCCTCTGGTGATATAAAGATCTATATAGAAGAATTAGGAACTCCTTCCTGCCAGTGATCCCTCTGGTGATAACTAAGCCTCTATATATATATATATATATATATATATATATATATATATATATATATATATATATATAAAGATAAATCTGGACTTCTTGCGTCTTGCCAGTGATCCCTCTAATAATAAAGATCTATATAGAGGAATCAGGATATCCTTCCTCTTACTGGTGATCCGTCTAGTGATATAAAGATCTATATAGAGGAATCAGGACCTCCATCTTCCTGCTGGTGATCCCTCTAGTGATATAAAGATCTATATAGAGGAATCAGGACCTCCTTCCTCCTGCTGGTGACCCCTCTAGTGATATAAAGATCTATATAGAGGAATCAGGACCTCCTTCCTCCTGCTGGTGACCCCTCTAGTGATATAAAGATCTATATAGAGGAATCAGGACCTCCTTCCTCCTGCTGGTGACCCCTCTAGTGATATAAAGATCTATATAGAGGAATCAGGACCTCCTTCCTCCTGCTGGTGACCCCTCTAGTGATATAAAGATCTATATAGAGGAATCAGGACCTCCTTCCTCCTGCTGGTGACCCCTCTAGTGATATAAAGATCTATATAGAGGAATCAGCACCTGGTTCCTTCTGCTGGTAACTCCTCTAGTGATAACTAAGCCTCTATATATAGATAAATTGGGATTTCCTTCGTCGTGTCGGTGATCCCTCTAGTGATATAAAGATCTATATAGAGGAATTAGGAACTCCTACCTGCCAGTGATCCCTCTGGTGATAACTAAACCTCTACATATAGATAAATCTGGACTCCTTTCGTCTTGCCAGTGATCCCTCTAATAATAAAGATCTATATAGAGGAATCAGGATATCCTTCCTATTACTGGTGATCCCTTTTAGTGATATAAAGATCTATATAGAGGACTCAGAACCTCCTTCCTCCTGCTGGTGACCCCTCTAGTGACAACTAAGCCTCTATATATATATATATATATAGAGATAAATTGGGATTTCCTTTGTCGTGCCAGTGATCTCTCTAGTAATAAATATCTATATAGAGAAATTAGGACCTCCTTCCTCCTGCTGGTGACCCCTCTAGTGATATAAAGATCTATATAGAGGAATCAGGACCTCCATCTTCCTGCTGGTGATCCCTCTAGTGATATAAAGATCTATATAGAGGAATTAGGACCTCCTTCCTCCTGCTGGTGACCCCTCTAGTGATATAAAGATCTACATAGAGGAATCAGGACCTCCTTCCTCCTGCTGGTGACCCCTCTAGTGATATAAAGATCTATATAGAGGAATCAGGACCTCCTTCCTCCTGCTGGTGACCCCTCTAGTGATATATAGATCTATATAGAGGAATCAGGACCTCCTTCCCCCTGCTGGTGATTCCTCTAGGGATCTAAAGATCTATATAGAGTAATCAGGACCTCCTTCCTCCTGCTGGTGATTCCTCTAGGGATCTAAAGATCTATATAGAGTAATCAGGACCTGGTTCCTTCTGCTAGTGACCCCTCTAGTTATATAAAGATCTATATAAAGGAATTAGGAACACCTTCTTCCTGCCAGTGATCCCTCTGGTGATAACTAAACCTCTCTATATATATATATATATGGACTTCCTTCATCTTGCCAGTGATCCCTCTAATAATAAAGATCTATATAGAGGAATTTAGGATCTCCTTCCTCTTACTGGTGATCCCTATAGTGATTGAAAAAATTTATATAGAAGAATCATATATATAATTGGGATTTCCTTCCTCGTGCCAGTGATCTCTCTAGTAATAAAGATCTATATAGAGGAATCAGGACCTCCTTCCTCCTGCTGGTGATTCCTCTAGGGATCTAAAGATCTATATAGAGTAATCAGGACCTGGTTCCTTCTGCTGGTAATCCCTCTAGTGATATAAAGATCTATATAGAGGAATCAGGACCTCCTTCCTCCTGCTGGTGACCCCTCCAGTGATATAAAGATCTATATAGAGTAATCAGGACCTGGTTCCTTCTGCTAGTGATCCCTCTAGTAGGATATACAGTTCATACCAGAAGCCAAATTGCATTTTTTCCTGCCAAAATTTTCTATGACAAAAACCGTATTAGTGCTACTATGCCAAACAAAACCAACGGTCCAATTTTCAGAAGCCAAAAATCAATATTCTGCATGCAGAAGCTTCCTTTACAAGAAACAAAGGTATATGCTATTAGGAAAATTGTCTCTTTGATTCATTTATGTCGGTGATATTTTTAAGACGCACATTAAGACTTCTTTAATCCCTGCATGAATATTTAATGCGCTAACTTGGAAATACATAAAATGTTTGCAAAAAAAAAATCGTAAACACTGCATCAACCGGTCTTCCATTTATCCTCATATTCAGGACCAAAAATGGAACAGAGATATACTAATTAATATAAATGTTTAACAATATAAATAGTCTCTCTTGAGCATCATCTGCATATAGCTTCCATTTTTTTCATTGAAAATTAAATACCAC
>NC_138774.1:291103270-291155770 GCF_965119305.1 Pelophylax lessonae
CAAATTAGTAATACTGAGCCGGGTCTAATCTTTCTTTTCCCTGATAGATGGATGCCAGCCCAGGAAAAACCTTACACCTCCCCCAGGTGCAGCCCGAGCACCAGTAAACTCATTACACTTGGCCTGCATATTTATCCACCGGCATATCAGCCAGCCAGCGCCGGCCACCGGGACCGTGGAATGCAGAGCGCAAATTGAATTGGCTGCAGATCCGGGGCTCAGCTGCAGCAGCCTTGCAATGGGAAAACACAGAACACGTCTCCAACAAAATGAAAAACCATGTGAACAAAGGCAGGAGACTTACAGCGGGTCCAACGCTCTACTCCCATCTGAGGACGAGGACGAGCAAGGAGATTTTAATTACAATTTGAAATGTGGAAATTTCAGATAGAAACATTGCAGCGTTGTACGCTATATTACCAAAAGTATTGGGACGCCTGCCTTTACACGCACATGAACTTTAATGGCATCCCAGTCTTAGTCCGTAGGGTTCAATATTGAGTTGGTCCACCCTTTGCAGCTATAACAGCTTCAACTCTTCTGGGAAGGCCGTCCACAAGGTTTAGGAGTGTGTCTATGGGAATGTTTGACCATTCTTCCAGAAGCGCATTTGTGAGGTCAGGCACTGATGTTGGACGAGAAGCCCTTCGCTCAAATTCATCTCAAAGGTTGAGGTCTGGACTCTGTGTAGGCCAGTCAAGTTCCTCCACCCCAAACTCGCTCATCCATGTCTTTATGGACCTTGCTTTGTGCACTAGTCCATATAATTTGGTGGAGGGGGGATTATGGTGTGGGGTTGTTTTTCAGGGGTTGGGCTTGGCCCCTTTGTTCCAGGGAAGGGAATTCTTAAGGCGTCAGCATACCAAGATATTTAAGATGATTTCATGCTTACAACTTTGTGGGAAGAGTTTGGGGATGGTCCCTTTTTGTTCCACCATGACTGCACACCAGTGCACAAAGCAAGGTCCATAAGGACATGGATGAGCGAGTTTGGGGTAGAGGAACTTGAGTGGCATGCACTTGGAGTGTGTCTATGGGGATGTTTCACCATTCTTCCAGAAGCACATTTGTGAGGTCAGGCACTGATTTTGGACAAGAAGGCCTGGCACGCAGTCTCCTCTCAAATTCATCCCAAAGCTGTTCTATCGGGTTGAGGTCAGGACTCTGTGCAGGCCAGTCAAGTTCCTCCAACCCACTTGTTGCACCCAAGGTATGCAGAATACCATCTCTAAACACACAACACATCAAACGTTCAAGCAGATGGGCTACAGCAGCAGAAGACCACTCCTGTCAGCTAAGAACAGGAAACTGAGGCTAAAATTCACCAAGATTGGACAATAGAAAATTGGAAAAACGTTGCCTGGTCTGATGAGTCTGGATTTCAGCTGCGACATTCAGATGGTAGGGTCAGAATTTGTCACATGGATCCACCCTGCCTTGTATCACTGGTTCAGGCTGGTGGTGTAATTGTAGGGGGCAGGGCTTCACAATTGTGCTTGAAATCTAGGAGCCAGCTAAAGAAGTTAGGAGCCAGTTTTTTTTTTCACGCATGCCGAATGGCCGGCTTCTGTGGGACCAGCTGCCATACACACAGGCCCAATGACAGACAGTTTTTAATGAACCGGCTGATGTTGCCTGGCATTCGACCCGTGTGTACTTTTTCTGAGAGATATTGAAGGAACACTCCAACCACCATGACCACTTCAGTGATTTCAGTGGTCATGGTGGTACGAGTCAGAAACACTGCACATGCTGGGATACTTACAATCATGTGCTGGGGGCTAGTGGGTACTGCTGGCTGGTACTTCTGTGGGTACTGCTGGCTGGAACTGCTGTGGGGACTGCTGACATGTAATGCTGACTGGTACTGCTGTGGGGTACTGCTGGCTGGTATACTAATTGCTGGTAATGCTGTGGGTACTTCTGGCTGGTACTGCTGGCTGGTACTGCTGGCGGGTACTGCTGGCAGGAAATGCTGGTGGGAAATGCTGGTGAGTGGAGAGTATGAGGAGCGGCGCAGTAGGAAGCATGCAGAGCCGATGCTTCCTGTATCTCTCCTCTCACAGGCGGAGTACATTTGATATCATTCTGCCTGTAACAGGACAGAGCTGGAACTATACAGCCTGGGTTTACATATATGCGGTGTCAGACACTGCATGTGATTCGCACCGCATTGCTGTCCAGATCACATGCGTTGTCTGTGCAAATGCGAATTTAGAAATACATTTGTATAGCTGAACTCACATTGGATTCACACGAAAAAGGTGCAGGAACCTTTTTTTTTTTTTCACACAGTGTTGGGCACTGATAAACCTGCATTGATGGGCACAGATAGTCTCCACTTATAAGCATGAATAAAGCTGCACTGATGGGCATTGATGAGGCTGCACTGATGGGGACTGAAACTGCACCAATAGGCACTGATAAGCGGCACTGATAAAGTTGCACTGATGGGCACTGATAAACTGCATCAATGGGCACTGATAGCCTGCATTGATGAGGTGGCACTGATGGACACAGGCTGCACTGATGGGCACTGGTGAGGCTGCACTGATGGGCACTGGTGAGGCTGCACTGATGGGCACTGGTGAGGCTGCACTGATGGGCACTGGTGAGGCTGCACTGATGGGCACTGGTAAGGCTGCACTGATGGGCACTGGTGAGGCTGCACTGATGGGCACTGGTGAGGCTGCATTAAGGGCACTGGTGACACTGCACTGATGGGCACTGGTGACACTGCACTGATGGGCACTGATAGGTGGCACTGATAGCCTGCACTGATGGGCACAGGCTGCACTGATGGGCACTGGTGAGGCTGCACTGATGGGCACTGGTGAGGCTGCACTGATGGGCACTGGTGAGGCTGCATTGATGGGCACTGGTGAGGCTGCACTGATGGGCACTGGCGACACGGCACTGATGGGCACTGATAGGTGGCACTGATGGGCACTGATAGGTGGCACCGATGGGCACTCATAGCCTGCACTGGTGAGGCAGCACTAATGGGCACTGGTGAGGCTGCACTGATGGGCACTGGTGAGGCTGCACTGATGGGCACTGGTGAGGCTGCACTGATGGGCACTGGTGAGGCTGCACCAATAGTTTATTCAGCATGAAACAAAGCTTAGTTATGTAGCATATATATATATATGTATATTCTGCAATAATGATATCTTTGCTAAACTCATTCAATGAATCCAAGCTCTACAGGCTGAGATAACAGGTGCTGGGTTGATGCATCATGGCAGCTCCGGTTAGAGGGCATCCCCTCACCTGCTGCCTCCACGTCCCTCACCTTGTTGTGTCGCTGCCCCATCACCAGCCATCCCATTAAAATGAATGGGACTGTCAGTGAATCAACAGCGGGTCAAAAGAGGAGCCGCTGCGGGACAGAGATGACCGCTGCATTCTAAAAATTATGATTTAAATCGACTTGATTTAAATCATATCCACCCTAACACTGACTGAGGGAACATGCAGGAATTGGGGAGGGTCTGGCTAAAACTGAACTAACTAACTTGTAGGAGGTGAGGACAGAGGGAAAAACCAAAATCGTATAGTAAATAAGTTGTAGTGGCCCGAAACCGCCACTAGATGTCATAACCTGATCCAATCCAATTTAATCCATATAAGTGAGACAGAACAATGTAACCGTCTGCCCCAAAAGCTTTGAATCCAAGGAGAAAATTGCTATATAAACTAAACAAATTATTAACCCTTACAGTTACTAGAATGCATTATTTATTCATTAGAGTGAGCCGTTAACTGTAGGATGATTGCCTGTTAGAATAAATAGCCGACTCTGCGGGTTGCAGTGAATAGATGATCTGTCCAGCGCATTTATAAGGTAAGCAATTCGCTTCTTGAGTGGCTTTTATTTCTCCATAAGGACACAATGGGGAATATAATTATAAATTGCGCGCAGGGACGGGGCCACAGCCTCCCTGTCTGAAATCCAGACAGAAAATGAAGGATGGGGCCCCTTTGAATGTCATAGGCAAATATCAATATTAACATTTACCTTTTCTAAAACAGAACAATTTATTATGATGATCAAATCGATGGATAACTATTATAAAGAAAAATTGATTAAATTATAAAAAAAAAAAAAAAAATGTTATGGTTTATATCCACTTCAGCTCCGAAAGGTTTTCCCCTCTCCCCCGTTCCCCTGTTCATGACCAGGCAAGTTTTTGCTACTTTAACCGGTATTTGATCACCACTGGGTTTTTTTTACTTTATTTTTTATTATATAAATATAAAAAGACAGAACCTTTTTTTTTTTTTTTAATTATTTTTTGTATTTTCTACTATATTTCAAATATATTAGATAAAAAAATGTAAAAAAAAATGTAATTTTTGTCCAAAATATATTATTTTGCTAGATGTCTCTAGTAAAAAAAAAAAAATATCCCAATAAGTGTATATTGTTTGTTTTTTGTGAAAATGATAGCGTCTACAAACTATGGGGTATAGACATGTGCGGTTCGTTTCACTCCGAATAAATATTCGGACTAATTTTTTTTGTTATACGGAGATTTAGATCCATCCGAATACCTGAATTGTAGTATAAATGAAGTTTACCAAATACTCTGATAACGAAAAGAAATTCGGCCGAATTTCAGAAATTCAAATTTAAATTCGGATGGAATTTTGCAAGTGAATTCCAGTGCAATTGGAACTGTAAACATATTTCTGAAATCAAAGAGTACAATTTTGAAAAAAAAAACATTTTTTAATTTTTTTGTATTTTCTGTTTATAAAATATATCAGATAAAAAATAATTGTAAATTTTGTCCAAAAAAAAAAAAATATATATATATATATATATATATATATATATATATATATATATATATATATATATATATATATATATATATTATTCACATCTTTTTTAAATCAGACTATGTGTGTTATTAGAGTACTATTTCGAAATCATGCTGTTTTTGTTAAGCCAAAGATGATTTAAAGAGTCATTGTAATAATTTAATGAAGATTTTTCTTTTGTTCACTTTGCCACATTCGAATCGAAAAAAAAATTACGTTTTCAATTCGGTCCGCTCCCGTAGACGTCCAATGACGAAACGTGCGTAGGGCGGAACCTAACGTCAACGTCACTTCCGGTCCGCAGCTCGCCAAGTGTGGAACGCGGAAGCTTCTCCGGCGCTGTCTGCCTTGTCTGACACGATCTGCTGCACTCGCTGTTTTCAAGTGTGAGTTACTACTAACCTTTGAAACTCCTGTATTATATGCCACACTAAGAGGTTTTTTTCTCCCTCACACTCAGATGGGATCCATCGGTCCGTAAGGACTTTTTGGGGACAGGTCTGAGAGTTTTTATTACCCTATACAATATATGAACAGTATCTTGATGCGGGGTAAGTGCGACCTCTAGTGGTCATATTGGAGTTTTCCTATACATAAGGTACACACTATTATCTTCACCATTTTTACTACTATTTATTATTATTCATATATCACATATTTATTGGGATATCACACCATACCTTGCCACATTTTTTATCTTCACCATTTTTTACCACTATTTATTGATCATTCATATATTTATTGGGATATCACACCATACCTTGCCACATTCTAAATATTTATTCATATCTCGTCCATTGTTTTTTAATCTACTATTAATTATATTCTGTCACTGGAATAACATTCATACACATTTTATCTGCACTAAGTCTATCTTATTTATTTTGCACTGGGCACTTTTTCCTCAATACATTCACTTTTTGTACTCGCTGTACATATTCTAGGGAGCGCCGTTTCCAACTTCTTTCACCCCCCATATTTCAATTCGACCGATTCAAAATTTACACCGATAAAAATCGGTAAGTTCGAAGTAAATTTAAAAAAAGACCTAAAACGAATTCCGAATACGAATCCCCCTTACGAATTGAACGAATCAACCGAATTTCTGCAGCATTGAAGGTCCCAATGAGCACAGTGGCCTCCATCGTCTGTAAATGGAAGAAGTTTGGAACCACCAGGAAAACTGAGAAGGGCCTTGGCCAGGGAGTTGACCAAGAACCTGATGGACACTCTGACGGAGCTCCAGCCTTTCTCTGTGGAAAGAGGAGAACCTTCCAGAGAAAGGGGAGAGGTACAGAAAAGTTTCTGCTGCATTGAAGGTCCCAGTGAACAGAGTGGCCTCCATTATCCATAAATGGAAGAAGTTTGGAACCAATAGGACTCTTCCTAGAGCGGTCAAACTCAGGGGAGAAGGGCCTTAGTCAGGGAGGTGACCAAGAACCCGATGGTCACTCTGACCGAGCCCCAACGTTTCTCTGTGGAGAGAGGAGAACCCTCCAGAAGAAGGGGAGGGGTACAGAAAAGTTTCCACAGCATTGAAGGTTCCAACGAGCGCAGTGGCCTCCATCATCCGTAAATGGAAGAATTTTGGAACCACCAGGACTCTTCCTAGAGCGGTCAAACTGAGCGATCGGGGGAAAAGGGCCTTAGTCAGGGAGGTGACCAAGAATCAGGTGATTGGACATGATTTGGAAAAGCACACACCTGTCTAGATAAGGTCTCACAGTAATCAGTGCATGTCAGAGCACAAACCAAGCCATGAAGTCCAATGAATTGTCTAGATCAACGAGACAGGATTTTATGGAGGCACAGATCTGGGTAAGGGTACAGAAAAGTTTCTGCAGCATTGAAGGTCCCTGGCAAAACTGAGCGTTCGGGGGAGAAGGGCCTCAGTCAGGGAGGTGACCAAGAACCCGATGGTCACTTTGACAGAGCTCCAGAATTTCTCTGTGGAGAGAGGAGAACCTTCAAGAAGAAGGGAAGGGGTACAGAAAAGTCCAACAAATTGTCTGTAGATCTCCGAGACAGGATTGTATGGAGGAACAGATCTGGGGAAGGGTACAGAAAAGTTTCTGCAGCAATGAAGGTCCCAATCCGTAAATGTAGGAAGTTTGGAACCACCAGGACTCTTCCTAGAGCCGCCTGCCCGGCCAAACTGAGTGATCGGGGAAAAAGGGCCTCAGTCAGGGAGGTGACCAAGAACCCGATGGTCACTCTGACAGAGCCCCAGTGTTTCTCTGTAGAGAGAGGAGAACCTTCCAGAAGAACAACCATCTCTGCAGCACTCCACCAATCAGGCCTGTATGGGTGTGGCCAGATGGAAGCCACTCCTCAGTAAAACGCACATGACAGCCCGCCTGGAGTTTGCCAAAAGGCATCTGAAGTACTCTGACCATGAGAAACAAAATTCTCTGCTCTGATGAAACAAAGATTGAACTCTTTGGCCTGAATGGCAAGCATCAAGTCTGGAGGAAACCAGGCACCACCCATCACCTGACCAATACCATCCCCATAGTGAAGCATGGTGGTGGCAACATTATGTTGTGGGGATGTGTTTCAGCGGCAGGAACTGGGAGACTAGTCAGGATTGAGCAATGTACAGAGACATCCTTGATGAAAACCTGCTCCAGAGTTTCCCCCGGACCTCTGGACCATGAACCATTGGTCAGGACCTGCTAACGACCTCCCCCTGTGTACCGTCACAGCGGAAGTCTTTAGGTGGGGGGGGGGGTGCCTTCTATCCAGAAGAAGCCAGCATCCTATAGGTACATCACTGTGCCAGTTTGAGCGGGCGGTCCTTTAGGGTGGATAGTGTTGCATGACTGAGTAGTTGTCAGTGAAACTTTCACAGCACTGAAAACTACATAGTTAGTGAGGTTAAAAAAAAAAGACACCAGTCCATCCAGTTCAACCTATGATGTGTGTGTGTGTTTGCTGTTAACCGTACATTGTATACCCTGTATGTTGTACATTGTATACCCCTGTATGTTGTACATTGTATACCCCTGTATGTTGTACATTGCATACCCCTGTATGTTGTACATTGCATACCCCTGTATGTTGTACATTGTATACCCCTGTATGTTGTACATTGCATACCCCTGTATGTTGTACATTGCATACCCCTGTATGTTGTGGTCTTTAAGGTGCCCATCTAATAGTTGGCAAATGGCCTGGGAATGAAGGAATATTACAGGCCGGCACTCATGTGGTTGAGCTGTCCCCACAAAAATGCTGATTTCCTGGTCCATGTGGCCAGGTAAAATAATGTTAGGATTGGAGGACAAGTACACAAGTCATAGACAGTCGTAGCAAATACTGGAATTGGACATAAAAACGGCTCTTGGGATGATTTCCAGGTGTTGTGCCTTTTGAAGGGAGAGACGCTCTTTTACTTCAGAGCAATCTATTTAAAACGCGTCTTCTCCTGTATGTGAAATCAGATTTGTTGTATGGGAACTTGACTGCTCAGCAGCTCAGTGTACATGAGGGGAGATTGAGCGCCAACCACCAGCTGTTTTGTACCATGTGGGATCTTTGTCGCGACTCATACCTGCAGCTCGCTGATTCCTCCATTTCCTTTCTATCTAATTGGATTTAAAATAGAGATGATAAAAAAAAAAAATAGTTCCTGTAAATCTCGTATCAGTTCTCAAGAAACTGCAAGCGGCAGTCGGTAAAATGCCATATTACGAAGGTAAGGCATTTCAGAACAAGCGTTTTGGAAATTACCCAGATGCTTCTGAAATTTCAAAAACAAAATTTGCAAGAGTATACAAATATTGATGTCAAAGTATATCTAAAGCCAAAACTATTTTTTTTTTTTTTTTTTAGCAAACCTAAGTCCTCAAGTGCCCCTCCACAAGTGTCAGGACCCAGCCTTGAACCTGGGACCTCCACGGTGTCTGCCAATGGCTCTACTCATTGAGCTACCTGGACAAATCCTTGAATGATCCTGCATCTTTTCAAGGGCGCCCAGAGCTGTGTTGTCCTGCCGCCGTCATATGACGTCCGGTCAGGATAACACAACCACATTCCCGCCGTCAATCTGTAATAGGGCGGGCGGGAAGTGGTTAATGTGACATCACCTGCCCGCTTCTCGGCCTCAGCCAGTTAGAGGAAGCTTTGTACCAAAGCACTGTCAAAATTCCTGAGTCCTGATGAAGGGAGAGTCTGGCCCCCAAAACATGTTGAGATTTTTCTATTGTGACATCACCTGCCCAATTCTCCGTCTCAGCCAGTTAGAGGAAGCTTTGTACCGATAAGCACTGTCAAAATTCCAGAGTCCTGATGAAGGGGCAGTCTGGCCCCCCAAACACGTTTTTTATAGTGATATTCTCTGTCCGCCACAGCAAGTCAGAGGAAGCTTTGTACCGATAAGTACTGTCAAAGCACTGATGAAGGGAAATTCTGCCCCCAGAAATGCATTTTTTTCTGCTATGAACCAATTTCATCAGTTAAAAAAAAAATAAAAAATAAATCATTTGGGGCTCTCATCGGACTGTCTATACAATATATGTGTGCTCCTCAACTCCTGGTTTTACCCCGATTTTTAAGCGGTGTCCCTGTTTTGTGGGGTGCAGCGGTAACTACTGCATCATGATGACCACTAGATGGAGCTGACAATCACGGTTAATACCTATTTAACCCCTATGATCATTAGCTCCATCTAGTGGCCATAATGCTCCATTTTCCTGATTCGCACTGTTGTGGTGTTTTTTTTTTTTTGTTTTTTTTTTACCACAAATAAAGAGGCACTATTTTTAATGGGTTAGTCAAATTACCTCTGGGCGCACTGGCTCATTCATACAGAATAGAGTAACTACTTCATTATGACCACTAGATGGAGCTGACAATCACAGTTAATACCCATTTAACCCCTATGATCATCAGCTCCATCTAGTGGCCTTAATGCGCCATTTTCCTGATTTGCATTGTTCTTACGAATGAAGAACATTCGACCTTGAGAGGTAATAGCCTACTAACATTCGATTGTTCTGCAATTTCATATAGTTTCACAAGATGACGTTTTTTTGTTTTTTTTTAAATTAATTTACCCCTTTTATGTTGTAGCGGGACAAGTAGATGGAGCCGACGATTGTATGTTGATTCCCTTTATCGTTGCTCAAACCTGGCACCATGTCCTTCCTAAAATCATAACATCTAGTACAGTATATCAAGCAAACCATGGGGCTAGGTTTACTTGATAGCTACACACACATACATAAAACATTAATAGATTCCGATTTCCACTTGATTTATAAACCAAGGTCAAACGCAATTTACTTACCTCCAGGAAATAGATGTCTGGCTAAAAACTATTTTTCAATCACCAGCTGTAGTTCCAGACTGAACTGTCATAAGGAATCTACTTACAAACAAGGCTGAACCCCACATAACACATAATTTCTCTTATATTTTGTTGGGTCTGCCGTTAAATATGTGAATCGGATTTAATTTTGCTCATGTTTTTGTTATATTTTTATTGAGGTGCACATATATTTTCTTAATTGAATCGAACCCGATATATAAGGGTGTGTGGGTCCACCGGAAATTGTATCCAATTCATCATTACCAATTCAATGCTCCCTACTGAATACACAATAGGGGGTCTATGTATAAAGCATTTGTTGGATAAATGTCAAAAGCCTTTGTCTAGCTGAGACGAATGCTTGTGACAGTGAGAGTATTAAAGCGGAACTTCACCCTAAAGGGGAAGTTCTCCTCTATGTCCTCCTCTCCCTTCCTCGACTACTTTTGGCACATTAAACATTTTTTTGGGGGATTGGGTACCTAGTTTTGATAGGTACCCGCTCCCACTTCCTCTCGGATCAACTAGACCTCTCTTTTCCCTGGGGTCCCTTGGGAAATCCTTCCCAGAAGAGTTTGTAGAGCCATCTCAGGAGACATTGTTATATCCACAAAGGGGATGAAACTCCATGGTTTTGGAACAGGATGTCCATGAGCTTATATTGGTGTATTCCTTTAGGTTTTGCTTTATATTTACATACAGTATGTACAATATGTTGTCTTCTACAGATTAACTAAAACATTTTGAGGTTCCAGAGCGGAAAAAATCTTCAGATGTGCATTATGTCTGGAATATGAGTAAGAGACCATTAATGGTCTCACTGAAAGGTCTATGTTGGCTTTAGTTTTGTAGTAGATTTAGTATTATTGAGAGACCATTAATGGTCTCACTGAAAGGTCTACATTGGCCTTGATTTCGTAGTAGGTTTGGTGTTATTGAGAAACCATTAATGGTCTCACTGAAATGTCTACGTTGGCCTTGGTTTCGTAGTATGTTTGGTGTTTTTGAGAGACCATTAATGGTTTCATTGAAAGGTCTATGTTGGCCTTGGTTTCGTGGTAGGTTTAGTGTTATTGAGAGACCATTAATGGTCACACTGAAGGGCCTATGTTGGCCTTGGTTTCATAGTAGGTTTAGTGTTATTGAGAGACCATTAATGGTCTAGTTGACCTTGGTTTTGTAGTAGGTTTAGTGTTATTGGGAGATCATTATTGATCCCACTGAAAGGTCTACAATAGCCATGGTTTCGTAGTAGATTTAGTGTTATTGAGAGACCATTAATGGTCTCACTGAAAGGCTTATGTTGGCCTTGGTTTCATAGTAGGTTTAGTGTTATTGAGAGACAATTAATGGTCCCACTAAAAGCTCTATGTTGGTCTTGCTTTCACAGCAGATTTAGTGTAAATGAGAGACCATTAATGGTCCCACTGAAAGGTCGACGTTGGCTTTGGTTTCATAGTAGGTTAAAGGTTATTGAGTGAGAGACCATTAATGGCCTCACTGAATGGTCTATGTTGGCCTTGGTTTTGTAGTAGGTTTAGGGTTATTGAGAGACCATTATTGGTCCCACTGAAAGGCATACAATGGCCTTGGTTTCGTAGCAGATTTAGTGTTATTGAGAAACTATTAATAGTCTCACTGAAAGTTCTACGTTGGCCTTGGTTTCGTAGCAGGTTTGGTGTTAAGAGACCATTAATGGTCACACTGAAGGGTCTATGTTGGCCTTGGTTTCATAGTAGGTTTAGTGTCATTGAGAGACCATTAATGGTCTAGTTGACCTTGGCTTTGCAGTAGGTTTAGTGTTATTGAGAGACCATTAATGGTCTCATTGAAAGGTCTACATTGGCCATGGTTTTGTAGTAGGTTTAGTGTTATTGGGAGATCATTATTGATCCCACTGAAAGGTCTACAATAGCCATGGTTTCGTAGTAGATTTAGTGTTATTGAGAGACCATTAATGGTCTCACTGAAAGGCTTATGTTGGCCTTGGTTTCATAGTAGGTTTAGTGTTATTGAGAGACCATTAATGTTCCCACTAAAAGCTCTATGTTGGTCTTGCTTTCATAGCAGATTTAGTGAAAATAAGAGACCGTTAATGGTCCCACTGAAAGGTTGACGCTGGCCTTGGTTTCATAGTAGGTTAAGGGTTATTGAGTGAGAGACCATTAATGGCCTCACTGAATGGTTTGTTGGCCTTGGTTTTGTAGTAGGTTTAGTGTTATTGAGAGACCATTATTGGTCCCACAAAAAAGGTCTACAATGGCCTTGGTTTCTTCGTAGGTTTAGTGTTATTGAGAGACCAGTAATGGTCTTACTGAAGGGACTATGTTGGCCTTGGTTTTATAGTAGGTTTATTGTTATTGCGAGACGATTATTGGTCCCACTGAAAGATCTATGTCGGTCTTGGTTTTGAAGTAGGTTAAGGGTTATAGAGTGAGAGGCCATTAATGGTCTCACTGAATAGTCTACAATCGCCTTGGATTCATAGTAGATTTAGGTTTAATGTTGCAGCAAGAGTGTACAGCCATAAAAACATCACAGGCACACCTCAAAAGTCTCAAGATTTAGTGCAGGAACGACCAGCAGCCTTAATTGTGGAAATTATCAAATTAAAGCGGAGTTCCGGGCAGAAAATGCCTTTACATTTTATGGCATCTGCTTCCTTATGCTTCCATGAACAAGAATTGGATATTCACGGAGGTTTTTTTTTTTTTACTTACCTTTACAGAGGATAATATACTCACCTTGACATCCACTTCCTCCTTCCTCGGCCGCGCGGCCTGCGCCGTCACTTCCTGTCCCGCAATGCGTCCTGGGAGCTCTTACTCGTCGCTCCCAGGATGCAATGGGCAATGACGTAGGCAGCCAGCCGCTCCTCTCATCACGTTATTTCCAAACAGGAAATGACGCGATGTTAGGCGGAGCTGCCGTCCCTATGGAAACCCAGTACTATGTCGATCCTATAGTACTGGGCATGCGCGAGATTTCGCGCTGGATTCACCGGCCTCCTCCCACCAGAAGCAGGAAGCAGAGCAGACATTTCCCCACTAAGGACTCGTGTAACCCGGACAAAGATGGCGGTGCTCTGCAAAAATTATATAAAGTAAGATTTTAGGATTGCCTAACTGTTATTTAACAGTATAAACCAGGATTAGCTGATATATAAAGGTCGGTGGGTCACTGTTTGGGAGGTATTAAAAAAAAAAAAAAAAAGATTCTGTGGCCGGAACTCCGCTTTAAAAAGGATGTAATGATGTAATCACATTTAGCACCAGTATGCATTTGATGAAAACAGGTGTCTTCTATTAGATACAGTTAAATATAGAAAGTTTCATATTGTAAATTCTGCGCAAAAAAATTCTGGAGAAGTTATGGTTCAGTAGAATCGGTAAAAGTTCGGTAAAAAACATATTGAGCCAAATTTTCATCCCTCCCCTTAGGCTGTGAAGGCAGCTAGATGGGGGGAGTACAGGTGCAGAGACTGCAATGTGCCGTGGCAAAAATAATCTCTCCTGTTGCGTGCGATGAGGGTAAATGCTGCAACCAGGAGTGCGGCATTTACAAGGATACAAAAAAAACGGCGAGAAGACAACATATACCCTCTACACTGCCTGGTAAACGATCCATAATGGATTATTTTTCAGAAGAGCGGCAAGGTCCACTTTCCTTTTTTTTTTTTTTTTTTTTTTTTTTAATGCCGTTTTCATGTGTATTCATTTATTTAGATTTAATGCAATTAAAGTTGCAATTAAAAAGGAAAAAAAAAAACATTTTTATTTTATCTGGTGCCAAGGTAAATGGATTAAATCCTGGAATAAAATGAGCTCTTTAAAATTATTGATGGGGGAAATGGCAAAATAAGTACTTTTTTTTTTTTTTTTTTTCTGTTTTCTCTCTCTCTTTTTTTTTTTTTTTTACTTTTTATTGCCGTAAAAATATAAAATAAAAAAAACACAATAATATGTCTCACTTCTGTATAAAAAGTAATAACAAAGTTAATGCTAAAATAGTCCATAAATGTAAAAAACCACTCTGGGACTGAAAAAAAAAATGATATATAGAAAAATTTATCGATGACATTTCCGAGCTTTGTTTATCTGTTAATAAATATATTCAGTTGAAGCACCTTAGAAGTCACTGTAGGTATTAAAAATGTATAATGCTTTACATTCTGCATACAGTATATGACAGTATAGAACTATTTTTCAAGCTCATCACGATATGACATTGGGAAGTACTATGAATGCAAACATTTGATCGACCACGACACAAAATGTACTTTTGTAAACTGAGACAGATAACAACATTAAAGAAGATCAATCATTATTTTATTTTTTTATTTTTTTTTTTTTACAGTTCTGTCCCCTAGGGGACAAAGTGCATGTAGTAGTTTGTCCCATGTTGCAAGGTGCTGCCTAAACCCTAATTAATAGTTCATAATTTCACCCCTTGCTCCTGCTGCGGCAGTTCAAACAACAGCTAGGAAGGAAACTGACAATTGTCTCGGCTCTGAGCACTTTTCTGAGACAAGTAAAGGCAAGAGGAATGCATCCCCACCTCCTGCTGCGGCAGATCAAACAACAGCTAGGAAGGAAACTGACAATTGTCTCGGCTCTGAGCACTTTTCTGAGACAGACAGGTAAAGGCAAGAAGAATGCATCCCCACCTCCTGCTGCAGCAGATCCAACAACAGCTAGGAAGGAAACAGAGAATTTTATCGGCTCTGAGCACTTTTCTGAGACAAGCAACGGCAAGAAGAATGCAGAGGATAACATGTCCCCTTGACTCTGCATTCCTCCAAGAGGTCAGAAGTGCACCCCCTCTCTTCCTGCCATGAAAGATCTGACAACAGCTAGGAAGGAAACAGACACTTCATGATGGCAGCTTGTCTCTCCTCTGAGCAAATTTCTTAGACAAAGGCAAGCGGAATGCCCCCCCCCCCCCTCCTCCTGCTGCAGCAGATCCAACAACAGCTAGGGAGGAAATAGATACTTCATGATGACCGCTCTTTCCTGAGACAAGCAACAGCAAGAGGAATGCAGAATGGCCCATTTGGCCCTTCCTCTGCATTCCTCCAAGGGGTAAGAACTGCACCCCTTCACCTTCTTGCTGTGGCAGGTTCAACAACATCCAGGAAAGAAACAGACATATCATAATGCTAGCTTGTCTTGGCTCTGAGCACTTTCCTGAGACCAGCAACAGCAAGAGGAATGTAGTAGCTGACCCATTTCTCCATCCCTCTGCATGTCTCCAAGAGGAGGTCAGAACTGCACCCCTTCACCTCCTGCTGTGGCAGGTCCAACAACCTCTAGGAAGGAAACAGACACTTCATTAAGCTAGCTTGTCTTGGCTCTGAGCAATTTCCTGAGACAAGCAACAGCAAGAGGAATGCGGAGGCTGACCCATTTCCCTGTCCCCCTGCATTCCTCCAAGTGGTCAGAACTGCACCCCATCCCCTCCTGCTGGGCTCGATCCCACAATAGCAAAAAAGGAAATGGATACTTCACAACAGCAGCTTGACTCAGCTCTGAGCCCAGACAAGCAACGGAAAGAGGAATGCAGAACAAGGGGTAACATGTCTGCCTCTGCATTCCTTTTGCCGTTGTAGTGGGGTGCCCCTTTATCCAGATTCAGGTGCAAGTCCCTTTACCTTAACTCCCCACAGTCCTCTGGACTCCCAGCATCCTCTGAGCTCCTGGACACACCCAGGGGGTATAAATGGCAGCTCCTCCCAGCTTCTGGTGCTCAGAGAGATCATGCCTGATGGGACAGCAGTGACTGGGCAAGTGAGCTGTCCCCAGGTGCTGGGTCCTCCCCTGTTAAATCTGGGGTGCGGGCGACCAGCAGTGAGCACAACAGCACACAGCATCTGTCCAAGCCCCGGTCACTGAAGAAGACTCTGTTACAGTTAATTCTGAGAAGCTGTCCATGCAGTGGGGTGGTCCTATCTACAGCCCCCAGAGCCTCCTGACAAAAGTCCGCATCAGCAGTGCCAGTGTGAAGTCTGTGCCAGCAGGAAATCCCCTCAGCTCACAGTCTGTTGAATGAACGATTACTATCTTGGACACGTGAGATTCTTTCGCTCACTATTCTATCAGTAAACTGAACTCAGAATACTCTGCTGCCACCCAGTGGCCATTAGTAGAATTGTTTTAATAAGTTCTAGCCCTGTTTTCCCTACTGTTCATATTACCGTTTTGTACTGGAAACCCCTGCTCACATGATCTCTTGTGTAATCTAAGTTTTCATTGTTAAGTAAAGTAGAAATTGCACATCACCACTGGTCTGAGCATTTGGCTGATACCGTTATATAACACCGTTACTTGTCTCAGAGCTGAAAAAAGCTGCAGTTATCAAGCGTCTGTCTCCTTCCTAGCTGTTGTCAGATCAGCTGCAGCAGCAGAGGAGGGGGGGGGAGTACAGTTTTGACCTCCATAGGCAGGGTTAGAAAGCACCTAGCCACATGGGACAAACTATCAACTGTGCGTTGCCCCATAAAGGACAGAACTGTATAAATATGAATCTTCTTTAAGTGACTATGCAGCATATACATTTGTTATAAAACAGGGATGCTGAAAAACAAAAAAACACAACAAGAGATATAGGAAAACAATGTAAACATAAAATAGGAATATAGACAACAGTAGATCTCATTAACATATATGAACTGTCAGGGCCTATTCACTCCTCTGCACTTCCAAATCACTTTCATTTTTAATATGTGTTTTTAGAGTAAACCTGTAGATTAGGATGTGTGACTTTTCTCTGACTTGTTTCCAGCTTCTTGTAACACCAGTAGTCATGCTCAGTCTTGAAGAGGGTAAGGCAGTGCTTGGATCCTGCACTTACATCCGCTGACGAACATGCTGGCAGGAGGAGAGAGCAGACCTCATCAGTCTGCTGCTGCTCCTTCACCAACTAGTCATGCTGCCCATGAGAATGAGTCCTAACAGTTACATTTTCAGGACAAACTTTTAGGGTGTCTTCTTGGTCAGTACGGTTTGGATCCAGTAGAAGGGGACACCCCAAACGCTTGTCCTGAAAATGTAACAGTTAGCACAAATAAGAAAAGTATCACGGACAGTACTTAATGCTCCTGTTCTTTGCAAGGAAATATTTTATTGGCATCGCTTAGGGGTGTATTTAAAGAACAAATGCAGAGCTGTTCATCCATCAAAACTGTAAGAAAATGTATTAAGTTCAATAGGGCAAAATTGTAAATGGGGGGAAAATACCATTTTATGGCTACTAGATGAGGCTGACTATCATAGGAAGTTGGTCTCTTCAGCCCCATCTAATGGCCAAAATGAGTTTGCCCTTAAGCCCCATCTAGTGGCCAAAATGAGTTTGCTCTTAAATCCCATCTAGTGGCCAAAATGAGGTTGCTCTTCAGTCCCATCCGGTGGCCAAAATTAGTTTGCTCTTCAGCCCTATCTAATGGCCAAAATTAGTTTTCTCTTCAGCCCCATCTAGTGGCTAAAATGAGTTTCCTCTTCAGCCCCATTTAGTGGCTAAAACGAGGTTCCTTTTCAGCCCCATTTAATGGCCAAAATGAGTTTGCTCTTAAGCCCCATCTAGTGGCCAAAATGAGTTTGCTCTTCAGCCCCATCTAGTAGCCAAAATGAGTTTGCTCTTCAGCCCCATCTAGTGGCCAAAATGAGTTTGCCCTTAAGCCCTACCTAGTGGCCAAAATGAGTTTGCTCTTCAGCCCCATCTAATGGCAAAAATGAGTTTGCTCTTCAGTCCCATCTAATGGCCAAAATGAGTTTGCTCTTCAGTCCCATCTAGTGGCCATAATGCAATATTTTCCACACTCGAACTGCAGAGAACATAGCCTTAGAACATGCCATTTGCCTCATTTGCCACAGTTTTGATGGACAAACAGCTATGCATTTTTTTTTTTTAAATTACTCTATGGGGTTGATTTACTGAAACTGGAGAGTGCGAAATCTGGTGCAACTGTGCATAGTAACCAATCGGCTTCCAGGTTGTATTGTCAAAGCTTAGTTGAACAAGCTGAATTTAGGAGCTGATTGGCTACCATGCATAGTTGCATCAGATTTGGCACTCTGCTGTTTTAGTAAATCAACTCTTATGTTCTCTTTCATGTAGTGCAGTACACTTCCAGGATTTGGTATAATGCCCATTCTGAGGGTGGTGTATGCGCAATTGTATTCTGTGTTTTAAGTGCCGGGACAAGGTCATCCAGTGCCCAGGGCAAAGATGCCAAACTGCGCCCCCTCTTCCCTTAGGGTTAGGGTCAAGGCGCCCCCCATCCCTGCAATAAACCAATGCGCCCAGGGCAACTGTCCCTCCTCCCCACCCCTTGTCCCGGCCCTGTGTGTTTTACCAAATTACGATTTATCCCTGTGCAGGAAACTGCATGAAACCTAAAGCAAGCAGGATCCTGTAAAAACACACCACAAATGAGAACTTTGTCGTTCAACATACAAGTACAGAACCCTCCGATGATCAAACCCCCTTTATTTGCAGAAGAGTGAAGAGGTCCACATTCATTGTTAAAGAAAGAAACATTGTGGAAATGAATAGGAAATTGTCCTCACCTGAGCTCTCAAAATCTCTGTATGCTTGTGCCCATGCTTTGCCCTGGTTACTCAAGGTGTTCTCGATGATCTGGATGTCAGTGAAGGGACAGTTACATTGGGGGAAGGATTCAGAGCACAAGCAGGAGCATTGACTGTTCCTGCACAAATATTCGCCTTCCCCATTACACATGATATAACTCAATGCAGCCTGAACAAACTTCTCCTGCAAGTACTGAGGCATAATGATCTGCAGACCTGAAGACAATGACATGATAAATCGAAATTAAAAATAAAACATAGAAAGGGGTGAGACTGAATGGCAGGCATACAGACATCAAATATTATAACATTGGTTACAAGATCACATTCCAAATAGCTACACTGTACGGCCAACAGTATGTGGACAGCTGGCCATTACATCTATAGGAGTTTGTTGGACACCCCGTTCTAAAATCATGGTCATTAATATGGAGTTGCATCCTCTTTGTGGTTCTGACATATCTTCTGGGAAGGCTTTACAAACTCTTCTGTGAATGCTTTGCAAACTCTTCTGAGAAGGCTTTACAAACACTTCAGGGAAGGCTTTGCTAACTCTTCTGGGTAAGCTTTGTAAACTCTACTGGGAAGACTTTGTAAACTCTACTGGTAAGGCTTTGTAAACACTTGTGGGAGGTCTTTGTAAGTTTTTCCTGGGAAGGCTTTGTAAACTCTTCTGGGTAAGCTTTTTAAACTCTACTGGGAAGGCTTTTTAAACTCTTCTGGGAAGACTTTACAAATTCTTCTCTGAAGACTTTGTAAACTCTACTGGGAAGGCTTTGTAAACTCCCCCAGGAAGGCTTTGTAAACTCTTCTAGGAAGGTTTTGTAAACTCTTCTAGGAAGGCTTTGTAAACTCTTCTAGGAAGGCTAAACGTTTAGGGGAAGGCTCTTTACACAGTTCTGGGGAGACTTTGAAAGCTCTTCCGGGAAAGATTTATAAACTCATCTGGGAAGACTTTGTAAACTATTCTAGGAAGGCTTTGTAAACCCTCCCAGGAAGGCTTTGTAAACTCTTCCAGGAAGGCTTTGTAAACTCTTCCAGGAAGGCTTCGTAAACTCTTCTAGGAAGGCTTTGTAAACTCCCCCAGGAAGGCTTTGTAAACTTTTCTAGGAAAGCGTTGTAAACTCTTCTGGGAAGGCTTTGTAAGCTTTTCTCAGTAGAATTTACAAAGCCTTCCCAGAAAAGCTTACAAAGCCTTCCCAGAAGAGTTTGGAAACTTTTCTGGGAAGGCTTTGTAAACGTTTAGGGGAAGGCTCTTTACGCAGTTCTGGGGAAACTTTGAAAGATCTTCTGGGAAACATTTAAAAAACTCTTCTGGGAAGACTTTGTAAACTATTCTAGGAAGGCTTTGCAAACTCTTCTAGGAAGGATTTGTAAACTATTCTAGAAAAGCTTTGTAAACTCTTCCAGGAAGGCTTTGTAAACTCTTCCAGGAAGGCTTTGTAAACTCTTCCAGGAAGGCTTTGTAAACTCTTCCAGGAAGGCTTTGTAAACTCTTCTAGGAAGGCTTTGTAAACTCTTCTAGGAAGGCTTTGTAAACTCTTCTAGGAAGGCTTTGTAAACTCTTCTAGGAAGGCTTTGTAAACTCTTCTAGGAGGGCTTTCCATGAGGAGTTAAAATGTGAATGTGGGAATCAGTGCCCGTTTATAAGGTCAGGTATTGATATTGGATGAGATGACCTGGCCAACAACTTTTATTCCAACTCATCTCAAAGGTCTTCAGTAGTGTGGAGTTCAAGGCTCTGTGCAAGTCCCTTGAGATCTTCCACACAAAGCTCATGAAACCATAACTTTATGGTGCTGGCTTTGTACACAGATTCATGTACAATCATGCTGGATCACAAAAGGTGTTGCCACAAGATTTGTCTACAATGTTTTTACATGTTTCAGCATTAACAATACCTGAATTGTATACACCTGTTAACAATAGAAATGGGTAAAACACAATAATTTGCAAGGGCGTCCTCATACTTTTGGCCTTATAGTGTAACTTAAAGTCGACCTGAAAATGCTAATTTATGCTTTTTTCTAGCCACCCCCTATGTAAAAACACTAAGGGGTCTATTTATTTAAAAAAAATTAAAATTGCTGACAGCTGACACAAATAATCCCCAAAATGTGTCTAATATGTGTTTCTTCTATGATTAGAAGCTCCATCTAGTGGCCATATTATTGTCATAAGGATTTATTTCTAGATGGAGCTGATGATTATAGTAAATAAGGATTTATTTCTAGGTGGAACTAATGATTATAGTAAATAAAGATGTATTTCCTGTGATCATCAGCTCCATCTAGTGGCCAAAACATGGTGTTTTCATGATTTACGCTATTCTTTATGAAGAACAGAATTCAACTTGGAAAGATTTTCATAAATAACTCTAATCTACATTTAAAAAGCAACCTTCGACTTTGAGTGAAAGTAGCCTAACAACATTCGTGTTTGCACAAACTGAACACACAAGCAGTTTGCCAGGGCGTGGCACTTTGAGTGTTTTTAGAAATACACCCCTAAGCATTCACAGGTATTTATGGTCAATTGGTGATTAGTACAGATCTATGAAAAATATAATTTATTTATTTTATTTGGCTTTACTGTTGCTTATATTTTTTGTAATTTTTTTTGTTTGTTTATTTTTTTATGTATATTTATAGAGCCTGGGTCCTCTCCAGAGGATGCTCCTGTCTTCTGGGGATTATAAGTGCAATTTATTATATTATTATTATAGCAATTACGTTTTTTTTTTTTTTTTTACATGCACTTATTGGTTTATACACCATTTACAATCATTATTTACTATTCAGAGGGCTCCTTTATGAGCTATATGGGATTTTTAATTGTTTTTTTAAGGAGCGATATAATTTTCTTATATTGCTGAAGCCAATAAATGATACGTTTTTATATAAGCGGACTGTTCCTTTAGGGGTTGGCTGTGTTTTATGGTATATACTCAATCACAGACAATGGAAATCTCCACTTTGGCTGTTGATAGGAAAGCTGCGTCGCGATTTCTGGTGGCGAATTCCATAACGCGTTTGTGCTCCAGCTGAGCAATCTTCATCTACATAACAATTTATTACATACCTGAAAAGTTTATTTGGCTGGGACTCTTACTATCATAAAACTAATGGATGAGGATGTAGAGTCCGCCATGTGGAGCTGACAGTGTTGGAGCCTATTACCAGTCAATTCGATTCGCCACTCCAGGACATATTGACTATCATTAAATGGACAAATCAATATTACAAGAGACATTTACTATGTAAATTATAACTGTAACGTTATTGATGAACAAACAGTTCCTGAGCTATATAACTATATGACCGCATGCTGTTCTAAACAGACATCATATAAATATTACTCGATGTGTTAAACAAAGAGAAGCAGAATAATAATTCAACTATGGGGAATAGTGGAGCTATGGGCTGAAGCAAAAATTATAGATATAGCTTTTGTTTTTCTAAATCCACCCAGGGGCGTAGATAAGGGGGGGTCAGGGGGGTCCAAACTCCCCCAAAACATCGGTCATTTTTACAGCAGCTAGGCTAGTGTAGCCTATCAGCTGCGGGAGCCACACTGCCACTGGGGAAGACCACGAGGCTGGCAGGCGGGGCCCGGCTTACATTGAAGCCATGTTTACTAATTGCTTCACTAACAGATGTGCCTGCTGGGGGCACTGTATATACTGTATATATTTACACACCACAATTTGCCACAGCGTGGCAGGTGTGATAATTATTGTTCTCGGGGTACTCAAGGCTGAACCCCCCCCCAGGAAAAAAAAAAATTATCTACGGCCCAGAATCCACCTAAAAACATACTGTACAGTATATGGCCAACATTTGTGGTCATTTGACCGTCACACCTATATGAGCTTTTTGGACCACCCATTCTAAAACCACGACCATTCAATTGAAGTTGTCCCTGTTATCTTGGTGGCCTTTAACAGCCTTAACTCTTCTGGGGGTACAGTACTCGAAGGATCCCTACAGGATCTTTCAGAATTTGAAGGATCAGTGCCAAGTTTTCCAGGCATCCTTGCAGAATCTCTGCTTGGTCTTTGAGGATTCCTTGTGGGACCCCTTCCAGTTCTTTCAGGATACCTTGTGGGATACCTGCTGGGTCTTCCAGGAATCCTTGTGGAACCACTCCTTTGGTCTTCCAGGATTCCTAGCAGGATTCCCGCAGGGTCCTCCAGAGCTTTTAACAGCCTGTACACTTTTGGCGGTACAGTACTAGCCAGATCCCTATAGGATCTTTCAGAACTCACAGGACAGGTGCCAGGTCTTCCAGGAATCCTTGCAGGATCCCTGGGGGGTCCTTGAGGATTCCTTCTACTACCTATCCTAGGTCTTTCAGGATTTCTTGCAGGAACCCTTCTGGGTCTTTCATGATTCCTTGTGGGATCTCTTTCAGTTTTTCCAAGTTTCCTTGCAGGATAACTGCTGGGTCTTCCAGGATTTTTTGCAGGATCCCTTCTGGGTATTCTAGAATTCCTCACAGGATCCCTCCCAGATCTTCCAGGAATCTTTGCAGGATCCCTGTAGGGTATTCCAGAATTCCTTGCAGGGTCTCTGCTGGGTCTTTGAGGATTCCTTGTGGTACCCCTCCCAGGTCTTCTAGGATCCCTTGCAGGATCCCTGTGGAGGAACCAGGATTCCTTGCAGTATTTCTGCAGGATCTTTGAGGATTCCTTGTGGGACACCTCCCAGGTCTTCCAGAATTCCTTGCTAGATCCCTTCTGGGTCTTCCAGGATTCCTTGTGGGATCCCTTCCAGTTCTTCCAGGATTCCTTGTGCGCTAACTGCTGGGTCTTCCAGGATTCTTTGATCCCTTCTCAGTCCTACAGGGTTCCTTTTAGGTTCTCTTCTGGGTCTTCCAGAATTCCTCACAGGATCCCTCCCAAGTCTTCCAGGAATATTTGGAGGATCCCTGTGGGGTCTTTTAGGATTCCTTGAAGAATCTCTGCTGGGTCTTTGAGGATTCCTTGTGGTACCCCTTCCAGGTCTTCTAGGATCCTTTTTAAGGATGCCTATGGGGTCTTCCAGTATTCCTCGCAGTATTCCTGCTGGATCTTCTAGGATTTCTTGTGGGACCCCTTCCAGGTCTTGCAGGATTCCTTGCAGGATAACCACCTGGTCTTCCAGAATTCTTTGCTGGGTCCCTGCTAGTTCTTCCAGGATTCATTGCGGGAATCCTGTCTGTCTTCCAGGATTCCTTGCAGGATCCTGCATGGTCTTTAAGGATTCCTTGATAGACATTCCATTCAAAAATCATGGCCTGTTCTCTTCTGGTGTTACAGTACTCGCAGAATCCCTAACAGGTCTTCCAGAACTCACAGGATCCCTGCTGGTTCTTCCAGGATTCCATATTCTGGGTCTTTGGGTCTTTCAGGATTTTTTGCAGGATCCTTTCTGGGTTGTACAGGGTTCCTTGCAGGATCAAGTAAAATTCGGGAAAGGGGGTAGGTTCGCGTTCGGCTCATAATGTGTGGACTGCTGCACCTGAAGCAGTGAATACGACACTAAAACAATACTATATAGAAAATAAGTGCGCTGTCCCCTAATAAATCACCTTATGACATAAAAGTCATATATGGAGAATATTTTTCTTACCAGTGCCAAGTGCAAAATCAACAAGTCATAATCTCCAAAGTTGAACTAATGTACAGTGAGGAGAAAAAAGTATTTGATCCCCTGCTGATTTTGTACATTTTCCCACTGGCAAAGAAATGATCATCAGTCTATAATTTTAATGGTCGGTTAATTTTAACAGCGAGAGACAGAATAACAACAAAAATATCCAGAAAAACGCATTTCAAAAGAGGTATAAATTGATTTGCATTTTAATGAGTGAAATTAATATTTTACCCCTTCGCAAAACATGACTTAATACTTAAATACTTGTTGGCAATCACAGAGGTCAGACGTTTCTTGTAGTTGGCCAACAGGTTTGCACACATCTCGGGAAGGATTTTGTCCAACTCCTCTTTGCAGATTCTCTTCAAGTCATTCAGGTTTCAAGGCTGACGTTTGGTAACTCGAACCTTAAGCTCCTTCCACATATTTTCTATGGGATTAAGCTCTAGGAACCTGGACCTTCATGTGCTTCTCCTTGGGCCACTCCTTTTTTTACCTTGGCCGTGTGTTTTTTAGGTCATTGTCATGGTGAAATACCCATCCACGACCCATTTCCAATGCCCTTGCTGAGGGAAGGAGGTTCTCACCCAAGATTTGACCATAAATGGCCCCGTCCATCGACCCTTTGATCCGGTGAAGTTGCCCTGTCCCCTTAGCAGAAAACACCCCCAAAGCATAATGTTTCCATCTCCATGTTTGACGGTGAGGATGGTGTTCTTGGGGTCATAGGCAGCATTCCTCCTCCTCTAAACACGGCGAGTTGAGTTGATGCCAAAGAGCTCGATATTGGTCTTATCTGACCACAACATTTTCACCCAGTTCTCCTCTGAATCATTCAGATGTTCATTAGAAAACTACAGACGGGCTGTACATGTGCTTTCTTAAGCAGGGGGACCTTGCGGGTGCTGCAGGATTTTAGTCCTTCATGGCGTAGTGTGTTACTAATTGTTTCTTGGTGACTATGGTCCTAGCTGCCTTAAGAACATTGACAAGATTCTCCCGTCTAGTTCTGGGCTGATTCCTTACCTTTCTCATGATCATTGAAACTCCACGAGGTGAGATCGGCCCCAGACCAAGGGAGATGACAGTTATTTTGTGTTTCTTCCATTTGCAATAAGTGCATCAACTGTTCTCATCCTCTCACCAAGCTGCTTGGCGTTGGTCTTGAAGCCCATTCCAGCCTTGTGTAGGTCTACAATTTGTCCCTGACATACTCGGACAGCTCTTTGGTCTTGGCCACGGTGGATAGATTGGAATCTGCTTGACTTCTTCTTCAGCTGCCCTGAGATCATTGACAAGATCCTCCCGTGTAGTTCTGGGCTTAAGGATATTAAGTGTCACCATAGGATGACGCTATGGACACTAGAATAAGTTCTGGGCTTATTCCTCACCATTCTCATGATCTTTGAAATTCCACAAGGTGAGATCTTGCATGGAGCCCCAGACCGAGGGAGATTGACAGTTATTTTGTGTTTCTTCTATTTGCGAAAAATCGTACCAACTGTTGTCACCCTCTTACCAAGCTGCTTGGCCATGGTCTTGTAGTCCATCCCAGCCTTGTGTAGATCTACAATCTTGTTCTTAACATCCTTGGAAAGCTCTTTGGTCTTGGCCACGGTGGAGAAATTGGAATCTGATTAGATTGTTTGCTTCTGTGGACAGGTGTCTTTTATACAGGTAACAAGCTTAGATTAGGAGCACTCCCTTTAGGAGAGTCCTCCTAATCTCAGCTTGTTACTTGTATAGAAGACACCTGGGAGCCAGAACTTTTGTTGGTTGTTAGGGGATCAAATAATAATTTCACTCATTAAAATGCAATTCAATTTATAACTTTTATGAAATGTGTTTTTCTGGATATTTTGTTGTTGTTCTGTCTCTCACTGTTAAAATAAACCAACCATTAAATATATAGACTGATCATTTCTTTGTCAGTGGGCAAACGTACAAAATCAGTAGGGGTTCAAATACTTTTTTTCCCCTCACTGTATTTATCACAAAAAAAGATTGGTAAACAAAGTGTTGCACTATCATAAAATTTCCAAATAAAAATGAATTCACATACAAATATAGATGAAAATGTTCAAACGTGAATAAATGTATAAATAAATAAGATAAATACATTTATTTATACATTTATTCACGTTTGAACATTTTCATCTACAGTGAGGGGAAAAAAGTATTTGAACCCATGCTGATTTTGTAGGTTTGCCCACTGACAAAGAAATGATCAGTCTATAATTTTAATGGTCGGTTTATTTTAACAGTGAGAGACAGAATAACAACAAAAATATCCAGAAAAATGCATTTCAAAAAAGTTATAAATTGATTTGCATTTTAATGAGTGAAGTAAGTATTTGATCCCCTATCGATCAGCAAGATTTCTGGCTCCCAGGTGTCTTCTTTACAGGTAACAAGCTGAGATTAGGAGCACTCTCTTAACGGGAGTGCTCCTAATCTCAGTTTGTTACCTGTATAAAAGACACCTGTCCACAGAAGCAATCAATCAGATTCCAATCTCTACACCATGGCCAAGACCAAAGAGCTGTCCAAAGATGTCAGGATCGTAGACCTACACAAGGCTGGAATGGGCTACAAGACCATCGCCAAGCAGCTTGGTGAGAGGGTGACAACAGTTGGTGCAATTTTTCGCAAATGGAAGAAACACAAAATAACTGTCAGTCTCCCTCAGTCTGGGGCTCCATGCAAGTTCTCACCTCCTGGAGTTTCAATGATCATGAGAATGGAAAGGAATCAGCCCAAAAGTACACGGGGGAATCTTATCAATGATCTCAAGGCAGTCGGGACCATAGTCACCAATAAAACAATTAATAACACACTACACTGTGAAGGACTGAAATCCTGCAGCGACGGCAAGGTCCCCCTGCTCAAGAAAGCACATGTACAGGCCTGTTTAAAGTTTAATGAACATCTAAATGATTCAGAGGTGAACTGGGTAAAAGTGTTGTGGTCAGATGAGACCAAAATTGAAGCTCTTTGGCATCAACTCAACTCGTCGTGTTTGGAGGAGGAGGAATGCTGCCTATGACCCCAAGAACACCATCCCCACCGTCAAACATGGAGGTGGAAACATTATGCTTTAGGGTGTTTTTCTGCTGAGGGGACAGGACAACTTCACCGCATCAAAGGGACGATGGACGGGGCCATATTCCATCAATTCTTGGGTGAGAATCTCCTTCCCTCAGCCAGACCATGGAAAATGGGTCATGGATGGTTATTTCAGCATGACAATGGCCCAAAACACACGCCCAAGGCAACAAAGAAATGGCTCAAGAAGAAGCACATTAGGGTTCTGGAGTGGCCTAGAAAATATTTGGAGGGAGCTGGAGGTTCGAGTCACCAAACGTCAGCCTTGAAACCTTAATGACCTGGAGAAGATCTGCAAAGAGGTGTGGGACAAAATCCCTCCTGAGATGTGTGCAAATCTGGCGGCCAACTACAAGAAACGTCTGACCTACCATTAAAATTATAGACTGATCATTTCTTTGTCAGTGGGCAAACATACAAAATCAGCAGGGGATCATATACTTTTTCCCACGCTGTATATTTGTATTTGAATTCATTTGTACTTGGAAATTTTATGATAGAGCAACACTTTGTATACCATTTATGGTCATTTGACCGTCACACCTATATGAGCTTTTTGGACCACCCGTTCAAAAACCATAGCCATTAATTTGAGGTTGTCCCTGTTATATTTGTGGCCTTTAACAGCCTGTACTCTTCTGGTGGTACAGTGCTAGCAAGATCCCTCCCGGATCTTTCAGAATTTGCAGGATCGGTGCCAGGTCTTCCAGCATTCCTTGCGGAAACTCTGCTTGGTCTTTGATTCCTTGTGGTACCTCTCCAATGTCTTCCAGGATTCCTTGCATGATCCCTGTGGGGTCTTTCAGGATTCCTTGAAGGATCCCTTCTGGGTCTTCTAGGATTCCTTGTTAGACCCCTTCGAGTTCTTCCAGGATACCTTGTGGGATACCTGCTGGGTCTACCAGGAAGCCTTGTGGAACCACTCCTTGGTCTTCCAGGAAGCCTTGTGGAACCACTCCTTGGTCTTCCAGGAAGCCTTGTTGTGGAACCACTCCTTGGTCTTCCAGGAAGCCTTGTTGTGGAACCACTCCTTGGTCTTCCAGGAAGCCTTGTTGTGGAACCACTCCTTGGTCTTCCAGGAAGCCTTGTTGTGGAACCACTCCTTGGTCTTCCAGGATTCCTAGCAGGATTCCCGCAGGTTCCTCCAGAGTTTGCAGGTTCAGTGCCGGGTCTTTCAGGGTTTGTAGATTCTGTGCCGGGTCTTTCAGGGTTTGTAGCTTCTGTGTCGGGTCTTCCAGGATTCCTCACAAGATTCCTGCTGGGTCTTTCAGGTTCCCTTGTGGGACCTCTCCCAGGTCTTCCAGGAATCCTTGCAGGATTCCTGCTGGGTCTTCCAGGATTGCTAGCAGAATCCCTACCAGATCTTTTAAGAAATCTTAGCAAGATCCCTGCTGAGATTTCCAAGACAACTAGAACCTCCACTACCTCAAGGTCTTCCAGAGTTCCCAGTAATGAGGCTGGGCATGTCCTGTGACCAAAAAGCGTACTTAAGCACCAAATTTTGTACTGCAGGTGCTGTGACTTATCAGCTACCAGTGAGCAAAAGAGCTTTAATACTTACCTGCTAGTTGCTTCTTTGTTTCTGGCCTGGATAGACCTGACTGCTCGCTTTTTGCCTGCAAAGACCTGGGTCTGACTAATCTCCTGCTTGCCACCTGCCTGGACTTCAGCTCGGACCTAACTACCACCTTGCCTGCCATGACTCCTGCCTGGACCTGACTACTCTTGTCTGCTCCCTGGCACAACCACTGCCTATATCCAACTGTTCCCTTGTCTACCGACTTGGTGACTTCGCCCATGCTCCAGGGGATCCGTGCACTGTCACATTAGGTATTACACTGTGTCACTGGGGAAAAGTGCTTGCCACATCACTCTGTGTAGGTAATTCAGTAAATTCAGAGGTTAGGCCATCTTCATGTAGAGCAACAATTCTTTTTTTTCAGATCCTTAGAGAGTTCTTTGCCATGAGGTGCCATGTTGAACTTCCAGTGACCAGTATGAGAGAGTGAGAGCGATAACACCAAATTTACCACACCTGCTCCCCATTCACACCTGAGACCTTGTAACACTAACGAGTCACACAACACCGGGGAGGGAAAATGGCTAATTGAACCCAATTTGGACATGGTCACTTAGGGGTGTACACACTTTTGTTGCCAGCGGTTTAGACATTAATGGCTGTGTGTTGAGTTATTTTGAGGGGACAGCAAATTTACACTGTTATACAAGCTCTACACTCACTACTTTACATTGTAGCAAAGTGTCATTTCTTCAGTGTTGTCACATGAAAAGATAGAATAAAATATTTACAAAAATGTTGAGGGGTGTACTCACTTATGTGAGATACTGTACATGAGTATATGTATAAATATTGCATACTGAAATGTGTACGTAATCATTTAGAGTACTCCAAATGGTTATATAGATATCATCCACCTTATCACATGTGGACAAGGTCGGTGATTGCTGATGAGTCAAGCATAGGGGATTAGGAGAACAATTAGTCTGAACGTGGCTTAGTAGAAGGCTCTAGACTCAATTCAGAAGCCTCGGGTTTGTAGTATAATGGTCTGTAATTGCATACAGATTCTTAACCAGATTACAAGTGGCTGCATTAGCACTTACTGTGGCTGCTATTTACTAAAAAAAAAAAAAATGGAAGGTGATCACTCTGCGTGGTGAATAATTTCTTAGCTTTGCGAATAAAGTAACTTGGAGATCACTTCAATCATTTCAACAATGTGAAAGCAATTATTTATTTAATTTCCCTTACTCATTACTTGCTATTTAGCCACTTCAATACCGGCCACTTTCTCTTTTCAGCATGGACCCTGGCAAATTTTAGGCAAGTTTTTTATGTGCATGGGCTTTAGGAGAGGCTTCCTTCATGGACAACACCCATGCAAGCCATTCCTCTGCAGTATATGTCGTTTTGTGTCACAGGAAACAACCCCCCCCCCCCCAGTCTAGCTTTCTACTTCTTTAGCTAATTGCAGTGAACTTGCATGGCAATTTTCTTCAACCCTTCTCAGCAGAAGATGCTCCTGTCGAGGTGTTAACTTCCGTGGACGGCCTAGAAGTCTACACCTTTGTTACATTTTTGCAGTGGCGGCCCATTCATTGGGGGTGCAGGGGCGCCGCCCCCCATCCATGCGTTCGGCCCCCTAATCTACATGCAGGGCGCTGGATGCATGGATTCCAATAGGGGATTTTTTTTTTTTTTTTTTGAAGCACATGATTAGAGCCAGAGGCTCTAATAGTGCCAGAAAGAGACATCAGAATCATCGCTGTCCTCACTTTCCGTACCTGATGACGAATTTTCCCACGAATCGCTATCGCTCAGTTCTTTAGGTAACTCAGTTTCGCTGTCGCTGTTTTCCAGTTAGTCTAAAAGCGCTTTTACGCAAAAAGAACGCTTTTTGGATGCCATGGTCGTTCTCAATTTTCCAGGCACAAAGAACTGGAAAAGCACAGGCAGGGCACTGGAAAAGCCACCAGGTGAAATCCTGTGGTGAAATGGAATGATACAGTGTAATCCGTTAGGATCACAGCTTTGTATCATGCCATTTGGTGTATTTACATTTTTTAATTGCCACCAGTTCCACCCCCCCTGCGTCGCAACGCTCGCAGGGAAGGGAACCAGAAGACAGGTGTTGGCATCGGCTGAGCACACAGCGGGAGGACGGCAGGGAAGGACAGCGGGGATCGCAGGGGAAGGTGAGTTTTTAAATGTAAAAAACAGATTTCCATGCAACACAATGTCCCGCTTTTAGCACAGAAATCTGGACATAATCAGACCACCAGGGAGGTTAAGTGAAGTGAACATTTACTTTACATACTGAACATTCTCTGCTCCTTTAGTAATGCAGCATCATTAAACACACCAAGAAGTGCTTGAAAAAAAAATTGCATAGCAATTTGCCCAGTGAAGGTGCATGTAAAGTACCTTCATTCAGTCCCAAATGGAGGCAAAGTAACTATTTAAGCCCCAAAAATGGGAAAATATGTCAGCAGAGGCGCCCCATTGGGGAAGGAGAAGCTGAGAAGTATTCTTCATCAATTTGAGGGTGCATAAAACATTTTAACCACTTGAGCTCTGTAAGGTTTTCTCCCTTCATGACCAGGGTATTTTTTGCTATTCAGCACTGCGTTACTTGTGCCTGCTAGACACCAATTAAAGGGGCATTTTCCTGTTCAACCTTCAATTAATTCATTTTGGCAAGGGTGCCGAAACAGCGATGGGCCAAGGTTCTCTAAACCCTCTAAGGCAACCATTCTCGACCAGGGTTCTGTGAAACCTTAAGGTTCTTCCAGAGGTTTTTAGGGGTTCCTTGAGCTTTTGGTTAATTGACCTCCCATCTGATGGTGCCTGCATAGTTCCAGAGACAACATCACTTAGCAGAGACAGTGGCATAAGTCCAATGCTTTAATTAGTTGTCTATAGGGGTTGCATTCTGCCAAAGGGACACCAATTAAAGGAGCATTTTCCCCTCAAACTTTCAATTCATTGATTTTAGCAAGGGCTCCGAAACAGCCATGGGCCAAGGTTCTCTAAACCCTCTAAGGCAACCATTCTCGACCAGGGTTCTGTGGAACCCTTAAGGTTCTTCCAGAGGTTGCTAGGGGTTCCTTGAGCTTTGGTTGATTGACATTCCATCTGATGGTGCCTGCATAGTTCCAGAGACAACGTCATTTAGCAGAGTCAGTGGCATAAGTCCAATGCTCCAATTAGTTGTCTATAGGGGTGGCATTCTGCCCACCGGACACCAATTAAAGGAGCATTTTCCCCTCCAACCTTCAATTAATTCATTTTAGCAAGGGTTCTGAAACAGCAATTGGCCAAGGTTCTCTAAACCCTCTAAGGCAGCCATTCTGGACAAAAGTTCTGTGGAACCCTAGGGTTCCTTCAGACGTTACTAGGGGTTGCTTGAGCTTTGGCTGATTGACCTCTCACCTGATGGTGTCTGCATAATTCCAGAGACAACATCACTTGGAAGAGTCAGCGGCATGAGTCCAATGATCCTATTAGTTGTTTGTAAGGATGGCATTCTGCCCACTGGACACAAATTAAAGGGGCATTTTCCCTCTATCCTTCAATTAATTTTAGCAAGGGTTCCCCAAAGATCTGAAAATTATTTCAAGGGTTCCTTAGGGGTGAAAAGGCTGAGATAGGCTGCTCTAAGGGCTTTGTCCCCCGAGACCAGTCATTTGGGCTGTTGGTGGTTACAACATTGATGTTGGATCATCTCTGAATTTGACGCCTCTTATGCTATTTGGCTGTCCACAACACCACTGGAGGCAAACTATAAGTTTATTTTTTCCATGTTACTCTTACTGATGTCTTTTATTTCCCCTTTAATAAAGGATCTCTCCAAATGCAATTCTAAGATAGAAAATAAACAAGCCAAATTGATATGTTGCATGCCGGCAATGTCTTCATTTTATTTACTTACCTTGAAGCTCTCACTGGGATCTCGCAATGTTATTAGATTAATGCACACAGATTTACAATTCTAATTTATTTTATGCAGATTAGCTCTGGTTTCTAATTGACCTGCCTGACAATTCATTCTTTGAACAATTTCTCTTCTTACTTCCCACAAAAGAAATGAGAATTGCTGGATAGAATAACCTGGGCCATGCCTTGGACATTTTTTGGAGTCAAACATGTTAAATGTCTGAAAGCCCCAACAATGAACTTCTAATTGTACTTTTCTCATCTGGTAAAGATACCATTGAAAGTAATTTGTTATTGTTGTTCGTTCGATATGAAAAAATCCAGCTCTTAAGACCAATAATAATGGGAACACCACACTAGTTTGTACAATCCATAAAATATTTTATTCTGCAACAAAGGCCAACACATTTCAGGGGCTCAACACTCCCCATTCATCAGGGCTTTTTAGATAACCATAGGGTGAGAGATATCATCCTGGACTGTAAATTAGAACCCAAGTAGGCATAAAAAGATCATGCAGGCAACTGGATACAGTTAGCTATCTTTGACTATCTATCTTTGTCCAAGTGCCTGCATAATTTATACACAATTACTTGGGTTCCAACTTACAGTCCTGGATGCTTCCTCTCACACTACAGTTTTCATTCTACAAGATACACCCACTTGGGTTCCAACTTACAGTCCAGGAGGGTATCCCTTACCTTATAGTTATCGTTCTGCAAAATATACCTACTTGGGTCCGAACTTACAGAACAGGACCGTATCCCTCACCCTATAGTAATCGTTCTACAGAATACATCTACTTGGGTTCCAACTTACAGTCCAGGAGGGTATCCCTTACCTTATGGTTATCGTTCTGCAAAATACACCTACTTGGGTTCCAACTTACAGTCCAGGACCGTATCCCTCACCCTATAGTAATTGTTCTACAGAATACATCTACTTGGGTTCCAACTTACAGTCCAGGAGAATATCCTTTACCTTATGGTTATCGTTCTACAAAATACACCTACTTGGGTTCCAACTTACAGTCCAGGACTGTATCCCTCACCCTATAGTTATCGTTCTACTGAATACGTCTACTTGGGTTCCAACTTACAGTCCAGGATGCTTTCTCTCACACTTTAGTTTTCATTCTACAAGATACACCCACTTGGGTTCCAACTTACAGTCCAGGAGGGTATCCTTTACCTTATGGTTATCGTTCTACAGAATACATCTACTTGGGTTCCAACTTACAGTCCAGGATGTTATCCCTTACCCTATGGTTCTACAAGATACTCCTACTTGAGTTCCAGTTTGCAGTCCAATATGGTAACCCTCACCCCATGGTTATTCAACAAGATACGGCTACTTGAGTTTCAAATTACGGTCAAGGGATAGCATCCCTCACCCTATGGTTATCATTCTACAAGATATGTCTACTTGGCATCCAGCTTACAGTCCAGGGTGGTATCCCTAACCCTATGCTTATCGTTCAACAAGATACGCCTACTTGGGTTCTAAATGACAGTCCTGAATAGTATCCCTCACCCTGTGGTTATGGTTGTACAAGATACTCTTACATGGGTTACAGCCAGTGCTTTAAGTGGACCGGTATGCACTGGTACTCAGTACCGCCACTTCCAAATATGGCTCTTGAGCATACCGCCACCTCTCCACGCTCATTTTGGACATCTGCCCCCTCAATTGCCCCCCCCCAAGAATATTTCCCACTCCAGAGCCAAACCAGTCACCACCAGTGAGTCCCTCTGCTCCGGAGTCCCAGCCCAGGCCAGGGGGGGGTGCTCTCTGGGGACCCTGATGTGGGGTGGGGGGGGGGCGAAAAAAATTTATAGGCTATAATAGAGTACCGGCACCACCTCTTTTGGGCCACTTAAAGCACTGGTTACAGCTTACAGTTCAGGATGGAATTCCTTACTCTATGGTTATTGATCTGCAGAACTTGATGAAGGGGGGACTGTCAAGCCCCTGAAACACAATGGATTTTGTTGCAGAATAAAATCTTTTAAGGACAGTACGAACCAGTGATGCTCCGCTAGAGCAAATTGGACCATGATTTATTGAGGGGGTGTTTGCGCTCCTCTGGATCAGCTGTGAGTATAAGGCTGTGTATATGGAGGTTTTCTATTTATTCATTTTTTTTCTATTGGTTGAACTAGATGGACTTGATGGATGTAAACTGTCAATTTTAACCACTTTAATACAGGGCACTTCCCTCCCTTCCCGCCCAGGCCAATTTTCCCCTTTTAGCGCTGTTGCATTTTGAATGACAATTGCGCGGTCATGCAACACTGTACCTACACCAAATTTATGTCATTTTCCCCCCACAAATAGAGCTTTCTTTTGGTGGTATTTGATCACCTCTGCGATTTTTACTTTTTGCTAAACAAATAAAAAAAGACCGAAAAGTTTAAAAAAAAAAAAAAAAAAATTTTGTTTATGTTATACAATTTTGTAAATAAATAATTTTTTTCCTGCACTGATGAGCACTGATGAGACTGCACTGACAGGCACTGATGAGGAGGCACTGATGGGGTGGCACTGATGGGGTGGCACTGATGGGGTGGCACTGATGGGGTGGCACTGATGGGGTGGCACTGATAGGTGGCACTGATAGGCGGCACTGATATGCGGCACTGATAGGCACTGATATGTGGCACTGATAGGTAGCACAGATATGCAGCATTGGTGGGCACTGATAGGCGGCACTGCTGGGCACTGATAGGCGGCATTGATGGACACTGATAGGTGGCACTGACGGGCATTGATAGGTGGCACTGACGGGCACTAATGGGCACTGATAGGCGGCACTGGTGGGCACTGATGGGCACTGATGGGCGGCACTGATCGGCACTGACAGGCGGCACTGATGGGCACTAATGGGCACTGATAGGCGGCACTGGTGGGCAATAATGGGCACTGGTGGGCGACACTAAAGGATGGCAGTGATGGGCACTTGTGGGCAGCACTGATAGGGAGGACACTGGTGGGCATCACTGATGGGGAGGGCAATGGGGGGCTCCCTGAGCCCTGATTGCCATCCCTGGTGGCCATAGTGGGCATCCCTGGGGTCATAGTGGGCATCCCTGGGGTCATAGTGGGCATCCCTGGTGGATCTAGTGGCATCCCCCCCCGAGGGTCTGCACTGGTAATCAATGATCTGATTACCAGTGCCGACCCCCCCCCCTGTCAGGGGAGCCGCCGATCGGCGCTCCTTTACTCGTGCCTGTCAGGCACGAACTAAGGAAAGCCGATCAACGGCTGTTCCTATTTACTATGTGACCAGCCGTGATTGGACACGGCTGATCACATGGTAAAGAGCCTCCGTCAGAGGCTCTTTACCGAGATCGGAGATGCAGGGTGTCAGACTGACACCTCGCATCACCGATCGCCGCTCTGCGCGCCCCCGGGGGGCGCCCAGAGCGGAGTTATCCTGCCGCCGTCATATGACGTCCGGTCAGGATAACTCAACCACATTCCCGCCGTCAATCTGTAATAGGGCAGGCGGGAAGTGGTTAATAACTTAGGTTATTGTCTAATAAATAGGGATGATCAAACTTTTGAAAAGTTTGGTTCGACCAGAACACCCGAAGTTCCCGAAAGTTTGGCCCGGACTTCAGAACCCCATTGAAATCAATGGGACCCGAACTTCGGTAATCAAAAAACACAATTTTGAAGCCCTAAAACCCAATAAATGCCCCTAAAAAGTGCCTAGGGTTCTGGGTCATGCCCCAGGGACTATTAATCACACAAAAAAAGTTCTTAAAAATTGTCGTTTTTGATAGAGAGCCAATTATTGAAAAAATTATTGAAAAAAAAAAAAAAGAGATTTCTTTGGATTTAGTGTCTGGGGGGTCTACAAAGTGTACTTGTGAAGTTCCAGCTCTGTAGCATGTCCAGAACCAGAAAAATAAGATTGTTTGCATTAGAATTGCAATAGAGCAGGGTAGTGGCTCCGCTATTTTCACACCTGGACGTTTTTGTTGCAGGCGTTTATTGGGCTTTTTTGTGGACGTCTTTGGAGGCAGGCATCACATCTGAACTTCTGTGTAGGGGTATATATACACACACACATATATGTATATATATACACCTAAACACATATAGGTGTGAAAGTAGCAGAACCCTATGCCTGCACTAATGAAATTATTTGCAGGCATAGGGCTTCGCTCCTGTCACACCTATATGTGTGTAGGTGTATATATACATATATGTGTGTGTGTGTGTGTGTGTATATACCCCTATACAGAAGTTCAGATGTTATGCCTGCCTCCAAAGACGTCCAAAAAATGCCCAAAAAAACGCCTGCAACAACACACCTGGGCGTTTTTGTTGCAGGCGGTGTTTTTTTGGGCATTTTTTAGGCGTCTTTTGGAGGCAGACATAACATCTGAACTTCTGTATAGGAGTATATACGAACCGTTCGATCATCCCTACTAATAAACAGGCTCATAGAAGAAATGAAAGAAATCGCTGGTCCATATTAAGGTACAAGAGCTAAAGAGGTTAAGGAAAACTGTGCCGAAATAAATACGCAGCCTGACATTATTAGACTCCGTCAGAAAGGAATTGAGCTTTAAGGAGCAACTTTTGGTCTGAACTGATGTTCCCAGAAGCTGCATCTACAGAGGAAATCTGGCTTCTTCAATATATCTGTCTTCAAGCTCAAGGAATACTGAAGAGTCAACGAAATTGAGTTCGTGCTCGTTTAAAAAGCCGGTGCAACATGAATCCACAAAATTATCTGAAAACATTATACGAGGATACTTTAGAGTGCATCGCTGAATATATAAACAGGTTACCTTCGGCGTTACCTTCAAATTGTTACAGCTGTATAGATGAGATCTGGCTACTACATTTTACAATACGCTTCCTATTCATTGCATTCCTTTATCAACCAATTCCAAAAGCTATATTCATACTGTGCCTCAGAGAAAATATTCAATCTGACAGTGCAGTCTATTAAAGCAGATGTAAACCCAATCAATAAAATCTTATATGCGCTTTAACGTGGTAAAAGCAACCCTGTTGCAAAAGAAGTATTATTAAAAAAGCTTTGTTGTCCGTAAAAAAGGCAGTAAACACTCACCATTCCTGGTGCCAACACCATCAGAAATTGCTCTGATTCTGTTAAAACTTTCCTTTTATGGGACTTTTCCACTGCAAGTACCAGCTCGGCTCTGCTTGGCTCTGTTTGGTTTTCCACTGCATGGTACCGCATGGTACGGTGTTGGAACGGTTCGGTACGGTTTGGTACGGTTTGCTTTTCCACTAAAGTAAAGTGGGTGGGATATCAACGATTCTCTTGACCAATCAATGGCTAGTAGTGACAAACAGTCAAGGCTGCATGCAAAGGATTGTGGGATATGGTACGGGTACAGCCCTCTTGGAACCACAACCGAGGTGGTGCTGTTTAAGCGAGCCGTACCGTTCGGTTCCATGTAGTGGAAAAGCGCCGCCGTACCGTACCTAACCGAACCGTTCCAACACCGTGCCATGCAGTACCATGCAGTGGAAAAGCGCAAAAGCGAGCCGAACCGTTCGGTTCCATGCAGTGGAAAAGCGCCATTAGTTCACTGGGAAATCAACACTTCTGGGGGTCATAGGGATGAATTATTGGGTCCTCCCTCTGAGGGCTTTTGGGGGTGTCAGTATCTTGGGTCCCCGGCAGCTCTCATTGGTTCTGTCAGAGAATGACCACCAAATGTATGGCTAATAGAAACGTGCATACACGAAGGATGGCTCATAGAAATGCACATACGTGCAGAATTTTTATCAGAATGGTGACTAGGCGTGTGCATGTTGGCGCTAATCGGACTATTTTAAGGGCCTCCTGTTCATGCTCCAGTGCAGACTGGTCTTTCAGCTGTTCCCTGCATTCTGCGTTCTTCCCGTGTGTTTCCCACGTTCCTGACCTGGCTAGCCCCTGACCTAATCTTGGATCTTGCTTCTGATTTTGTTCTGTTCCTGACTTTGGCTCTGCTTATGATTTGGTAATTCGCTGACCACCTGTTGATGACCCTGGCTATTCCTGTGACCACGCTGCTACCTCTGATCCTGGCTGTACTTCCTGCTTGCGTGCTTGCCTGGCTGTCCACTGCACCTGCTCTGCATTTCACTGGGAGTTCTGACAAGCTCCGCATCCTGAACCTGCAGTGTCAGTGGAGTGCCTCATGATTCTTGGCTGGTTTCTGGGGCTCAGCTACCTTTCCTGTCCTGATGGTCCACCTGCTTCCCAGGACCTCCTACTCCAGCTGCAAGCTATCAACACTTGCTGGCACTCGTGTTCCCCCCTGTTTCTCAGTACCCTCTGTTTCACTCTCAGTGGGGCCAGGGCTGGAGATATAGGAGAGGCCAACCTCGTCATTAGTCTCCTATTAGGTACATGACCTTTTCCTTTTTCTGACCTCCCTTTGAGGTCATAGGGATGAACCAATCTGTCCTCCCTCTGAGGTCTTCTGGGGGTGCCAGTCTCCTGGGTCCCCTGCAGCTCTCCTTGGTTCTTCCCTCTGAGGTCTTTTGGAGGTGTCCGTCTCCTGAGTCACCTGCTTCTCTCATTGGTTCCTCCTTCTGACCTCCTCTGGGGGTCTTCTGGGGGTGTCAGTCTTCTGAGTACCCTGCAGCTCTCATTGGTTTCTCCTTCTGACCTCTTTAAGGTCTCTTTAAGGTCATAGGGAATAATTATTGGTTCCTCCCTCTAAGGCAGTGGTCTTCAAACTATGACCCAAGGGGTGGATGTGGCACCAATGGTGGGATGCTATTCCTTTCACTGACACCATTGATGGGGCACTATTCCTCCTACTGACACTATTGATGGGGCACTATTCCTCCCAATGACACCTCGAGCCCACCATTTTTGAAGCCTCTGGCTCTAATCACGTGCTTCCAAAAAAAAAACCCATTGGAATCCATGCGTCCGGCGCCCTACATGTAGATTAGGATGCCGGACACATGGATGGCGGGGGGCGGCGCCCCTGCGTCCCCAATGGATGGGCCGCCACTGTCAAGGAGGGTATAGGGGGGAAATTCCCCCACCCTGTGAAATGGGCATGTAAAGGAAGGAGAGGTGAAATGTTGGAGTGGCAGGCTTCATATTTTTAGGTCAAACTATAATTGCTTACTATTAAATCTTGAAAGCACTGATGCCTTGGAATACATTCTTCATTTTCATATATTAGGTTGTAGGACTGTTAAATAAAAGTGTGGCACTGAAGGACTGGGTGAGATGGCCAGTGGGCCCTGGGGAATGTTGGTGGTCAGGCCTGGGGAGCTGTATTAGGGGCCCCATAATTTCTGATGGCTACCCTGGAGATAAGTACACACTATAGAAGGGTATTCTTTGTTCATTTTTATTTTAGAGGTTTACATCCACTTTAAGGGAAGGTTAACTCGAACCAGAAGAAAAAAAAAAAGTTCCTTCAAGCAAACTGTAAGAACCATTGATTGAAATTGGATACACTACGGTGTATGGACAGCTTTACTCTCTACTTGGGTCTAATGAAAACGTTTCAGCTCACCAGTTACTGGATTCTGAAACCTTATCTTAATTCTATGAATACAAGGGATCTTATGAGAGCTCAAATACATTTTCAATTCTGTACACTTCTACGTAAACTTATGAGACTGTTCAGTCGGATTGGAATATTACAAGTGGCTCTTGACCCTCGAGGTCTTTTGTTAATTAGGTGACCAGAAAGGTTTCGTCCAGTAACCTCATTACCTTGTAACATGTCATAGCAGGTTGTGTCTTACATACAATGTGAATATGACACATTTTAAAGGTGGGGAGAGACTCAATGGATTATCATGCTGATTAGCAGAATTTTTTTTCCCGGGGGGAACGCAGTTCCGGCATCTCCAGCACTGAATGTATGTAATGGCAAGGGATGCTGGCGTGTGCTGGAGGGTTATTCATGATTGCCGCTTGGAGATCCATAGTTGCTGGTGGGGTTCTATTTTTGCATGGGGGGTCTATTATTGCTGGGGAGATCTATTGTTGCTGATGGAGGTACTATTGTTGCTGGCAGAGGCATCACTAGAACCTTCAGGGCCCCGATGCAAGAAACCCTGAAGGGACCCCTGGCCAAGGCCCTTTCCTTTAAGCCTGGGGCTCTTCCCACAAATCCTGGGGCCCTTTACTCTAATTGTGGGACCCTTTCACGAGTTCTGCAGTGGGCTCCCTTGAAGAGACAAGAACTCACTGCTCAAGGTGGTGTAATTGCCTGATGACTCACACCTGTGCATGCCCCGGCTTGCCTCCGTGAAAACTTGATAAAGGAAAAGGAATTGGCAGCACTCCAGGCTGGGTCAAAATCCAGATTTATTGACTGGACATCCAATCCAGTCAATAAATCTGGATTTTGACTCAACCTGGAGTGCTGCCAATTCCTTTTCCTTTATCAAGTGGGCTCCCTTCCTGCCATCTTGGGGCAAGTGTGACCTTTGCGATCCTGAAAGTTCACCCACTGGTGTCAGTAGTTTTTATTTTTTGGTATTTTAATTGTATTCTTTTTTATCATTTTATTTTATTTTTTTTACAATGTCACTGACTATGACTCTGTCCATTCAGAAAAGGAAGGAGCTGGTAAATTACATATTTACCGACCCCCTTCCTGGTTCTCTATTGTGACACATCCCCTGCAGCAACCGGCAGGAGAGGGGAGGGAGCACAGTGGGGGGGAGGGGGGGACTGGATAGGAAGAGTGGCGGGGGCAGCATACAGAGGAATCGATCTCCTCCATTTTCCTCCTGCAGCTACAGGAGGAAAAAGGAGGACAGTGATTTCTCTACATGCTACATTCTCTACACAAGAAGTGTTAGCTGATATGGTCAGTGATTTATATATCATTTGTCGACGTGCAAAAAAAAAAAAATGAATAAATCATTTTTTGTAGTTGGATTGGTCGGCTGACCATATGGCTTTTAGAAACATTTTTCTTTGTCAATGAACACTCATGAATTTTATGATATGTGAATGGTCTCTGATGCTGAAAATAAGTTCTATTCATTTATTCAATATATAGATTTTGGATTAGGGATGTCAACACTTGAGCTAAGTCTACGTAAGTCGAGTCTTAAATACACATTCTTCATAAAACTCCTTTTATCAGTATTGTTTGATGTTTTTTTTTTTTTCCTTTTCTTCTAGACATTTTTAAATACACTCTGCACTCACAAAAGTCATAATAACTAATTTTCCAACAATCTTAGATAAAGGTTTTTTTTTTTTAAGAAGGAATGTTTTTTGTGTGCTTTTGTTTAGAGTTCCTTTTTTGATGGGCACTTTCCAATCTTCATATTGTTATTCCAGATGCCCTTCAGCTTGAGTTACCGCCATTAGCCTTATTCAATAAAGAATAAATACTGGTTCATGCATAAACAAGAAGCTATTTAGGAGAATAAAAGCCGGCTTCTTTTGTGAAAAACCATCTTCTAAAAATGTCCTCCTGGGGCAGCTGCTAGTCCTTTCCTTTGTGGTTCACTCTACTTCAAGGCTTGGTCTTAATTTACGAAGTGTAAATGTTCTGATCTTTCATGGACAGCACAGTGTTTACTCTACGCTCATTCACCCGGTCTACACTATACTCATCTATAACATGTGGGCCATTGTGTGGAGCCTGGGTGTCACAGTCAGAGGCCAGGCTCGGAGACCACCAGCTCGAGAGGCTCCCACAAACCAGCTGGATAAGTGCACAAGCAGGTCACCCTGGTGGATCATATGAGCTCACCCGAGGTGCAGAGTCTAAGCACTAAACGGTGTTCATCAGATCTCATGATGGTAGAGATGGATTTTTCCGCATGTTAGTACGAGGTTGCAGTCTTCAGGATTGCCCCACTATGGGGTGAGCAAGCTGGGGTCTAGTAGCAGATATAACAAGCAGGGATCAAGCAAAAGCTTAGACCAGGAGTTCCCAAACTGTGGGTCGGGACCCACTGGTGGGTCGCGAGCTGCATTTGAGTGGGTCGCGATGAGCCGGAAATGACTGAGAGCGGGCCTGCTTAAATTGTGCTGTGCGAGCCCGCGCAAATTACAGAGAGCCAGAGCAGTCAAATCACAATGGATTCAGGACCCCCCCATGCAGTTTATGGAGGCTGGTCTGCATTTCCCACGAGGAGGATACCTGCATTAGTGAGTACGTATGTGGGCTGTTATGTAGGATAGGTTCATGGGGTGCAGAGCCAGCTCCTTGGTCCTGCTGGCAGCAGCTGTGGTGGCTAGACTGGCGGTGGGATTCTCTCAGCTATAGCGGACAGAGACAGCAGCCTTGGTGTCATAGGAGGACCAGGTGGCCTGGCGGGGTCAGGAGTTCATGGCAGCTTCTGTGACCCCAGTAAAGGATCTGAAGGAGAAGAGCCAGGAAACCAAGACCAGCATAGAGCTCCTCATCATGGAGACTCTGGGTGAGGTGTGCTGGGCCCTGGAGAGGGCAAACAGGGGCTTCACCTTCACTGTGGACCGCTGGGAGAGGAAGGAGGGTGAGTGCCATATAGCCTTATATTTATTTAAATATTAAGTGTATTCAAAAATAAATTGATATTTTTAATTTAACGCCCCCCTCCCTTTAAAATATGCATTATTAATATTAATATTTGCATTTATATAGCGCCAACAAATTCCGTAGCGCTTTAGAATATTCAATTACAAGCAAGTGGGTCCCGAAAAATAACTGTATTCAGAAGTGGGTCTCGGCCCAAAAAGGTTTGGGTAGCCCTGGCTTAGACAATAAACAAGCCAAAGGTCATTTATAAGTGGGCGTAGGTTGGGATCAAGCAGAAGCATAGTCAAAGAACAAGACAAAGGTCGGTAAGGAGTGGTAACAGAAATATAGACGATGGCAGGAGTGACAAAAGCAAGATATTGGCTGGAGAGAGCACAATAATCTGGCAAACAGGAAGTGCAAAGGCATGGCTAAAACAAAAAGTTAATGGGAGGAGCAAAGAGTTCAAGGTTCAAGAGAAACGAGGTTCAAGGCATTGTCGTTCAAGGAATTTTCAAGGGAGTTGTCCAGCATTCCAGGTGGCTCAGCAAAAAAAAAAATCACCAGATACAGCAGAAGTTCAGACCTGAGTCCTGACAGTGGGATGTCTGTCTGTACATTCGCTGCATAAAGCTGCTGAGCAGGGATAAGCTGGGTTTGGCCAAAACGCAGTCTGAACCCAGTTTGGCAGAACCAGAGAAAGATGTCACAGGATTCCATTTCTGTCTCCTGCCCAATCAACAGAGGCCTGGGAATTACCTGCCCCGCAGTTGCATCCACACAGGATGGGGATGCTTATGATGTCATTGACTTAATATGGCCATATGGTCGTATTGGGTCAACAACATTGACCTTATATGGCCTTATGACTATATTAGGTCAAGCATGCCTTCAGTATCTCTGTCCCTTTTGTATAATGCAACTGCAGGTTGGGGAATGCCCTGGACCCTGCTGATCAGGCTGGTAAAGATATGAGCATGTCGAATCTTACTATTGGTTCTGCTGAACTGGGTTCAGACCAACTTCGGACCAAATTCAGCTTATCCCTGCTACTGAGAATGCTCTGTGATAGGAGTAGAGGCAGGTCAGGTGAATTTGGCAAGTTATTTGATTGTGCTTTCCTTCTCCCAGCTGTGCTTTAAAATTGTAAGTGGTGAGGCCATACCTCGGATTTATTGATGGGTCCCTTAGTAAATGTGAATTACTTCCATCATCCAACCATGTGCAAGGCAGGGGCGTAACTACAGGGGTTGCAATTGCAACCAGGCCCCATGCTCCAGGGGGCCTGTGTGGCTCCCCTGTACACTTTGATAGGAGGGGCAGCGGGGGCATCATGTAGAGAAATGTCCTCCTTTTTCCTCCTGTAGCTACAGGAGGAAAATGGAGGAGATTGGTTCCTCTGTATGCTGCCCCCGCCACTCCTCCTATCCAGTTCACTTGTGTTCTGCTGTTTCTGGGCCCCTGTGTGCTCCCCTGCCCCCCCCCCCACCCACTGGTCCCCCCCCAGCACTGTGCTCCCTTCCCTCCCCTGCCGACTGCTGCAGGGGGTGTGTCACAATAGAGAACCAGGAAGGGGTCGGTAAATATGTAATTTACCAGCTCCTTCCTTTTCTGAATGGACAGAGTCATAGTCAGTGACATTGTAGAAAAATAAAATAAAATGATAAAAAATAATACAATTAAAGTACCAAAAAATAAAAACTACTGACACCAGTGGGTGAACTTCCAAGATTGTAAAGGTCACACTTGCAACCGGGCCCTGGTGGAGGCCCAGAGATGTCAGAAAGGGGCCCACTGCCTAACTTGTGAAAGGGTCCCACTGCGGGACCATAATAAAGGGCCCCGCAATGAAAGTAAAGGGCCCCAGGATCAGTGGGAAGAGCCCCAGGCTTGAAGGGAAGGGCCCCTGCCAGGGGTCCATTCATGGTTTCTTGCACTGGGGCCCTGAGGGTTCTAGTTACGCCTCTGGTGCAGGGGATTTCAAGAAAATTAGAAATTCCTAGAAATTTGATGTGAACACAAGTTCTATTTCGAATACTTCAGGTCCCTCACTTTCCTGACTGGGCCTGATTTCAGGTATGAACCCAGGGGAGGGCTGGGCCAGGGGGCAGGGGGGCAATTGCCCCCTGGGCCGCTCTGATGCTCCATAAAAGGCTGCACTGCTTTTGCCACAGACATGCCTAAAGGATTCCTAGTGAAGAGAAGTAAAAAGTCTCTGCCACTGACCTACTAAGTGCGGGATGAAGACAAGGACAGAGCACATGAGGAAGGCGTAAAGTCGAAACGCGTCAGCGTTTGTCATGTTGTCACCGCTATCCATGCTGGAATAAACTTCTTAGAAACTATGTGGAAGAAGCATTTTTGTGTGCCGGCTTTATTCATATAACATAAGGACAGAGCGCAGGCCGGTTCCATGCCCCACTGGAGACTCTTCTCCCCCGGCAAGCCCCAACCGAGCTGTCCCAGCTCCCCCCAACCACCCCCTGCTGGCCAGGTCAGAAACCTGGATTCCGTCAGTAAGTAGAGAGTACCTGGAGCAGGGCTTCACCTTGGAATGGGGGTCAGGAGGAGGATGGGAAGACGGAGAGTGGGAGGGGGGCTGAGTCACTGCACCATGGGCCTCTGGTTTGTACTTGCCCCTTGGGCCGAAAGTTGCCAGTCTGCCCCTGTATGAACCCCCACCATTTGTTGGTCAGAAGCATGGACAGGATTCTATCATGTGTATGATGTCAATATTATGAAAATGGTGCAAGGTTGTTAATTTCAAGGTCATTACAAGGACAAGGGGCACTCTTCACTTTTGGAAAAAAAGATGTCTAACCTATGCATGCAGAAAGGCTTTTCTTTACATCAGGAGCTGTAAAAATGTTAAATACCTACCTCAGAAGCTAGTTCTGACCAGATCCGTAGAAGGCTACAAATGGTGGGTGTGTTATAAATAGCTACTAATGTTTATAATTAATCACACTGTGGATTGTTGACCCCGGGAACCTCTGAATGCCTCGGGGGGATTGAAATGGAATTTTTTTTCCTGTTGAAGCAAATTGGATTTTATAAGGGTTGCTTGCCTTCTTCTCGATCAACTGCAAGTGTAGGGTTCTATATATGCAGGTTTTCCATTTATTAATTTACCCATTTTACTATTGGTTGATTGATGGACTTGTGCCTGGGTGGCAAATACCAATTTTTATTGTTTCACTAAGGCAGGGTGTGTTCACAAAATGAGTGATCCTGGCATAGGCGTAACTAGAACTGTCAGGGCCCCAATGCAAGAAACCATGAAGGGCCCCCCTGACTCGAGCCTAGGGCCCTTCTCACTGATTCTAGGGCCCTTTATAGAGTTCCCCCCTACATCAGAGACCACAGAGTCCCCCCTTACATTAGAGCCCCCCCTTACATCAGAGTTCCCAGAGCCCGCTTTACATCAGAGTTCCCCTTTATAGTACACCAGAGTCCACAGAGTTTCCCTTTACAGTACAAAGGGGAAACTCTGCGGACCCTGATGTAAAGGTTATCTCTGTGGACCCTAATGTAAAAGAGGACTCTGCGGACCCGGATGTAAATGGGTAAGCTGTGGAACCTGATGTAAAGGGGAATGCTGTGGACTCTGGTGAAAAGGGGAACTCTGATGTAAGAGGTTCTCTGACACCCAGAGCCCCCCTTTAAATCAGAGTTTGCAGAGTTCCTCTTTACCTCAGAGTCCGCAAAGGTTCCACTTAAACTGTAGGGGTGAACTCTGATTTAAGGAGAAATGCTGGGAACTCTGATGTAGGGGGGAACTCTGTTGATTCTGTGGAGAGAATATATCAAGGTAAAAGGGTTCACTGATGTAAGAGGGAAGTGAGGACTCTGATATAAAGGGGGGGGCCTTATATCAGTGTCCTTAGGGTTTCCACTCCCCCTTACATCAGTGACCCCCTTCACAGAGTGACTGACTGCCCCACAGACTCTGTGGGACATGGAGCTGTCGCACACTGACCTCCTGTAAGTCTTTTAGTCCTCCTCTCCCCCTGCGCCCCCTTCTTGCAGTCACTTTCAAATTCACCTGACCAGCAGCCCGAGTCCAGTCCAGCCCAGCTGAGACCGAGCCAAGCTCAAGTCAATTACTACTCAGCCAGCTCTGGAACCGAGTTAGCGCAGTTCTTGAGCCAGCCGATTAGCAACTGGCTGAACTTGGCTCGGCTCGGGTGGGGGGGGGGCAGTCCACTAGTCAGGTGAGCAGTGATGGTATGCGCCTTTCCTGTTAATCTGGGAGCAACTGAGGCCGGAGAGGCCCCCCCACAGTGGCAACCTTTGCGACCCTGGTAGTTCGTCCACTGGATCCTGGTATTTTAGTGTTTTGGCACTTTGACCTGTGAATCGTGTATTGCTTTTGATTTGGCCCTGATCTGCCACTCTTTCTGGAGCCTAGTGCTAGTTTTTCTACTGTATCCTTTCGCGACCCTTCTACCCTAAAGGAACTTGAAATAGTGTTCAGTTCTCAGGGAACCCCTGCTAAAATTAATTCTTTGGGGGTCAGAGAGAAGATAGCCCCTTATATTGATGACCATTGGAAAGAATGCACTTTAAAGATCATTCAACTAGCTTTGCCTAGTGGCGTTGTACCTGGAGCCATGCAGGTGCCATCAGATGGAAGGTCAAACCGCCACAGCTCAAGGAACCCCCAGCAAACTCTTGAGGAAACCCAAGGTTCCACAGAACCATAACCAGTGGAAAGTTGTCAAGTCATCACATCCCCGCCCAACCAGCAGAGCTGGGATATTAGACCTCATGCAACCGCAGGGTGGGGATGCTCTTGACGTCATTGACCTAATATGATCACATGCAACCGCAGGGCGGGGATGCTCTTGATGTCATTGACCTAATATGATCACATGCAACCGCAGGGCGGGGATGCTCTTGACGTCATTGACCCAATATGATCACATGACCCGATTGGGTCAATATGAGGTAAAGAATGGATGAGCTACCATCTGCCTTGGATTCAAACCTTCTAACATAGCCTCCCTCACACAAGGGTAAGAGTTGTATGATAACATTTTTAAATAGACATTAAAAAGTACCTGACCCACGAAAAAAAAAAAATCAAGAAACTAGGGAAAATCTACTGTCGTTCAGGTCCTATCACACAATCTAGAGCTGCAAGCTTTTTTGCAGGACAGTTCCTCAACACACGCTCCATAATTCCAGCTCTTACACCCAATTAACACCTCACACCACCTCTTTTGTAGCTGGAAGTTCGAAGCTCTAAAACGCTGGAGGAGAAAAATTCAATAATTCTCTATGGAGTTTGTTCACATCTCCAATCCAAGTCGCCTGAAGCCAAACACCTGAAGTTCAAGAAAGTTCTGAACCTTTTTTTTGTAGCTCAAATCGGGCAGATAGGTGCATTTTTTAAAGCGTTTTTGTTCAATAGAAATGCATGGAAGCGCTTGATCTAAACGTTTTTGAGAATTTAATGAGTTGTGTGTTTTCTAGTGATTTTCTACTCAAACGTAATAAATAAAAATAATAATATTAATAAAGATATAATAAAATGCATAAATAAATAACTAAAACGAATAAATAAATAAAATAACATAAAAAACCCTACCACCAACGCAATAAATTCTCAAAAACACTCCATATCAAGGGCTTCCATGCATTTCTATTGAACAAAAATGCTTTAAAAATGCACTTATCTGCCCGATAACCCCTAACCATAATGCTAAACCCAAACCCCCATTCTAATCCTAACCCCTCACCCGAATATAAACCCCTAACGTTAATATTAAACCCTAACCCCTAATACTAATTATAACCCCTAACCCTAATATTAAACCTGAACCCCTAACCTACCTAACACAATAAATAAATAATAAATGATGAAATAATAAATTAACCTCCAACCCTAACCTTTAACCCCTAACCCTTAACCCCTAACCCTTAACCCCTTACAAAAAATGCAAAAAAAAAAAAGAATAATAATAATAAAAGCTGATGAAACAGCTGAAAACATAGCAACAAATGATGAAACAAATGATATTTTTCTCTATTGGCTAATTTATAAATGGCAAAGCTCCAAAAGCACTTTAAAAGCGCTGTATAAAAAAAAGTGTTCAAAAAACGCTCGAAAAAAACACCCGAAAAAAAAACTCTAAAAAAAAAACAAAAAACGCTTGGGTGTGAATGCAGCCTTACAGCTAGACAAATAATTAAAATGACCACAATTGTTCTTGTTGGACATTCCATTCCAAAGCTGTGGCCATTAGCATGGAGTTGCCCCCCTTTCAGCTTTACCATCCTCCCTCCCCCCCCCCTCCTCTAGGATAGGTTTCCACAAAATTTTGGAGGGTGTTTGTGCGAAATTTTACCTAATTTGCCAAAAAAAAAAAAAAAGCATTTGTGAGGTCAGGTACTGATGTTGTCAGAGAAGACTTGGCTGTTAGAATCCGATTTCAAATTGATTCTGAAGGAACTCTTGCGTGTCTCTCGCTGCTATAGAAAAATATTGTCACCTTCCTCTGTGATCTGTCAATTCTCCTGGAATTTTATTTTTTTATGAACTTCTACGTTTCTTTGTCTGCCACTCAAATCTTGCAAAGTCTTTCTCTCTATTGAATAGAACGCATGGCAACTCTGTTATTTAACCCTTTTGTGGCCATGGGTTACTATCGTCTAGATCTGGCTTTTTCAACCAGGGTGCCTTGAAGTTTCTTCAGGGGTGCCTTGGCAAAATGTCTAAAAATTGCCCCGAAATTGTATACAAGCCAGTGGGGCAATTGTACATTGACCTAATTTCCCCTATTGGAGCAACTTTGATCATGCTTTGTTGGGGTTTTTGCTCTTCTCTTGATCAACTGTGGGTATAGGGGATTGTGTGTGTGTGTGTGTATGTGTATAGTATACAGTATATACCTATACACTATATATCATATATCAAAAGTATTGGGACACCTGCCTTTACACGCACAATAACTTTAATGGCATCCCAGTCTTAATCCGTATGATGGGGCACTATTCCTCCCACTGACACCAATGTTGGGGTACTATTCCTTCCACTGACACAAATAATGGGGTACGATTTCTCCCACTGACACCAATGATGGGTTTCTCTTCCTCCCACTGATACCAATGATCGGGCACCATTTTTCCCAATGATGGGGCACTATTCCTCCCACTGATACCAATGATCGGGCACTATTTCTCCCAATGATGGGGCACTATTCCTCCCACAGACAAAAAATGATGGGGCACTATTCCTCCCACTGAAACGGCACTATTCCTTCCACTGACACAAATGATGGAGCACTATTCCTCCCACTGACATCAACGATGGGGCACTATTCCTCCCACTGACATCAACGATGGGGCACTATTCCTCCCACTGACATCAATGATGGGACACTATTCCTCCCACTGATACCAATGATGGGCACTATTCCTCCCACTAATACCAATGATGGGGCACTATTCCCCCCACTGATACCAATGATGGGGCACTATTCCCCCCACTGACACCAATGATGGGGCACTATTCCTCACACTGACACCAATGATGGGGCACTATTCCTCCCACTGATACCAATGATGGGGCACTATTCCTCCCACTGATACCAATGATGGGGCACTATTCCTCCCACTGACACCAATGATGGGACACTATTCCTCCCACTGACGCCAATGATGGGGCACTATTTTTCCACTGACACCAATGATGGGGCACTATTCCTCCCACTGACGCCAATGATGGGGCACTATTTTTCCACTGACACAAATGATGGGGCACTATTCCTCCCACTGACACCAATGATGAGGCACTATTCCTCCCACTGACACCAAATGATGGGACACTATTCCTCCCACTGACGCCAATGATGGGGCACTATTCCTCCCACTGACACCAATGATGGGGCACTATTCCTCCCACTGACACCAATGATGGGACACTATTCCTCCCACTGATACCAATGATAGGGCACTATTCCTCCCACTGATACCAATGATAGGGCACTATTCCTCCCACTGACGCCAATGATGGGGCCCTATTCCTCCCACTGACGCCAATGATGGGGCACTGTTCCTCCCACTGATTTTAATGATGGGGAACTATTTTTTCCACTGGCACCAATGATGGAGCACTATTACTCTCTTTCATACCAATAATTAGCAATTTTTACTCCCACTGATACCAGTCCAGCCCTAAAGTCTGAAGGAAAGTAAACTGGCCCTTTGTTTGGGAAGTTAGGAGACCCCTACTGTAAACTATCACCAAAAACTTCGCTTCAGCCAAACTATCAACTGGTACTTAGTTATAATCCTACAACTTAAGCATCCTGTAACCCATGCTTAATTCCCAATCTGTTTGCGTCAAATCAAGACCAAAAACTAAAGGATTTATGGGTGTAAGAGCAGATTTCTGCCAGGGCAAGTGATGGAGGAAAATGCTGGTCCTTGTGAATTATATTTTAGAGAATCGACTCCTGGAAGAGAGGAATTATTATTAAAGGAGAATGAATATTTGCTTTTGTCAAGCTTGTAATAGAGAAGTGGTGTCATCTTCTCGATGGTCATCCAGCCACCATTCATACAGATTAAAAACATCTTCAATCCTTACAAACTGTAGGACCCTCATCAAGTCAGCTGGGTTATGCCGTTCTCTCATCTCATAACGGAGAAACATTGATATGCCGAGCCGTGTTTGCCTGCCTGCCAAGATGACTTGCTTAAGTTACCGTACTTCCCTGAATGAAGTTCCCTTATAACAGTCACATCAGTGAATCTCGGGATCATTGTAATTCTTGTATCTGGGCTTTATTCCAAAGTCCTTTTTTTTTTTTTCTGCTTCTTTTCATATACCAGCCACCAATACAGGTTATGCCAGACATCATGGTGTGCTGGAAGAGACTTGGCAGATACTTCTTAGGCCATCTCTCTACAAAAAAAAATGGCCAAGATAAGAGAGATTCCAACACTTTCTCTACCAGCCAGGGGGACAATACTGGGGGAACCGTATTCGAAGGAGTTTGTAGAATCTCTTTAGGAATTCCATTCTCTTTGGGCCTACTGAGATACTGAGACCATCTGTTGGGTAAAATATAGAATACAGCACCGC
>NC_138774.1:291160770-291163270 GCF_965119305.1 Pelophylax lessonae
AGTTTGGACCATTCACAATACTCACCCTGAAGATGCAGTTTGCTTTCTGTGCTTTGCAATAGCACCGAACTGACTGAATCGAGATTGTCATAGCTGCTACATCCCAGTGGGCCAGTACGCGTTTCCGTGACCTACAGACACAAATGTGAGACGGTCGTAAATCTACAAACTCATCATTCTTCACTATATTCTTTACACTTTAAAGAGAAATCTGCCCTAAATGTATATCTCCCCACTGGCTCTTTATTCTGTATTACAAAGAAAAATTATTTGCTTAACCATAAAAGGTGAGCTCAACCTGTTACGGCAATAACCGGAGCAGGCAAAGGGGTTCTTGCCAAAGAAATTTATTTTTCTGCCTTTTTTATTTATTTCGAGGGGTTTTAATTGTCTATTTTGCAGTTTTATTTCATTTTATGCTTTTTATATATTTGTTTATTTTATTTTTTCCGTAGTTGAGAATTTTCGGTTTGGAATGCTGTACTTTGTATATATTTATTATTATTATTATTATTATTATTATTATTATTATTATTATTATTATTATTACTATGGGTTTTTCTGTTTAGATGGGTTTTCAATTAGTACTACACATTGCTGGCACCTGATGTTTTTTACTTTGTATATATTTATTACTAATAATATTACTATAGGTTTTTCTGTTTAGATGGTACTATAGGTTTTTCTGTTTAGATGGTTTTTCAATTAGTACTACACATTGCTGGCTCCTGAGGAAGTAGATAATGTCCATAAAACGTGTCGGGTCATTGGAAATTTACATCTTGTGATTTTAATGTACTAACTTGCATAGCAATTGATTTTAATGATTATATTTGATATTTCAACAAACTTATGTACACTATACAAAAAAATATACTATTTTATAAAGGTTTATAATAAAATAATATTTTATGTAAACATGATGTGCCTCCAAAGTCCAACAATATTTTTTTTCTTTGTTGACTTGCTTAGCCATATAAGTTGAGCTTAACCTGTCACGGCAATAACCGAAACAGGCAAAGGTGTCCTTGCCACAGTCTCAGGCTGCAGATTTTAGTGAAATTAAAATTTCTGCCTTTTTTTATTTATTTAGAGGGGTTTAATTGTATATTTTGCAGGGTTTTTTTAAATTTAATGCTTTTTGTATTTGTCATTTTTTCTTTTTGTTTTTTTTTTCCCGTAGTTGATGATTTTTGGTTTGGAATGCTGTACTTTGTGTATATATTTATTATTATTATTACTATGGGTTTTTCTGTTTAGATGGTTTTTCAATTAATACTACACATTGCTGGCTCCTGAGGAAGTGGATAATGTCCATAAAACGTGTCGGGCCTTTGGAAATTTACATCTTGTGATTTTAATGTACTAATTTGCATAGCAATTGATTTTAATGATTATATTTGATATTTCAACAAATTTATGTACACTATACAAAATAAAAAAAAATTATATTTTATAAATGTTTCTAATAAAAGAATATTTTATGCAACCATGATGTGCCTCCAAAGTCCCAACAATATATATTTTTTTTTTCATTGTTTGTTCCTTTATATTTGTAATATTGGGATTTGGCACTAAACAGATTCTAACAGGCTAAATGACTTGCTTGGCAATAAAAGTTGAGCTTAACCTGCCACGGCAGTAACCGAAACAGGGCAAAGGTGTCCTTGCCACAGTCCCAGGCAGCAGATTTTAGTGAAATTTAAATATTCTGCCTTTTGCTTTTTATTTATTTAGAGGGGTTTCAATTGTCTTTATTGCAGTTTCATTTCATTTTGTGCCTTTTGTATTTGTGTTTTTTCTTTTTTTTCTTTTTGTTTTTTTTGTTTTCTATCTGTGGTTGAACATTTTCAACTGTTGCTTTTGTTTTTGTTTGGTTGCTCTTTGAATTTGCTGTTTTTCTTTTTGTATTGTAGTTGACTATTGTCTAATGTTGCTTTTATTTACTTATTTTTTTCACTTTTACATAGTTGCATAGTTAGTCTGGCTGAAAAAAGACACATATCCATCTATATATATATATATATATATATATATATATATATTTCTAAATACTTTATTGTCAAAAGTATTGGGATGCCTGCCTTAACACGCACATGAACTTTAGTCTTAAGGGAAGGCTATCCCCAAGGTTTAGGAGTGTCTATGGGAATGTTTGACCATTCTTCCAGAAGTGCATTTGAGAGGTCAGGCACTGATATTGGGAGGAGAAGGCCTGGCTCGCAGTCTCCACTCTAATTCATTCCAAAGGTGTTCTATCGGGTTGCGGTCAGGATTCTGTGCAGGCCAGTCAAGTTCCTCCACCCCAAACTCGCTCATCCATGTCTTTATGGACCTTGCTTTGTGCACTGGTGCGCAGTCATGTTGGAGCAGGAAGGGGCCATCCCCAAACTCTTCCCACAAAGTTGGGAGCATGAAATTGTCCAACATGTCGTGGTATGCTGACGCCCTAAGAGTTCTGGAACTAAGGGGCCAAGCCCAACACCTGAAAAACAACCCC
>NC_138774.1:291168270-291213270 GCF_965119305.1 Pelophylax lessonae
TAGTTTTGTATGAGGACATATTGGGCAATCCATTGTGGGTCTGTAGTTTTGTATGGGGACATATTGGGCAATCCATTGTGGGTCTGTAGTTTTGTATGGGTACATATTGGGCAATCCATTGTGGGTCTGTAGTTTTGTATGGGGACATATTGGGCAATCCATTGTGGGTCTGTAGTTTTGTAGGGGGACATATTGGGCAATCCTTTGTGGGTCTGTAGTTTTGTATGGGGACATATTGGGCAATCCATTGTGGGTCTGTAGTTTTGTAGGGGGACATATTGGGCAATCCTTTGTGGGTCTGTAGTTTTGTATGGGGACATATTGGGCAATCCATTGTGGGTCTGTAGTTTTGTATGGGGACATATTGGGCAATCCATTGTGGGTCTGTAGTTTTGTAGGGGGACAAATTGGGCAATCCATTGTGGGCCTGTAGTTTTCTTTGGGGACGTATTGGGCAATCCATTGTGGGTCTGTAGTTTTGTATGGGGACATATTGGGCAATCCATTGTGGGTCTGTAGTTTTGTATGGGGACATATTGTGCAATCCATTGTGGGTCTGTAATTTTGTATGGGGACATATTGGGCAATCCATTGTGGGTCTGTAGTTTTGTATGGGGACATATTGGGCAATCCATTGTGGGTCTGTAGTTTTGTATGGGGACATATTGGGCAATCCATTGTGGGTCTGTAGTTTTGTAGGGGGACATATTGGGCAATCCACTGTGGGTCTGTAGTTTTGTAGGGGGACATATTGGGCAATCCATTGTGGGTCTGTAGTTTTGTAGGGGGACATATTGGGCAATCCATTGTGGGTCTGTAGTTTTGTAGGGGGACATATTGGGCAATCCATTGTGGGCCTGTAGTTTTCTTTGGGGACATATTGGGCAATCCATTGTGGGTCTGTAGTTTTGTATGGGGACATATTGGGCAATCCATTGTGGGTCTGTAGTTTTGTATGGGGACATACTGGGCAATCCATTGTGGGTCTGTAGTTTTGTATGGGGACATATTGGGCAATCCATCGTTGGTCTGTAGTTTTGTATGGGGCATATTAGGCACATATTGGGCAATCCATTGTGGGTCTGTAGTTTTGTATGGGGGACATATTGGGCAATCCATTGTGGGTCTGTAGTTTTGTATGGGGACATATTGGGCAATCCATTGTGGGTCTGTAGTTTTGTATGGGGACATATTGGGCAATCCATTGTTGGTCTGTAGTTTTGTATGGGGACGTATTGGGCAATCCATTGTGGGTCTGTAGTTTTGTATGGGGACATATTGGGCAATCCATTGTGGTCTGTAGTTTTGTAGGGGGACATATTGGGCAATCCATTGTGGGTCTGTAGTTTTGTATGGGGACATATTGGGCAATCCATTGTGGGTCTGTAGTTTTGTATGGGGACGTATTGGGCAATCCATTGTGGGTCTGTAGTTTTGTATGGGGACATATTGGGCAATCCATTGTGGGTCTGTAGTTTTGTATGGGTACATATTGGGCAATCCATTGTGGGTCTGTAGTTTTGTATGGGGACATATTGGGCAATCCATTGTGGGTCTGTAGTTTTGTAGGGGGACATATTGGGCAATCCTTTGTGGGTCTGTAGTTTTGTATGGGGACATATTGGGCAATCCATTGTGGGTCTGTAGTTTTGTATGGGGACATATTGGGCAATCCATTGTGGGCCTGTAGTTTTCTTTGGGGACGTATTGGGCAATCCATTGTGGGTCTGTAGTTTTGTATGGGGACATATTGGGCAATCCATTGTGGGTCTGTAGTTTTGTATGGGGACATATTGTGCAATCCATTGTGGGTCTGTAATTTTGTATGGGGACATATTGGGCAATCCATTGTGGGTCTGTAGTTTTGTATGGGGACATATTGGGCAATCCATTGTGGGTCTGTAGTTTTGTATGGGGACATATTGGGCAATCCATTGTGGGTCTGTAGTTTTGTAGGGGGACATATTGGGCAATCCACTGTGGGTCTGTAGTTTTGTAGGGGGACATATTGGGCAATCCATTGTGGGTCTGTAGTTTTGTAGGGGGACATATTGGGCAATCCATTGTGGGTCTGTAGTTTTGTAGGGGGACATATTGGGCAATCCATTGTGGGCCTGTAGTTTTCTTTGGGGACATATTGGGCAATCCATTGTGGGTCTGTAGTTTTGTATGGGGACATATTGGGCAATCCATTGTGGGTCTGTAGTTTTGTATGGGGACATACTGGGCAATCCATTGTGGGTCTGTAGTTTTGTATGGGGACATATTGGGCAATCCATCGTTGGTCTGTAGTTTTGTATGGGGCATATTAGGCACATATTGGGCAATCCATTGTGGGTCTGTAGTTTTGTATGGGGGACATATTGGGCAATCCATTGTGGGTCTGTAGTTTTGTATGGGGACATATTGGGCAATCCATTGTGGGTCTGTAGTTTTGTATGGGGACATATTGGGCAATCCATTGTGGGTCTGTAGTTTTGTATGGGGACGTATTGGGCAATCCATTGTGGGTCTGTAGTTTTGTATGGGGACATATTGGGCAATCCATTGTGGTCTGTAGTTTTGTAGGGGGACATATTGGGCAATCCATTGTGGGTCTGTAGTTTTGTATGGGGACATATTGGGCAATCCATTGTGGGTCTGTAGTTTTGTATGGGGACGTATTGGGCAATCCATTGTGGGTCTGTAGTTTTGTATGGGGACATATTGGGCAATCCATTGTGGGTCTGTAGTTTTGTATGGGTACATATTGGGCAATCCATTGTGGGTCTGTAGTTTTGTATGGGGACATATTGGGCAATCCATTGTGGGTCTGTAGTTTTGTAGGGGGACATATTGGGCAATCCTTTGTGGGTCTGTAGTTTTGTATGGGGACATATTGGGCAATCCATTGTGGGTCTGTAGTTTTGTAGGGGGACATATTGGGCAATCCTTTGTGGGTCTGTAGTTTTGTATGGGGACATATTGGGCAATCCATTGTGGGTCTGTAGTTTTGTATGGGGACATATTGGGCAATCCATTGTGGGTCTGTAGTTTTGTAGGGGGACAAATTGGGCAATCCATTGTGGGCCTGTAGTTTTCTTTGGGGACATATTGGGCAATCCATTGTGGGTCTGTAGTTTTGTATGGGGACATATTGTGCAATCCATTGTGGGTCTGTAATTTTGTATGGGGACATATTGGGCAATCCATTGTGGGTCTGTAGTTTTGTATGGGGACATATTGGGCAATCCATTGTGGGTCTGTAGTTTTGTATGGGGACATATTGGGCAATCCATTGTGGGTCTGTAGTTTTGTAGGGGGACATATTGGGCAATCCACTGTGGGTCTGTAGTTTTGTAGGGGGACATATTGGGCAATCCATTGTGGGTCTGTAGTTTTGTAGGGGGACATATTGGGCAATCCATTGTGGGTCTGTAGTTTTGTAGGGGGACATATTGGGCAATCCATTGTGGGTCTGTAGTTTTGTAGGGGGACAAATTGGGCAATCCATTGTGGGCCTGTAGTTTTGTATGGGGACATATTGGGCAATCCATTGTGGGTCTGTAGTTTTGTATGGGGACATATTGTGCAATCCATTGTGGGTCTGTAATTTTGTATGGGGACATATTGGGCAATCCATTGTGGGTCTGTAGTTTTGTATGGGGACATATTGGGCAATCCATTGTGGGTCTGTAGTTTTGTATGGGGACATATTGGGCAATCCATTGTGGGTCTGTAGTTTTGTAGGGGGACATATTGGGCAATCCACTGTGGGTCTGTAGTTTTGTAGGGGGACATATTGGGCAATCCATTGTGGGTCTGTAGTTTTGTAGGGGGACATATTGGGCAATCCATTGTGGGTCTGTAGTTTTGTAGGGGGACATATTGGGCAATCCATTGTGGGCCTGTAGTTTTCTTTGGGGACATATTGGGCAATCCATTGTGGGTCTGTAGTTTTGTATGGGGACATATTGGGCAATCCATTGTGGGTCTGTAGTTTTGTATGGGGACATACTGGGCAATCCATTGTGGGTCTGTAGTTTTGTATGGGGACATATTGGGCAATCCATCGTTGGTCTGTAGTTTTGTATGGGGCATATTAGGCACATATTGGGCAATCCATTGTGGGTCTGTAGTTTTGTATGGGGGACATATTGGGCAATCCATTGTGGGTCTGTAGTTTTGTATGGGGACATATTGGGCAATCCATTGTGGGTCTGTAGTTTTGTATGGGGACATATTGGGCAATCCATTGTGGGTCTGTAGTTTTGTATGGGGACATATTGGGCAATCCATTGTGGGTCTGTAGTTTTGTATGGGGACATATTGGGCAATCCATTGTGGGTCTGTAGTTTTGTATGGGGACATATTGGGCAATCCATTGTGGGTCTGTAGTTTTGTATGGGGACATATTGGGCAATCCATTGTGGGTCTGTAGTTTTTGTATGGGGACATATTGGGCAATCCATTGTGGGTCTATAGTTTTGAATGGGGACATATTGGGCAATCCATTGTGGGTCTGTAGTTCTGTATTGGGCAATCCATTGTGGGTCTGTAGTTTTGTATGGGGACATATTGTGCAATCCATTGTGGGTCTGTAATTTTGTATGGGGACATATTGGGCAATCCATTGTGGGTCTGTAGTTTTGTATGGGGACATATTGGGCAATCCATTGTGGGTCTGTAGTTTTGTATGGGGACATATTGGGCAATCCATTGTGGGTCTGTAGTTTTGTAGGGGGACATATTGGGCAATCCACTGTGGGTCTGTAGTTTTGTAGGGGGACATATTGGGCAATCCATTGTGGGTCTGTATTTTTGTAGGGGGACATATTGGGCAATCCATTGTGGGTCTGTAGTTTTGTATGGGGGACATATTGGGCAATCCATTGTGGGTCTGTAGTTTTGTAGGGGGACATATTGGGCAATCCATTGTGGGTCTGTAGTTTTGTATGGGGACATATTGGGCAATCCATTGTGGGTCTGTAGTTTTGTATGGGGACATACTGGGCAATCCATTGTGGGTCTGTAGTTTTGTATGGGGACATATTGGGCAATCCATCGTTGGTCTGTAGTTTTGTATGGGGCATATTAGGCACATATTGGGCAATCCATTGTGGGTCTGTAGTTTTGTATGGGGGACATATTGGGCAATCCATTGTGGGTCTGTAGTTTTGTATGGGGACATATTGGGCAATCCATTGTGGGTCTGTAGTTTTGTATGGGGACATATTGGGCAATCCATTGTGGGTCTGTAGTTTTGTATGGGGACATATTGGGCAATCCATTGTGGGTCTGTAGTTTTGTATGGGGACATATTGGGCAATCCATTGTGGGTCTGTAGTTTTGTATGGGGACATATTGGGCAATCCATTGTGGGTCTGTAGTTTTGTATGGGGACATATTGGGCAATCCATTGTGGGTCTGTAGTTTTTGTATGGGGACATATTGGGCAATCCATTGTGGGTCTATAGTTTTGAATGGGGACATATTGGGCAATCCATTGTGGGTCTGTAGTTCTGTATTGGGCAATCCATTGTGGGTCTGTAGTTGTAAACAGGTTCTAAAGATTGTTGGTTTTTTTTTTTTTCTTTTTTTTGGGGTTTTTTTGGTTTTTTTTTTTGTGTGATTTATTAGTATAAATATAGGAGAAAGCATTAAAAAAAAAAAGGAAAAAAAAAAAAAGTTGCACAGCACGAATATTCTATTAGAGGTAAACAGATACATCTCCCAGTAGCATTTCATACCATGTTCACATCCCATTTCAGAGTTTAGATTTATGGTGATAGACAAGATAAATAAATTAGGCTGAGGTGGTATCAGAAACTAAAGCGGAAACAAAGAGAAACACAATGGATTTCTAAACTGAATACTTTGCAGCCTAAAAGGTTTACAATTGATCTGGATTTATATTTGTTCTTATGACTGGGGACCATTTATTATTTATTTTTTATATTTTTATTGGAGATACTCGGCATAATGCTTTCTCAGTATGGGACCATTCTGCACAGATCTTTTGTGCTTGTGATGACTGATGTTAAAAATGTAATGGCAGTTCTATTATATTCTTATTTCTTTGTATCTATTTTTCATATTTATGAAGTATTGAAGATGTCCAATTGTGTTCCTTCCATGATGTAACGTCTGGGTTCTAAACATAAAGTCATTGCTTAGTTGAGTGTTTTTTCGTGGTATGTTTGTTGTTGGAATTTAGGATTATATTTCTGAATTCCATTTTTTAATTATAAAAAAAAAAAATGTTGTGATTCTTTAGACCTTTATAGTTATAGCTAGATAGGATGGTGGTCATGGTTTATTTTGATTGCTCCATGTATAATCCAGTAACTCCATGATTATGGGCTGCAGAATGGTCCAAGTTTACCATAAAGGTCTTATTACATTAGTATACTGAACAAAATTATAAACGCAACACTTGTTTGTGCCCCAATTTCATGAGCTGAACTCAAAGAGTTAAGAATACCAGGATTCATCCGTGTAACGGATCAACCGGCACCCCAACTGGGTACCTCCGTTGACGGATGCTCCTAGTGCTTCCCGAGGGCTCCAAGCACTCCACCAGACACCATAACCACGTCAGACCCCACGAACCGCCGCAGCTTGGTTAGGGTCTCGCCATCTCCTACCCATCCTTGACCTACGACAAGGCTCCAGGTTCCAGTGGGTGAACCTCTCTTTCCCCAGAGAGTGCAGCAGGAACAAGCTCTTACACAAGCTCTTACAAGAGCTTTGTGAATATCCAAAGGAGTATGAGGGACATAGCAATCCCTTGCAGCATATTCCCCCAATGCGAGACAGGACTCTAGATTGAGGGTGAAGTATAACTCAAACTTTAATAGTACAGCTGCTCTTTTATACAGTTTTCCCCCACAAGGTTACCGCCCAGGTGGACCTTGTTGGGGACAGGACATGACATTCACAATCCAATAGAAACAGGGTTTTACACTCAGTCATTCCCATACAGTGTACACAATCCCTCCCCTCGGCTGATTACTGTATCATATGCAGATGAAAGTGTATACAGGAACTAAACTAATTATCTGGTCATCTGGACAGAACAATGTGAGGTCATTAATATTTAACAATGGGACAGACACAATCCACATTCTATTTCAATACACAAACAATAGGGAAGCCTGTCAATGACAGTCTGTGTGTCTCTTTCACAGACAAGCACACAGAATACACATCTAGGAGGCAGACTTCATGGCAATGGTCTAACAGTCTAAGTCTCCCAGTGTAAAGTGGAAATAAATCTTCATATTTCTATATGAAGATATTGATGACAAATATTACTGTCCTATCTGAAGTAATTCAAACCATTAAGTATCTGTTCTTCACTTCTAGTGACGGTGAATACCGTCACAATCCGTGAAGAGAACACCTCTCCAAACTGCCAGACACCATCCAATGTGAGCATTTGCCCACTCAAGTCGGTTACAACGACGAACTGCAGTCAGATGGAGACCCTGATAAGGATGACGAGCATGCAGATGAGCTTCCCTGAGACGGTTTCTGACAGTTTGTGCAGAAATGGTCTCAGATGATCTTGGAGGTGAGGATGCTGGATGTGGAAGTCCTGGACTGGTCTCAGATGATCTTGGAGGTGAAGATGCTGGATGTGGAAGTCTTGGACTGGTCTCAGATGATCTTGGAGGTGAAGATGCTGGATGTTGAGGTCCTGGACTGGTGTGGTTACACGTGGTCTGCGGTTGTGAGGCCGGTTGGATGTATTGCCAAATTCTCTGAAATGTCTGTGGAGATGGCGTATGGTACAGAAATGAACATTCAATTCACGGGCAACAGCTTTTGGTGGACATTCCTGCAATCAGCATGCCAATAGCACTCCCTCAAAACTTGGGACATCTGTGGCATTGTGCTGTGTGATGAAACTGCACATTTTAGAGTGGCATTTAATTGTGGCCAGCCTAAGGCACACCTGTGCAAAAATCAAGCTGTCTAATCAGCATCTTGATATGCCACACCTGTGAGGTGGATGGATTATCTGGGCAAAGGAGAAGCGCTCACTAACACAGATTTACACAGATTTGTGAACAATATTTGAGAGAAATCGGTCTTTTGTGTACATAGAAAAAGTCTTAGATCTTTGAGTTCAGCTCATGAAAAATGATGGCAAAAAGTGTATATTAATATTTCTTTGTATCTTTTTTGTATATATTTGTGAAGTCTTGAAGATGTCCGATGACGTTCCTTCCGTGATGTAACGTCTGGGGTTTAAACCGAAAGTCATTGCTCAGTTGAGTGTTATTCATAGAATGTTTGTCATTGGTCTGAAACTGTTGCATTTTGAGATTACTTTTCAGAATTTTGTTTTCTATAAAATAAAAATAGTTGTTGCCCTCTTGGTGCAATCCATTCTGTGAACTTCTTTAGACCTTTATAGTAGCTGGATAGGATGGTGGCCATGGATTTGATTATAGGCTGCAGATTGAACCAATGGCATAAACCAACCATGTTTAGTATATTAAATACAATAATACAATTTCTGCGCTGTGTGTTAGAATTAGGCAGCTAACACTAAAGTGGTGTACCCAACCAACATATGGTAAACTTGGTTGGCTTATTCCCCTGATCCAATCTATGCTTATTCCCCTGGTCCAATCTATGCTTATTCCCCTGGTCCAACCTACGCTTATTCCGCTGGTCCAACCTACGCTTATTCCCCTGGTCCAACCTACGCTTATTCCCCTGGTCCAACCTACGCTTATTCCCCTGGTCCAACCTACGCTTATTCCCCTGGTCCAACCTACGCTTATTCCCCTGGTCCAACCTACGCTTATTCCCCTGGTCCAACCTACGCTTATTCCCCTGGTCCAACCTACGCTTATTCCGCTGGTCCAACCTACGCTTATTCCGCTGGTCCAACCTACGCTTATTCCGCTGGTCCAACCTACGCTTATTCCGCTGGTCCAACCTACGCTTATTCCGCTGGTCCAACCTACGCTTATTCCGCTGGTCCAACCTACGCTTATTCCGCTGGTCCAACCTACGCTTATTTCCCTGGTCCAACCTACGCTTATTTCCCTGGTCCAACCTACGCTTATTTCCCTGGTCCAACCTACGCTTATTTCCCTGGTCCAACCTACGCTTATTCCCCTGGTCCAACCTACGCTTATTCCCCTGGTCCAACCTACGCTTATTCCCCTGGTCCAACCTACGCTTATTCCCCTGGTCCAACCTACGCTTATTCCCCTGGTCCAACCTACGCTTATTCCCCTGGTCCAACCTACGCTTATTCCCCTGGTCCAATCTACGCTTATTCCCCTGGTCCAACCTACGCTTACTCCCCTGGTCCAAAAAATATATGAATAAATACTAATATACTAATCATGAATAAAAACAGTGTAGCGCACTAGAGAAGTACAAATAAATGCTCATAAAAAGTCCAAGCGAAGCGAAGATCCTAAATGTGATAATTATCACTTCTAGGTGCAATAGTCTATGCAACAATAATCACTTCAAGGTGCAGTAATGTATATCTCTCATGAGTCACCGCCATCACCAGATAAGTTGGACACTCACCAGATGGTTATGGCTACCATTACAGTAGCTGGAATGCCTTTAAACGTACATGACCTGTATATCGAATGGAAGAGGGACCTCCGCCTCCGAATCACCACATAAGCATCCAACTGGGAATGAAGACACTCAGAGCCAGAAGGTACAATCAAAGTGTAGTACGTTTATTAAAAACAACCAAAAAACCAGTACAAAACAAAAGCCACATAACACTCACATGAATTGCTGCTGGCGACCCGGAATCGCAAAGCAGCGGGGACATCAGTGCCAAATAGCCACATCCATTTGGATGAAATTCATCAGAGTGACTATTGACTGATGTCCCCTCTGCTGTACTGGTTTTATTGTTTTTAATAAATGTACTACACTATGATTGTACCTTCTGGCTCTTGCTGAGCTGCTTCTGTCAGGGCCCAGATCCAAACCCAGGTCCTCGGTTGCTTCTGGCGGTGCTTCTTCTTGCTGAGCTATCCAGCAGCTGATACCTATGCATTCTTGAACTCTGTGGTGACCAACCTTGTCTAGTTTCCTTGCCCAGTGAACTCTGAACCTTTGGCCACTCCTTTGAACTTCCTCTTTAAGCCTGATCTGAGAACTTCCTGATACCAGATTATTGTGCTTTTGCCAAGATCTAGCTTTGTGTGCTTCATCCTCCCGAATCTTCTACTTGTGTACTGACCTCAAGCTACGTTCCAGGACTACGCCTCTGCCTGCTGCCATTTTGCTCTTCACTGCTTGTGCACCGATCTTCTGCTATGACTACGACTACTCTTCTGCATGCTCCCTCACTCCGGCTGATCACTGTGTACCAGACCCTGCTTGTTGACCACGGTTGTGCTGCTGCTTACTGCGACTGGACTCTGAGCCTGACCCAGTAATCGTGACAGCTTAATTCCCAGTTGGATACTTGTGTTGGGATTCAGGTCATGTCCATTTAAGGCATTCCAGCTACTGTAATGGTAGCCCTACCATCTGGTGAATGCCCAACTTATCTGGGGATGGCGGTGACTCACGAGTGATATACATTACTGCACCTTGAAGTGATTATTGTCGCATATACTATTGCACCTTGAAGTGATAATTATCACATTTAAGATCTTTGCTTCGGACACCTTATTTCTTCGACTTTTTTATGAGCATTTATTTGTACTTATCTAGTGCGCTGCACTGTTTTTATTCATGTTTAGTATACTGGGATTTATTCGTATATTTTTTGGACCAGGGGAATAAGCGTAGAGTGGACCAGGGGAAAAAGCCAACCAAGTTTACCATAAAGCTCTTCTCCTGCCCATCCTTTAGTTTCATCCACCACCATCACCTCTTCCTAACTTGCATACAAAGTCGTTAAAAGTGCATGCAATTGCAAAACATTTTTTTTTTTTAGCTTGGGATAGAGCGGGGAAGTGTTAAAATCAATATTAAGTTATTTTTGCTTTTGTGCCCCTCCAAGGAATTTCTGTACTTCCTGGAGGAAAGCTAGCATAGGAACAGGTGTCCCCATTGAAGGACTTTCCTTAATTTATAGCTCTGATGACAATCTAGAATGTTTGGGTTTCCCATTACTTTCTATCTTGGTGACCAGCCCAAATAAAGGGGGGACTGTCCTCAGTGGGGCATACAGATGGCATTATAAACTTAGAGGATCTAACCCTACCTTATACAAAACAGAACCCCCCTCCTTCCTAAAAAAAATGCATTTGCATACACTTTAAAACACCAGAAGAGCGTTGGTGATTTGCTGACCTAGGGACTGAATTAGCAAAGTTTAAAGTGAAAGAAAAGTCAAACTAATTTTTAAAATGACTCCCCTTTCCTCCCTCCTCCCTTCCTCCTCCCTTCCTCCTTCCTTCCTCCTCCCTTCCTCCTTCCTCCCTCCCTCCTCCCTCCTCCTCCCTCCTCCTCCTTCCTATCCTGATCCAGCTCTCTTGTGTCAGTGAGCGGCTGTTGCAGGGGAGAGGAGGGCACGCCAATAATGCCTGGAACATGGGAGCCTATGGGTGTCGTCATGGCTCCTGGAATTTCCAGCCATTGTTGAGCGCTCCCTGACCCAGTGCTGCATCATCACATGACCAGAGCGAATTAAGAATAGATAAGCATACACAGCTTTTTTTTTATCCAGGTTAGGCAGGATAGGAAGGATGTAGGGGGAGGAAACAAGAATAGATAGCTTTTCTTCCACTTTAAGCCTGGTTTGATAGAATCAGTAGAGGAACAAATATTTATGTGCTCACTCAGCTCTATAGAGTTAATTTACTAAAGGAAAATAGACTTTGCAAGGGAATTTACCCTTAGACTTTGTGAATGAGGTGACTTCCATCATCCAATCATGTGCAAGCAAAAATACTGTTTTGTTTTGTTTTTCTTTTCCTTGCATGTGATTGGGTATTCTTTGCAAAGTGAATTTTCACCACATCACCTAAGCTAAGGGAAAATTCCCCTTCCTGTAAAGTGAACAGCCTATTTGGCTTGATAAAATCAACCCTTATGCATTTGTAAAGTAAACAACCATGGTGCTACTACCCATATTGCAAATGCGCGCTACTGAATAAGGCTTGTTCCAGGACCCCCGCTGCACACACGGTCCAATAATGTATAGATAGAAGAAGGTCCAGCAACTCAGTATTACATGAAAACCATTTAGTTTTTATTATAAATCCTTCAAGATAAACAGGGGAATCCAACACAGAAAGAGTTGATGTGTTTCAGCACCTTTAATGCGCACTACTGGATAAGGCTAAATACTTGTGCCAGGGCCCCCACTACACACACGGTCCAATAATGTAATGATAGAAGAAGGTCCAGCAACTTAGTATTGCATGAAAACCATTTAGTCTTTATTATAAATCCATCAAGATAAACAGGGGAATCCAACACTGAAAGAGTTGACGTATTTCAGCACCTTTAATGGGCCTTAGTCATAATCACTGACTAAGGCCAAGTAAGGGGGCTGAAACGCGTCAAACCTTTCTGTTTTGATTCTCCTCTTTATCTTGATGGATTTGTAACTTTTTTTGCAATACTGAGTTGCTGGACCTTCTTCTACCTTCTTCTACCTATGTATTTGTAACACCTTCTAACTTACTAGAAACCTTCTCTAATAAACGCTTCTTCCATTAGTCCATTAGTTAATTCCTTTTTAAGCTCCATTTTATTTCGATCCCACTCAGTAATACCGTACCTTGATGGCTCCTGTTGATATTTGGACCTCATGAAGTTTTCTCATGGTTCCATCCCTGTCTACAAAATAAGATGATGCCAAATGATGCAATGACTCTACACTCTGAGTTCCATTTCCAATGTGACGATCTAGACGACCTTTGTCCATGTACATGGTCAACGCTTCCTCACCTGCAAAGAGGCAAAATATAGTAGATGAGTGGTTCAGTCTGCATCAGTTTTAAATTAATCAATAAAAACATTCAAAGAAGCAAATCAGAAGTCCTCCCTTGCATATCAGAAGCCCCCCAACACATCAGAAGTCAGCGTCATATCAAAGTTCCCTTTTCACATCAGTCCAAAGGCGATATTCCCCACGCACACGTTCAAGAAAATGGCTGTTCAGTAAAGCTGGGCGCTGTAATGACTATAGGCTGGAAACCGTGGACAATCAAAGTGAAGAAATGTCATCAGCACACCAAGGATTCCTCAAAAGGGTCCAAAGCTTTATTTTCACGGTCACATGGAAAACATACGGCAACGTTTAGGAGCCAAGCAGAGCCCCTTCATCAGGCAAGTGACCTTTTCATAACAGAAGCCCCCCATCACGCCAGAATCCACCTTTTACATTAGTGGTCCCCCATTTCACATCAGAGACCTCTCCCCCACATTAGACGCTCCCTATAACATTACCCCCCTATCACATAAGAAGCCCCCCATTATATCAGATATCTCCCCCCTCACATCAAAGAACCATTTCAAGTCAGAGCCCCCCTTCACATTAGACTCTCCCCTTCACATCAGAAGCCCCTGTCATATCCAAAATCTCCCCCCTTCACATCAAAGACCCATTTCAAGTCAGAGCCCCCCTTCACTTCAGACTTTCCCTTTCACATCAGAAGCCCCCATCATACCAGATATCCCCCCTTCACATCAAAGACCCGTTACAAGTTAGAGCCCCCATTTTACTTCAGACTGCCTCTCTCACATCAGAAGCCCCTATCATATCAGAAATCTCCCCCCTTCACATCAAAGACCTGTTTCAAGTCAGTGTCCTCCCTTCACATCAAACTCCCCCTTTCACATCAGAACCCCCCATATCAGATATCTCCCTCCTTCACATCAAGACCCCCTTCACAAAAAAGACCAGTTTTAAGTCAGAGCCCCCCCTTTTATGTCAGACTCCCCCTCTCACATCGGAAGTCCCCATCATATCAGAAATCTCCCCCCTTCATATCAAAGACCCGTTTCAAGTCAGTATCCCTCTTCACATCAACTCCCCCTTTTCACATCGGAAGCCCCCATCATATCAGATATCCCCCCCCCCCTTCACATCAAAGACATGTTTTCAAGCCAGAGCCCCCCTTCACTTCAATCTCCCCTTTTCACATCAGAAGCCCCCATTATATCAGATCTCCCCCCTTCACATCAAAGACCCGTTTCAAGTCAGAGCACCCCTTTTTACATCAGACTCCCACTCTCGCATCAGAAACCCCCATCATATCAGAAATCTCCCTCCTTCACATCAAAGACCCGTTTCAAGTCAGTATCCCTCTTCACATCAACTCCCCCTTTCACATCGGAAGCCCCCATCATATCAGATATCCCCCCCCCTTCACATCAAAGACATGTTTTCAAGCCAGAGCCCCCCTTCACTTCAATCTCCCCTTTTCACATCAGAAGCCCCCATTATATCAGATCTCCCCCCTTCACATCAAAGACCCGTTTCAAGTCAGAGCGCCCCTTTTTATGTCAGACTCCCACCCTCACATCAGAAGCCCCCATCATATCAGAAATCTCCCCCCTTCACATCAAAGACCTGTTACAAGTCAGAGCCCCCCATTCGTATCAGACTTCCCCTTTAACATCAGAAGCCCCCATCATATCAGGAATCCCCCCCTTCACATCTAAGCCCACTTCAAGTCAGAGCCCCCCTTCACATCAGACTCCCCCTTTCACATCAGAAGATCAGAAGCCCCCCTCCCCATCACATCACATTAGAGTCCCCCTTTCACATCACTGGTCCCTCATTTTATATCAAAGACCCTCCCCCACATAAGACACTCCCTATCACATTTGCCCACTTTTACATCAGAAGCCCCCATCATATCAGAGCTCCCCCCTTCACATCAAAGACCCGTTTTCAAGTCAGAACCCCCCTTCACATCAGACTCCCCCTTTTACATCAGAAGCCCCCCCCCCCCAATCACATCAGAGTTACTGTGGGCTGGGTAAAATCTTGTATTCTTTTCAATATGGGTGCCATTTGCATTCAGGATTTTACATTTGGGACAGAAGGGTGGCAGAAAAACACAAGGTAAGAGATACTCTACAGAGACTATGACTGTCTCTCTTTAGTGTCCACAGAAGCAGGATATTTTTGAGGGACCACAAGAATAAGATCATAAAACAAGGTTCTCCATTGATAGGAACGGCCTAGCAAATGTTAAGAGGGGTAGACAAAAATATGGCCATTGGCCACCACCAACCTTAGTGTCCTATATCAATTTATCTAATAACAACGCTGAAAATATTCTTGATAAAATTGTTAGCTATCCCAGAGATATAAAAAAAAAAAAAAAAAATATGAAAATATTATTTGAAAACAAATAAAAGGCAATGAAACTAGTAGTTGTTTTAAGGCTTCCGGATATGCAGAACCAAAAGAGTATCCGGTCTCCAAAAGAGACTCGTGAAAAATATGTTGAGCTGTGCGATGCTCTCTGGTCTGAGCCATCTGGGGTGCCTCTCTGGTGCCAGCTATCTCTATTAGGTGGATGGCATGTATGGGAATAAAAAAACCCGCAGCAGAGCAGAAGTGACAGATGGAAAGATTCTGAAGCAGTAATAAAATAATTAAGAGCACATATACTCATGGCACTCAGGTACACCACTAATAATATCCAGTAGAAGATGCAGAGATTTAACCTTGTTACATTTTGCATATTTTGCATTAGTAATATAGACACGTTCTATTGGCTTGTAATAGTTAAAGCTGAACTAGGCATACAGCTACAGTGATTTCCAGCTTTCAGGGGCATGGACCAGGTATGGAATATGTGAGGTTATATTGGTCCAAACTGGACCAATGTAAGTGCATGCAAATTATCCATACCTGGAGCCTATGCTCACCCACATCTAGTGTGGACCTCATGAGTGCACTTGTTAACTCCATCTCTCCCATACCATGCAGTGGGTCTCCATAATGCAGGTTTGGTCCCGATACCTTCATGACACCGACCGATGGGGGGGGGGGTAAGATCATCAACCCCCTCACTCCCGGAGCACCGTCCGCCACACCAGGTACCACGCTTTATGACCGACTGTAATGTACCTTGCACTAGTTCCTAGTTTACAATAGCCAGGACTTTTTTTCAGCGGGAACGCAGTTCCGTCACCCCAAGCACTACCTGTACTGTATGTAATGGTGAGGGGCGCTGGGGTGTGCTGCAGGGTCTATGGATGCTGGCCCGGAAAAAAACCTCTGGTGACGAAACCGGGCGTTAAATGATGACCCCCTAATAACGCTCGTTATTTTTGATAGACACAAAGAATATATATCAAACATCACATCTTTATTATAAAATGTCTTTATTACAAAATAGCCCAAAATCCACAAAACCAAGGCTGAGGTCACGGTTACACGGTAGGGATCGCCTACACGTTACGTGGTCTACGCCGCTTCTTAAGGGCTTCAGTCTCCCAACATAAACATATTACTGGATAGCTCAAATTGTTGTCATTTGTTAACAATGGTAATTTGGGTACTTGGGGGACCTGAGAACCATGTGTTTTGGAGGCACATTCGTTGTCATCTTCTAAGCACGTGTGTCGGAAACCATAATTTAACACTGCCTTTTGAGACTACAAGTCATGATGACAATCAGGCACTGTGCCCAGAAGAAGTCGTCTGGTGACGAAACCGGGCATTAAATGACGACCCCTTAATAACTCGCATTATTTTCGATGGACACAAAGATTATATCAAACATCACATCTTTATTACAAAATTTCTTAAAATATAAAACCTATCATAGCATAAGGGCAACAAAATAGCCCAAAATCCATAAAAACAAGGCTGAGGTCACAGTTACACGGTAGGGATCGCCTATGCGTTACGTAGTCTACGCAGCTTCTTCAGGACTTCAGTCTCCCAACATATAACTGAATACCTCAAATTGTCGTCATTTGTTAACAATAGTAATTTGGGTCCTTGGGAGACCTGAGAACCATGTGTTTTGGAGGCACATTGGTTGTCATCTTCTCAGCACATGTGTGTCGGAAACCATAATTGAATGCTGCCTATTGAGACTTCAAGTCATGATGACAATCAGGCACTGTGCCCAGAAGAAGTCGTCTGGTCGTTCTTCATGGCTTCAGTCTCCCAACATAAACATATAACTGAATACCTAAAATTGTCCTCATTTGATAACAATGGTAATTTGGGTCCTTGGGGGACCTGAGAACCATGTGTTTTGGAGGCACATTGGTTGTCCTCTATTTAGCACATGTGTGTCGGAAACTATAATTTAACGCTGCCTTATGAGACTGCAAGTCGCGATGACAATCGGGCACTGTGTTTTGGAGGCTGCATCCACCATGACATCGTAATAATTATTAATCAATAAATATTCTTGCACCTCTACATTAGTAAAACCTCATCTCGAAAATACAGTTAGGTTTTAAGCACCAGTTCACAGGAAAGATGTTGTGGAACTGAAGAGAGTGCAGAGAAGGGCAAACGAGTTAATAGGGGTCGTGGAGAACTGAAAGTTTAATTCAACTGAATTGGTTCACCCTCGAAGAAGCGATTAGAGGAGGGATATGACCACCTAGTACAAATATATTAATGATCCATTTAGCAAACTTTGAAAAGTTGTTGATTTAAGGTCTTTGCAGAAGACAAGGGTCATTCTTTGAGCCTGAAGGGGAAAAAAAAGGTTTAACTTCTTCTTCATATCAAAAACAGTATTCCGAGAAATAACTTGAAGATGTTGGATAGTCTTCTACAGCAATGGTTCTCAGACTTATTGAGACCAGGGCTGTTAAATTCTTCCAAAACTTTCCATGCCCCAACAAAAAAGTTTATATTCACACAATAAAGGCATTGGAATACAAAATATGTATTGAGGTTCTGACAGGGCTGGGTATCACTGTAAGGGAATGGGGGTTCTGGAGGGGGTTGGGGGAAGAAGACTTAGTGGTCCTGTAGGGGATGAGGTTTCTGGAGGAAGCTGGAGCAACTGTGGGAAAAGTAATCTCTGGAGGGGGCTCTCTAGGAGGCTGGAGTGGAGGTAACTGCAGAGCACTGCATGTGCTGGGGGGCACTACTGTGGGACATTGCTGGGGGAATATTGGGGCTGGAGGCTTTGCGGCAAGTTAGAGGGCTCTATGGGAGATTGACAGGTCACTGCGGGGACTGAGGGTTCTTAGGAGGCCTGGGGGCACCTTGATTGAGGGCTACTGTGGACCACTATGGGAGTGTCATCATTTAACAAACAGTTTTCCTGCTTGTGTAATTCTTACCTCCCTACTCCAATGCTTCTCCTAGATCTGTAATTCCTTTCACATGTGTTGTTTGCCTTCTGTACTCACCTATGGGTGTTGCTTGCTATTATGTGGGTTTCTTTTCCTTTTCTTTCCATCATTGGCCCACCTCCCAGTGGCCTTCTCTATATAAGACATGCTGAGTGCAGCCTGCGTTACCTGAGCAACTTCCCAGTTCTCTGAGCTCCTGTGTCTGCTATTACATGTATTCAGTGTCTGACTTCCCGTGTACCAACCCCGGCTTCATCTACCGTCTGTGCTTGCCTACTGCTCATCCTGACCTTGGTTTGTTTCCTGGATTTTCCTTTGTCTCCTACCATACTCTGTGCACGTGAGTGGTCTCTACACTCTCAGCTGGGCGTACCTGGGGGTCACAACCAGCTTGCTTCAAGTCCTTTCCCACCATCAGGGCCTTGGTGAAGAAGCAGGCTGGGGCTTAGACTCGGCACCCTGTGGAAACCTGAGTTGGTGATCCACAAGGATTCACAGACATTTGACATGGAGGCTGGGTTGCACTGTGGGACCTGGGAGGTACTGTGGGAGGCTAGGTGATCTGCAGCTAGAGGCCTAGGAGGAGGGTGGCCATGGCCGATGGTTGAGAACCACTGTTCTACAGGAGTTGATTCTAGCTACCTCCAGGGGAGGACTGGGCCAGGGGGCAGGGGGCAATTGCCCCCTGGGCTGCTCTGATGTCCTGTAAAAAGGCTGCATCACTTCTGCCACAGACATGCCTAAAGGATTCCTGGTGGAAAGAAGTAATAAGTCCCCGCCACTGACCTACTGAGTGAGGGATGAAGACAAGGATAAAGCGCAGACCCCCCTTAGCAAGGATGGTGTAATCTGTGTCTGAGCAGAGGCCGGTTCCATGCCCTACTGGAGACTCTCCTCCCCTGGCCAGCCGCAACCAAGCTGTCCCAGCTCCCCCCAACCGCGCCCTGCTGGCAGGTTGGGAACCCAGATTCAGCCGGTGATTGGAGAATAGCTGGAGCAGAGCCTCAGCCTGGAATGGGGGTCAGGAGGAGGACGGGAAGAGGGAGAGTGGGAGGGGCGCTGAGTCGCTGCACCATGGGTCTCTAGTTTGTACTTGCCCCCTGGGCCGAAAGTTGCCAGTCTGCCCCTGGCTACCTCAGTAGATTGTTTCAAAAAAGTTCTTTATGTGTTTCTAAATTCTCAAATAATAAAAAGCTCTTAATAAAATTGTAGACTGGAGATCCAGGGAATATCAAATTGCCTTAAGGAATCGAGAAGGACTTTTTCACTTTCAAAGCAAATTGGACAATGCTTTATAAAGCTTTTTGCCTTTCTTTGGATTACTGCAGCTTTAGGGTTCTGAAGATACAAGGCGGTTGATTTACTAAAAATGAAGAGTGCAAAATCTGGTGCAGCTGTGCATGGTAGCCAATTCACTTCTAACTTCAGTTTCTTCAATAAGGCTTCAATAAGGCTTTGAGCTGCACCAGATTTTGCACCCTCCAGCTTTAGTAAATTTATAATGTATGTTTGTCTTTTGGTTGAACTTGATGGAAATGTTTATTTTTTCAACTTGATCAATTATATTACAATGTAACTTCCCAGAGCTTTTGCAGTCACGTCATGTAATCTTAGAAAAAAAGGAGTCAACATGTTATCTACCCATTTCTTCTAGATCTCTTGGTATGCTGTACAAATCTACTCAGATTTGGTGAATATATTTCAGGCATCCAATCTCCCCTACTTACCTAGTGAGCTAGCACCTTATGGATTCATAATGCAACCTAAACAGAAGTCTCGGGCCCTACAGGTTCTTGGGAGCTTGGTTTGATATAGCACCAGTGGGAAAACCTTGCTTCTCGGCCTTTTGGCTAAGATCAAGCGTAGTATCTGTTCTTATCAGTGATCCAGTGGGGGCGCCGTGCTGTCATCTGACCTGACCAGGGTTGGGTGGCGGCTATGCAAACCTGCTGGAGTGATGGGGACCTGAAAGGTTAGTATCGGCAGGAGCTGAAACCGGAGCACCTGAGCGGAATTGGGGGCCGGGAGTAAATTCTCCCTGAGAAAGCTGGAAGGGTCCATTACCTCCTGGTCTGAGTGTGCTACCTTGGCTGGCCATGGGCTGGGAAGGCAAAGAGTCCCCAGTGTCTGTGCCCTCTGGGAGTGGTCACCCCAGAGGTGCTCTTGGTAACACTTGGGTGTGGGACCCCAATGTGTGAACCGCCACATGGTCACAGTCTCCAAACACTTTTTCTGCACTGCGCCTGTTAGGGCTGGGCCTTTTGACTATAGTCCGGGGCAATTTTTGTTACCAGGCCTCAGGGCCCGGCCAGTGCACCATGCCTGGCCACTTATTTATTTCTCTCACACGTTTGTCACTTTTCACTTATGTGTGTGGTTTTTTTTTCTCACGGTTGGAGGGTGTGAGTTCTTGGGCTTACCCTGAAGTCTAGGGGGGCAGAATGTGTGGCCTTCTGGTTCCTTCCTCCCTTGTCCCTGGGGGGTTTCTCTTCGGGAGAGCACCTCGACCTAGTATTCGGGTGCAGCTTCGGCTGCCCAGAAGAACGGGGTCTGCTCGGCCTTCTGGCTAGGCAGACCATTGGAAAACCTGTGTCCCTGTCAGGAGCCTTGTGTTCTGGGGGATCAGGGTAGAGGTCCTACCCCTTCGGGGGGTGGACTAAGCACACCCCTAAGTGCATTTTTTGGTTCACTTATCAGGTTTTTTCGTTGTAGTTGTGACCACCGCGGATAACAAAAAAAAACAAAAAACTGTGGGAAAACCTTCTTTGAGTTTCCAGGAACGGAACCTCAATTGAACCTTCAACCTCAATGTTGGCCAAAGGGTTTCTTTAACCAGCAACTAACCTTCTGCCTTATTCAACTTTTTTATTTTTGACCTTTCAGTATCTTTACAAGTCTGGATCAATAAATGAATGTCATGTCATAAAATACAGCAACGGTTTACTTTTTCGGCAAAATCTTCTCCCTTTATTCTTAAAAATCCACCCTTGAGCTGTAACCACGACCTTATCTAGTCACACTTTCTCCTTGCCCTTTAACACATCCACCCGGTATTAAACTTTTCACATCGTGTGTCATTTATTTGCCAGCTGCAGCATAACATTAGCATAAATTAACAATCTTCCAAATAACCATTTCAGCGACTGATTTCATTATTTTTCCCTGCAGGTGTTCCGACCTACAATTGCCTACAACATATGAGGCTGCAAATTCTGCAGACGATGCTATGGTGGCTGGTTGGCATTTAAGGTAAGGGAGCTGAGGGTAATACAGGGTGAAGGCGAGCAGTCATGTTATTTATTATTTTAATATAGAAGTTATAGGAGACCAAGGAGCCTTTTAACCCATTGCTGGGTTCGGTGGAGTTCGTACTCTATGGGTAGATTTAAAGAGTTTAAATGTTATGTGAATAAAGCCGGCACACGAAAAGTCTTCCAAGTAAAATACTTTATTCCAACATGGATAGCGGTGACAACATGACAAATACTGACGCGTTTCGGCTTTACACCTTCCTCAAAGGGTTTAAATGGTGAGGAACCTTAGAAATAGGTGTGTATTGAGGTGATTCCATCAATTTTAATTTAAAGAGTAGGGAAACTTCGAAATAAAGAGTTACTTTTTGCCCCCATCCCACTGTGTGGAAGTAGCTCTCCCTCCCTTCTCTAAAGCTGTACCAGGGATCCTCAAACTACGGCCCTCCAGCTGTTGCGGAACTACACATCCCATGAGGCATTGGAATACTCTGACATTCTCAGACATGACTAGGCATGATGGGAATTGTAGTTCCTGAACAACTGGAGGGCCATAGTTTGAAGACCCCTGCTCTATACTTATCATGTTCTGGCCACATTGGTTGGATCTTTTGAACCAGCTTCTCCACCTGATGTCATAAAACCCCATTGACCTCAATGGGGCCGGAATATCTATCCGAGCCATCTCATAGAATTCTGTAGGGCTCTTTTTGCACATGTTCAGGTGGAAAAGCCTCTATGGTTGACTTGGCCAGTCTGGGTTGCTGTGCAAGGTCAGGAAAAGCGTAAGGTGATCAGACAAGCGCAAAATCCCTGTTAGCCATGCTAATGCTCGTGCACGTACACAAATTCTTGTTAGCCATGCTCGTGCCCGTGTGCGTGCGCGCGCTGGCATGCACACCCGCCACTAAGACAGGCATCAAGCCGGCTATTTAACCACTTGCCAACCGCAATACGTAAATATATATTGTGGTTTGCAAGTGGTTCACCGGGACTGAAGATGTAATGTATATGTAAAGCACTGCGTAATTTGACAGCGCTATATAAGTACCTGGAAATAATAAATAATAATAATATTGTTTTTCGCAGCCGGCTATGTCATGCAACCATTCCGCATGGCTCATGAGAAATAATCAGCCAGATAAATGACCCAACGGTGCAGCCGGCTGCTCCCATAGGCGATCAATATATATATATATATAATTTTTTTTTTTTTTTTTTTTTTACACTGTCCGCTAATTTTTATTTATTTTTTATCACTTTTATTCCTTTTACAAGGAATATAAATATCCCTTGTAATAGAAAAAAGGGTGACAGGTCATCTTTTGGAGAGATTTGGGGTCAAAAAGACCCCAAATCTCTTCTTTACCTTTACCAGCAAAAGATTAAAATTTTTTTTTTTTTTTTTATAATCTTTTGCTTAAAAAAAAGAAAAAAATTTACTTCCAGCCTTGACCAGAAGTGAAGTCATCATGACGTCGCCATAGAAGTGATCAAAGAGTATCTACTACTACTATTTATATATGTCACCCTTATTTCTATTACAAGGGATGTTTACATTCCTTGTAATAGAAAAAAAAGTGGTCAAAAAAAAAAAATGAAGGGACAGCGTAAAAAAAAAAAGTAAAATAAATAAGAAAAAAAAATTAAAGTGCCCCCATCCCTTTGTGAAAACAAGATGCGAACACATACGTAAGTCGCGCACGTAAACAGTATTCGCACCACACAGGTATCGGCAGGAACGTGGGAGTGAGAGCAATAATTTTAATGCTAGACCTCCTCTGTAACTCTAAACCAGTAACCTGTAAAGGCGTTACAAACAAAGCCTATTGAATTTACCACAGTTTGACGCCATTCCACGAGCGTGCGCAATTTTAAAGCATGACATGTTAGGTATCTATTTACTCGTGTAACATCTTCTTTCACATTATACAAAAAGCTTGGGATAAATATTGTGTTCTTTTTATTAAATTCTGGTTTTCGTTCGGGATTGGAAGTGACGTCACCCGGCTCCGCCCGACGTGTTGCGTCGCTAACCACGTAATTTCCTCAGGGAAATGATCATTTAAAAAGGACTGTGTTTTAAATAAGGCACCTTTAAATTTTAGGCGTCAGCATACCAAGACATTTTGGATAATTTCATTCTCCCAACTTTGTGGGAAGAGTTTGGGGATGGCCCCTTCCTGTTCCAACATGACTGTGCACCAGTGCACAAAGCAAGGTCCATAAAGACATGGATGAGCGAGTTTGGGGTGGAGGAACTTGACTTGAGTCCTGACCTCAACCCAATAGATCACCTTTGGGATGAATTTGATCGGAGACTGTGAGCCAGGCCTTCTCGTCCAACATCAGTGCCTGACCTCACAAATGCTCTTCTGGAAGAATGGTCAAACATTCCCATAGACACACCCCTAAACCTTGTGGACAGCCTTCCCAGAAGAGTTGAAGCTGTTATAGCTGCAAAGGGTGGACCAACTCCATATTGAATCCTACGGACTAAGACTGGGATACCAGTGTGTGTAAAGGCAGGCGTCCCAATACTTATGGTAATATAGTGTGTGTGTATGTATGTATGTGTGTGTGTGTGTGTGTGTGTGCGCATATATATATATATATATATATATATATATATATATATACTGTGTGTGTGTGTATGTGTATATATATATATATATATATATATATATACTGTGTGTGTGTATGTGTGTGTATATATATATATATATATATATATATATATATATATATACACAGTATATATTCATTTAAAATAAATTGTGCATTTTGATATCTTTTTTGGAGGTCAGCTTTAAAAGACCGGATTTAGACATGATGCCTAATTAGATAAGTAAATTAACCACTTGAAAATCTGACAGAGGCTCCTATTAAAATATTTGGTTGTAGCACTTATGAGCAGATAAAAGCTTTGTCCTTTGAGCTGAAAAAAAAAAATGTGAGCTCCGCTGACCTTGCAAAAAAAAAAAAAAAAAGGAAAATTAAATAAATGTAATCCTATTTAATCCCTTATAAACCATTATTTAACCCTAATTACCCTAACTCCTTTATCTACTTCCCATTTTTTTTGCCAATCTTTGCATTATTTTTGTTAATTTCATAAATTCAGTTATGTCATGTTATTTCATTCATATATTCAATTCATATTCAATTTTTTTTTTTTTTTTTTTACTAATGCAGAAAAAGATACACTCAATTAAAAAATAATTTGGGGGGCAGGAAGGAATCTTTCCATGCTTTGCACTAGAAACATAACTATACTTTTGTATTGTTTTTTGTTTGTTTTTTTTTGTTTTTTTTATTAGACAAAATAATATTTTAAAAAATATATCTAAATGATACCAGTAGTAATTAAAAATTTTCCTGAATTTTTGTTTTCCTAATTTTTTATTTTTTTTTTGCCTTTACCCACCTCAGTACCAGCATAATACACCCCGTTACAGTCATGGCCATTTTCAGTTTTCAGTGTTGTAATAGTTTGACTGATAAATACTCAGTTATTCAACGCTATACCCAAGTGAACTTTATGCCCTTTGGAGATTTATTTATTAGCTATTGTGATTTTTATTTTTTACTATAAGAAGGAAACATTTTTGAAAAAGTTGACTAAAAAAAACTGTCTACCTTACTTTTTGTTATAAAACATATCAAAGAAACAATATTTCTTCCTATATCTAGACCAAAATGTATTTGGACACATCCCTTTGGTTAAAAAAACAAAAACAAATGTGTGTGTAGATAGATAGATATAGATATACTTTTTGGCTCTATACACCACCACAATGGATTTGGAATGAAACAAACAAGATGTGCTTTAACTGCAGACTTTCAGCTTTAATTTTAGGGCATTTACATCCAAATCAGGTGAACGGTGTAGGAATTACAACAGTTTGTATATGTGCCTCCCACTTTTTAAGGGACCAAAAGTAATGGGACAGATTAACAATCCTAAATCAAACTTTCACTTTTTAATAATTGGTTGCAAATCCTTTGCAGTCAATTACAGCCTGAAGTCTGGAATGCATAGACATCACCAGACGCTGGGTTTCATCCCTGGTGATGCTCTGCCAGGCCTCTACTGCAACTGTCTTCAGTTCCTGCTTGTTCTTGGGGCATTTTCCCTTCAGTTTTGTCTTCAGCAAGTGAAATGCATGCTCAATCGGATTCAGGTCAGGTGATTGACTTGGCCATTGCATAACATTCCACTTCTTTATCCCTTAAACTCTTTGGTTGGTTTTGCAGTATGCTTTGGGTCATTGTCCATCTGCACTGTGAAGCGCCGTCCAATGAGTTCTGAAACATTTGGCTGAATATGAGCAGATAATATTGCCCAACCACTTCAGAATTCATCCTGCTGCTTTTGTCAGCAGTCACATCATCAATAAATACAAGAGAACCAGTTCCATTGGCAGCCATACATGCCCACGCCATGCCACTACCACCACCATGCTTCACTGATGAGGTGGTATGCTTTGGATCATGAGCAGATCCTTTCCTTCTCCATACTCTTCTCTTCCCATCACTCTGGTACAAGTTGATCTTGGTCTCATCTGTCCATAGGATGTTGTTCCAGAACCGTGAAGGCTTTTTTAGACGTTGTTTGGCAAACTCTAATCTGGCCTTCCTCTTTTTGAGGCTCACCAATGGTTTACATCTTGTGGCGAACCCTCTGTATTCACTCTGGTGAAGTCTTCTCTTGATTGTTGACTTTGACACACATACACCTACCTCCTGGAGAGTGATCTTGATCTGGCCAACTGTTGTGAAGGTGACACACATACACCTACCTCCTGGAGAGTGTTCTTGATCTGGCCAACTGTTGTGAAGGTGACACACATACACCTACCTCCTGGAGAGTGTTCTTGATCTGGCCAACTGTTGTGAAGGTGACACACATACACCTACCTCCTGGAGAGTGATCTTGATCTGGCCAACCTTTGTGAAGGGTGTTTTCTTCACCAGGGAAAGAATTATTCGGTCATCCACCACAGTTGTTTTCCGTAGTCTTCCGGGTCTTATGGTGTTGCTGAGCTCACCAGTGCGTTCTTTCTTTTTAAGGATGTTCCAAACAGTTGATTTTCCCACACCTAATGTTTTTGCTATCTCTCTGATGGGTTTGTTTTGTTTTTTTCAGCCTAATGATGGCTTGCTTCACTGATAGTGACAGCTCTTTGGATCTCATATTGAGAGTTGACAGCAACAGATTCCAAATGCAAATAGCACACTTGAAATTAACTCTGGACCTTTTATCTGCTATATATTATATATATATATGTAAGATAAAAAATACAAATATACCATTTTATTCTCCAGGGTGTCTGCTTTCAGAAAACGTATATAGTTTGGGGGGTTTTAAATAATTTTCAGGCCTAAAATAATTTTTAAACATGAAAAAAATAAAATGGCTCTAGCAGAGAAAGGTTCAAAGCTTGTATTAAATTCTAGTGATTGGTTTTATAAAATGGAAGCAGACATTTCACTGCATCCTTGTGAACTGTAGCACAGTACTTTATTTTTCTAAAGCACTCTTAATCAAAAATGTTTTTTTGCATTGTAATTCTAAATATAGTGAAGACTTATTATACGGAGATGTTGGCTCTTGCGTGGTTTGTATATCATCCCAATAAGGGGAAAAAGCATTTCTCTGTCAACCCATTAGTGTTCCATTAGAACTTTGCTTTCATTATGTTTTTTTTTTTTTCTGATACTAAAGCCGATTGTACCAGAACACTTCTCCGAGTTAAGAGGGCCATATAACAGTGTCTGACGCAGAAAGAAATAAAAACAATTAAAATAAAAATTAAAAAAATTAAAAAAAAAAACCTGACCTAGAAAAAAAACAGCTGAAGTGTTTTTCTGATTTTGTTTTCCTTTTAACAGATTTATTTTATTAGTTTTGAAAAAATATATAAAAGGGGATAAAAGCGCAAGAGTATCCCTACCCAACGTGAAGAATAGAGGATGACTGCACTCCGGTGAAGTAGACTTCTTTAGAGCAGTTACATAGTTAGTTGGGGTAAAAAAAGACATTAGTCCGTGTAGTTCAACCAATTAAAAAAAAAAAGATATGAACATATAGAGAGGAAGAATTCGAAGATGTGGAGAGACAACATACTAGTGACATTGCAGCAAGTGCAGGGGAGGACTGGGCCAGGGGGCTGGGGGGCAATTGCCCCCTGGGCCACTCTGATGCCCTGTAAAAAGGCTGCACTGCTTCTGCCACAGACATGCCTAAAGGATTGCTGGTGAAGAGATAAAACAAGACCCCGCCACTGACCTACTGAGTGCGGGATGAAGACAAGGACAGAGCGCAGACCCCCTTGCCAGTCTGCCCCCGAGCAAGTGAGTGGAGACAGAGGCAGCTCAGCTGTCAGCAACAGGTGTGACCAGAAATGTGTGGACTGACACAGAGAACATTAGACATAATTAAGGTGTAAAGAATATAATTTATTTAAAAATAAGTGAATAACACAAATGTAAACGCACCTCCAGAAAACTATAACTGTGTAAATCCAATCAGATACCCAAACAATAGTGACACACAGCAAACAACTGCTCAAACCAAATATATACAAAACAGGATAAATGAATAGTAATAGTAACAGAGCCGGGGTCAAACACGGGAGATCAAGCAGAGGGAGCTGGGAGCAAGACAGAACAGAGAGAGGGTTGCAGGAGATGGAGTAAGCAAACAGGAAGGAAGGAATCAGGCTGCAGGGTCAGGGTCAGGATCAGAGTCCAGGATCAGAGTCCAGGATCAGGATACAGGGACACAGGCATGCAGGTCAGGCGCACATGGAGACAATACCAAGGCAGTGAGAAGAAGCATACACAGGGTTTAAATATACTTCCTGCAACCAGCATCAGGTGATGACTGATTGCATAAGATGTTCGCTTCTGACTACTGAGAGACACCCGCTGGTGGACACTGGAACTGCAGCTTATGGATCTGGGAGCTACAGTGCCACCAGCAGGTGAGCTCTTTCCTGACATCAGCGTGCATTCCCGAGACACCACCGACACACTGGAATGACTGATTTCCACACACATGCATGGAATGAGGCCCCCCCCCTCCACCCACCGGCCAATCAAGAGACCAAAAAACCCAGCACTTGGAAGTAGCTCAGGAGCAGATGACGGCATCGAGTGAGGGATGCAACCGCTGCATTGTTGGAATTGTTGTGGAGGTGAGTATTTTTGGGTGTTTAATTCCACTTTAATCACTTGCCTACCGGGCACTTTCACCCCCTTCCTGCCCCCCCAAATACTGGGCACTCTTACCCCCTTCCTGCCCCCCAAATACGTGGCTCTTTCACCACCTTCCTGCCCCCCAATACCGGGCACTTTCACCACCTTCCTGCCCCCCCAAATACCGGCACTTTCACCACCTTCCTGCCCCCCCAATACGGGGCACTTTCATCACCCTCCTGCCCCCCAATACCGGGCACTTTCACCCCCTTCCTGTCCCCCCAATATTGGGCACTTTCACCCCCTTCCTGCCCCCCAATATTGGGCACTTTCACCCCCTTCCTGCCCCCCCAATACCAGGCACTTTCACCTCCTTCCTGCCCCCCAATACCGGGCACTTTCTCCCCCTCCTGCCCCCCCAATACTGGGAACTTTCACCGCCTTCCTGCCCCCCCCAATACCTGGCACTTTCACCTCCTTCCTGCCCCCCAATAACTGTCACCTTCACCCTCTTCCTGCCCCCCCAATAACTGTCACCTTCACCCTCTTCCTGCCCCCCAATAACTGTCACCTTCACCCTCTTCCTGCCCCCCCCAGTACCGGGCACTTTCACCCCCTTCCTGCCCCCCCAATACCTGGCACTTTTACACCCTTCCTGATGAGGTAGCACTGGCGGGCACTGATGAAGCAGCACTGATAGGCTGCACTGATGGGCGCTGATAGGCTTCACTGATGGGTGCTGATAGGCTGCACTGTTGCACACTGAAGAGGCAGCACTGATGAGCTGTACTGACTGGCGCCACTGATGGGCACTAATAGGCAGCACTGATAGGTGCCACTGATGGGCACTAACAGGCGGCACTGATGGACACTTATAGGTGGCACTGATAGGCAGCACTGATGGGCACTGATAGGCAGCACTGATGGGCACTGTTGGGGCTGTACTGATCATCAGGACCTGATTATCAGTGCAGATGATCCTTTTTGCACTAGCCATTTGCCTTTCCTCACACGCTGTGAGGAAAGGAATGCCCGATGCCGATAAAGTGACTGGACACAGCTGATCACGTGGTAAAGAGCCGCTGTGATTGGCTCTTTACCACAATCTGTGATCAGCTGTGTCGGAAGCGGACGCAATCACGGGAAGAAGTCATATGACGCTCTCCCAGAACTGGGCAACTGGGCTTCAGCCGTCATTTTGCTATAGCTCAGTCGGCAAGTGAGTAATGCACTATTAGGTGTATTTTAAAGCCAACTGAACTTTTAGTTTAAATCAGCTAAATACATTCCAGGTGCATCAAAACAAAAGATTTGGAAAGTTTTCCTGTTAGTAGAGAAGCCTGTCCCCTGCCAACATGCTGCAGAGAAGGGCCCTTGCGCTATGTGGGGAAGCAGTGGCTTCTCTGCAGAGATCCCAAACATGCCACACTATACTTCGATAGTATGGCGGCCAATCTGACACCAACGGACACTTTGTGGGAACCAGTAACACTAATAGTGATCAGTGCTAAAAATATGCACTGTCACTGTACTAATGACACTGGCTGGGAAGGGTCTAAACTTCTAGGTCAGTGATGGCGAACCTTGGCACCCCAGATGTTTTGGAACTACATTACCCATGATGCTCATGCACTCTGCAGTGTAGCGGAGCATCATGGGAAATGTAGTTTCAAAACATCTGTGGTGCCAAGGTTTGCCATCACTTATCTAGGCCAATCAAAGGGTTAAATGTGTGCCTAGCCAGTGTTTTTGTGTGTACTATGTGTGCTGTTTTTAATAAGGAATGTGGTGGATTTTATTCCGTTTGGATTGCGCAACGAGGATTTAAAAATGGCCACAGTAGCTCTATTTTTAGCTATAAAAAACAAACAACATAATGAATGACCATCATAAGAAACCCAACTCCGTAAATAACAAGGCACCTGCTGGATTCCAGGATGGGGTCTTCAGTGTCTGCTAGCCTAAAGGCTTAGCTAAGATCCACCCCTGTACCCGGCTGAACCAAGGACAGTTCCAAATTGACCATTGATGTCTTCCCAAGGAACTGAGACTCAAGTAAAGACAACTGATACCAAAAGGGAAATCACTATGCCACCCAATAGGCCCAATGTTTTAAAACCTTGTCACTATTCCACAGACCCCTAAAGACATCTTAACCTAACAAACCACCCAATGGGCCAAACATTTTGGAACCCTCCAATTATTCTCCAGACCCCTAAAGACATCCTAACCTGCCAAGCTTCCCAATACCAAAATGGAAACCACCTGATGGGCCCAACATTTTGTAACCCTTCCACTATTCCCCAGACCCCTAATGACACCCTAACCTGCCAAGCTTCCCAATACCAAAATGGAAAACACCCAATGGGCCCAACATTTTGTAACCCTTCCACTATTCCAGAGACCCCAAAAGACATCCTAAACTGCCAAGCTTCCCAATACCAAAATGGAAACCACCCAAAGGGCCCAACATTTTGTAACCCCCCAAATATTCCAGAGACCCCAAAAGACATCCTAAACTGCCAAGCTTCCCAATACCAAAATGGAAACCACCCAATGGGCCCAACATTTTGTAACCCCTCCACTATTCCACAGACCCCTAAAGGCATTGTAACCTGCCAAGCTTCCCAATACCTAAATGGAAACCACCCAATGGGTCCGTAACCCTTCCACTATTCCACAGACCCCTTAAGACGTCCTAAACTTCCAAGCTTCCCAATACCAAAATGGAAAACACCCAATGGGCCCAACATTTTGTAACCCTTCCACTATTCCACAGACCCCTTAAGACGTCCTAAACTGCAAAGCTTCCCAATACCAAAATGGAAAACACCCAATGGGCCCAACATTTTGTAACCCTCCCACTATTACCCAGACCCCTAAAGACACCCTAACCCACCAAGCTGCCATGACACATTTTGCATTAAAAATTGTTAACATACCATAACTAAAAGAGGGTCACTGAAACAACTTTCTCCTCTCATCCACTCTTCTGGAATGATCTCCACTGCTCCCTCCTACCACTTGACTATGGACTTCCAATTAAGTATGGCCTGCCACATTTACACTGCCTACTTCCATTTAACTCTTTCTAGGGACTTATATCTCCCCCAGTTATGTATCCCATCCTTTAATTGTATTCTTCCAGATCTGTCTTTCTTTGTGATACTCTAACTAAACTCCTGTGGTGTTGAATCACCAGCATCTCCTTTAGTCAATGCTTATACAGAACTGGGACAATCAAAATGCTTCTACCATTTTTTAAAAATATTTGGGCCCCTTGTGCCCAACCTAAGGCTCTTTGGCACATTTTGTGTGGCTCTCCAGACACCCATCTATGTTTCCTAATCACCCTGTTATAGTGTTGATCTTAGTCTCATGCCTTATGTTCAAGTCTGTCTTCTGAAGCATGTCCCCAATCTCTGACAACTCCTATAGCATGTACCCGGTCCCTAGAACTGCTATAGCATGTCTTCAGTCTCCAACATCTCCTATAGCACGTCCTCAGTCTCCAACATCTCCTATAGTATGTCCTCAGTCTCCAACATCTGCTATAGTATGTCCCCAGTCTCCAACATCTGCTATAGTATGTCCCCAGTCTCCAACAACTCGTATAGCATGCCCCCTGTCTCCAACATCTCCTATAGCATGTTCATAATCTCCAACAACTCCTATAGCATGCATCCAGTCCCCAACATCTCCTATACTATGTCCCCAGTCTGCAACATCTCTTATAGCATGTCCCTAGTCTCCAACATTTCCTATAGCATGCCCCCAGTCTCCAACATCTCCTATAGCATGCCCCCAGTCTCCAACAACATCTATGGCATGGTCCCAGTCTCCAACATCTACTATAGTATGTCCCCAGTCTCCAACAACACCTATAGCATGTTCCCAGTCCCTAGAACTGCTATAGCATGTCTTCAGTTTCCAACATCTCCTATAGTATGTCCTCAGTCTCCAACATCTGCTATAGCATGTCCCCAGTCTCCAACACTCCTATAGCATGCCCCCTGTCTCCAACATCTCCTATAGCATGTTCATAATCTCCAACAACTCCTATAGCATGCCTCCAGTCCCCAACATCTCCTATAGCATGCCCCCAGTCTCCAACATCTCCTATACTATGCCCCCAGTCTCCAACATCTCCTATACTATGTCCCCAGTCTGCAACATATCTTATAGCATGTCCCCAATCTCCAACATTTCCTATAGCATGCCCCCAGTCTCCAACATCTCCTATAGCATGCCCCCAGTCTCCAACAACATCTATGGCATGGCCCCAGTCTCCAACATCTACTATAGTATGTCCCCAGTCTCCAACAACACCTATAGCATGTTCCCAGTCTCCAGCATCTTCTATAGCATGTCCACAGTGTCCAAAATCTCCATCACTATGTCCCCAATCTCCAAAACTCCAATAGCATGTAGTATCTATAGCATGTTCCTCAGTCTCTGACACGCTATAGGAGATGTTGAACACTGGGGGGGCATGCTATTGGAGATGTTGGAGACCTCTCCTATAGCATGTTCGCAGTCTCTGATCTTCTCTTATAGTCTTTGACCATATCCTGTTGTGAGTCTGCTGTTTCTAATACTGAATATTATGTGCGGCCTTTCAGAGATGTCAGGGGGTGCAGTTAGGAAGGCCAGCCTTATAAATGAAGTTGACCACCACTGATTTAGGCTGAGAGGGCTAAAAGTGTTCACTTGGTGACCCTAGTTGCATCTGAAGCATGAGAAAGTTAGGGCACCCAAAGTCTACTGTTCATATCCTATCTATCTATCTATCTATCTATCTATCTATCTATCTATCTATCTATCTATCTATCTATCTATCTATCTATCTATCTATCTATCTATCTATCTATCTATCTATCTATCTATCTATCTATCTATCTATCTATCTATCTATCTATCTATCTATCTATCTATCTATCTATCTATCTATCTATCTATCTATCTATCTATCTATCTATCTATCTATCTATCTATCTATCTATCCATCCACAGTGAACTCGTGTTTAAACGTAAGCTGTAGTTAATTGGGGTGACCTGAAAAATAGATTTTGCACAGAGGTCCTTCGATGACATTGTCCATCACTGTATACTGCTTTTGTATTTTTGCTGTAATGCAATGTTATAGTCCAGATACAGGTTTATTCCAGTGTAAAATCAGATGAGAACTGATTAGGAGACCCATTTAACGGGTCTATTGAACTGGAATGGAGTTCAAAAAAAAGAAATTCACTTAAATTTTAACCCTGATGAAGGAGGCAAGGGTTAGACCCCAAAACTGGCTTTGTAAACATTTCTCATCTGAATTTCACGGTGTGGCGCTTCAAATTTGGATTAACTCTTTCCAGTCACAGCCCAAGGTGTTTGTGGAAGCCATACATTATCAGACCCTATACAGTAACAGCAAATTGGATAGTTTTTTTTTTTTTTTTTTTGCCTTCCTCTGGATCAGTCTTTGATGTAGGGTTCTGTATATATAGGCTTTCTATTTATCAATTACATTTTTCTGTTGGTTGAAATAGATGGACTTTTGTCTTCTTCAGCCTGGCTAACTAACTATATAACAGTTGGGTAGTAATAAAGAAAGATTTTGGAATCCGGCACTTTGTCCCTGCCAAATTATGAGTTGACGGGCTCCCCTGATTACCAGCGCACAGTTACCTTGAGATATAATTTGTTGGTCCCTGATGGCTCCTGATAGCTTGTAACACAAATAAAAAGTCTAGGGTGTTGTTTTTTTATGTTTATTTGGAACTTGGATAGGAGAAGGGAATAGTGGGATACTTCAGTTTGAACTATTCACATTAGCTGAGGACTTCTATATCTAGGCCTTCTGGGGTGATTGGAAGCAGCTAGGCTGCTTTATTCACACTGCTACAAGTGTAGAAAGGGTTGAGTCTCTTGCTCTTCACTTCCTAGCAAACTGACTTAGTGGATAACTTATCTTCAGGACACTCTCACTAGCATCCCCTTTCAACCGACAACCGTTCACTGACTATCCTAGGAGCAGGGGTGGCCTCCCTCAGGTCAGGCCCCTTGACACGATATTTTGTACTCACTGTACTGCAGAGACAGAACCTCCAGTGTCTCCCCTCTGTTAGCTTCTCTGAACTTCCAGGTTCAGTTCCTCACTGCTACTCTCCAGGCCCTCAGGATGACCTCCTGAGGCAGCATGGCACCTCTACAGAGCAGGAGGCAGCCGCCCCCTCCCTCCGGGACTCCGCTATCCATAGGAAAGACCTTGAGCACATGTGCTCCTGGCTTTTATACAGTATCCCAACATGCACCGAGGTACTTTCCCTCAGCCAATCATCAGGACTGTATCAAAAGCCCATTCGTCAGGTTTCCTACCACAGCCCAACATGCCTTCTTATTGGACCAGTGTGAAACACTCTCCAGACAGAATGAGTTGCATCCTGAGCACAATGAGCAGACCTCACTAACAGATCCTGCTCTCTGGTATGCAGAGAACAATATAGATTTACCTGCCGCCCCTCAGGTAAGCAGACAGAGTTCAAAAACTATACTTTCTCACTAACCCCTACCTAGGAGGGTGCTACATTTCCAACACCCCCAGCCCTCCTACCCCCCCCCCCCCCCTGTGTTTTTGATGGCAGCTAAGGCCGAGGCCAGTTCAAGCTGCTTTCTTTTGAAATCCTTTAGATGCCATAATTTTGTTCCCTTATTTGCCTCTAATGGCTACTGTTGAAGTTCCAACATGCCGTGCTAAAGTTAGTTATGATTATGAGTTATTAATATGTATCAGCTGGCTCTGGTACTGCGAGGTTGATCCAGTGGGATATGGAAGTAAACTAACAAAGATTTGGAGTCTTAACACGTCTAGAAAGATTCCAGGGAGAGCGTGTGTGTTTTCAGGTTCACTGGAAAGAAATGCCGGGAGAAGTAAAGCTTAGCTTTGTGGGTAAGAGAAGGAATTCCCAAGAACCATCATTGGCAACCTGCTGTTGTTAAAAGTGAAAGTAGGGCTGAGACAAGGGGTGGGCAAGAGGGAGCACAGCGGTAGGGGGGGTTGGGGAGACACCCCCTCACAGCATGATAACTCGGAATCAGTGGTTGGCAACCAGTGGGAGGCAGGTTCATGTTTGCTCTGACAGCCACAGCTGTCACACTGTGCTCCACCCCATCCGCCCACAACTGACACAAAAAATACATTGTGCATGTATAACTACTAGAGATGGGCTTTGGCATGTTCAGTATCCGATTCCCAACCCACCTGCTTGATCCTTCCAGAAAGCCTACACTGCACACCTCTAACCACAGGCAGTGAGACATTTCCCAGTCGCAGCTACACAGACCAGGAAATGTCTCACTGCCTATGATTGGCGGTGTGCAGTATCGGCTTCATGGCGGGATCGGGCAGGTGGGTTGGGACTAGGATCCTGAACATGCCAGTTCCCATCTCTAATAACTACCTTCTAGTTGCTAGAAAGCAAGCAATTGGTCACGTATGTGCAGTATACACTCCATGGCAACCATGGAGAACCGGAGCAAGGGTGCAGAGAATGGAAGCAGGGTGGTGCACCCATTCTACAGCATGCACTAGGAGTGGGGAAAGAGTACATTTCTGCATCCTAATCCTGGGCACTGGATGAACCTGTCCCAGTACTAAGTGAGAGTCAAAAACCTTACATAGTTTGTGAGGTTGAAAAAAGACATCAGTCCATCCAGTTCAACCTATGATGTGTGTTTGCTGTTAACCGTACATTGTATACCCCTGTATGTTGTACATTGTATACCCCTGTATGTTGTACACATTGTATACCCCTGTATGTTGTACATTGTATACCCCTGTATGTTGTACATTGTATACCCCTGTATGTTGTACATTGTATACCCCTGTATGTTGTGGTCTTTAAGGTGTCCATCTAATAGTTTTTTGAAACTATCGATGCTCCCTGCTGATACGACTGCTTGTGGAAGAGAATTCCACATCCTTACTACTCTGACAGTGAAGAACCCCCTACGTATTTTAAGGTTAAACCGTTTTTCCTCTAGTTTTAGTGAGTGGCCACGTGTCTTATTGTATTCCCTTTCTCTGAAAAGTTTGTTCCTTATGCTAGGGTCACCAGTACAGTATTTGTACATTGATATTATATCCCCCCTCAAGCGTCTCTTCTCCAGAGAGAATAAGTTCAGTGCTTGTAGTCTTTCCTCATAGCTGATGTCCTCCATTCCCCAAATTATTTTTGTTGCCCTTCTCTGGACTCTCTCCAGTTCCAGCACATCCTTCCTGAGGACTGGTGCCCAGAACTGGACAGCATACTCCAGATGTGGCCGGACCAGAGTCTTGTAAAGAGGGAGGATAATCTCTTTATTTCTGGAGTGAATCCTCTTTTTTTATATATCCCAGTATTCTGTTGGCTTTGCTTGCAGCTGCTTGGCATTGCATGCCACTGCCAAGCCTGTTGTCTACCAGTACCCCCAGGTCCCTTTTCCATCTTAGATTCACCCAAAGACAGCTGCTTGGTGAAGACCATTTTCTGTTCCAGGGTGACTGTACCCTCATGCAACAAAGCCAGCTCTATAAGGACATGGTTTGGTGAGCTTGGTGTGAACTAACTAAAGTGGCCTTCACACTGCCCTGATCTCATCCTCAACCTGACCTCAAACCTATTGAATGCCATCAGAATGGCTACTGCAAGCCATATTGTTTATATTCCTTGTGAGAGCAATAAAAGTGATAAGATTTTTTCAAGGGGACAGTGGAAAAAAAAAAAAAAAAAAAACAAATGGGAAAAAAAATTTACATTTTAAAGCACCCCCAAAGAAAATGTGAGGTATCGCCATTGTGACGTGAGTCACTTTGGTTGGGGGGCTTGTGGAACCCAGATTACTTTAGAGAGGTTGGGAAATTCCTTGTCCAGCTTCCCTGGCCCCTCTTATGTGTAAGTCACCCTGTGTCTATTAGGGGCACAGGGTGACCAAGAACCCCAGTTGGGTCTGCACTAATCAGACTCGCTGTACAACCACACCGGATTCAGTCTTTCGTGTTACCCCAGTTATCCTGGGTTCTATATGTGTGGTTTGTGTTGAAAGAGTAAGGGGCTCTTTCACTTGGGACAATAATATTTCTGAACAGTGTCCCTCAGGAAATATATGAAGATGAATTGTTTGCCTTTTCAGATTGCTTGAATATTGCAGGAGTGTCTCATAGACCCTTGCTAGATAGTGAGGTGGGGTGGGGTTTGTTATTGTTAAGTAACTGTATCCCATTGTTCTATTGTTTCTATCTGCCTTAAGATCAACTTTTTATGATATGTGTATGTGGATTGGCTACTAAGGGAAGGGGGGATTGTCCCACAGTGTATATCTCTTTGTGCCCGTGTTTCAATAAACAGTTCATTCTGGTTGACTCCAAAACTTGTACTGTCGAGTTCTTGGGGTAACTATAGCCAGATTCATGGGATCTTGTGATCCACAGCTTAGGAAGCAGCTTCTTGCCGGAGATACCCAGTCGGGGTGTCTGGAGTCCATCACTGCTGTGATCGCTAGAGCGAGAGCAATAATTCTAGCAAAAGACTTTCTCTAGAACTCTAAGCTAGTAACCATGAAAAAATTTTAAAGCATCGCCTATGGAGATTTTCAGGTACCGTAGTTTGTCGATATTCCAGGAGTGTGCGCAATTTTAAACCGTAAGGCCCCTTTCACACATACGGTCCGTTCAGTTCATCAGTTCAGTCACGTCAAAATGTATCAGTTTTTCCATCAGTTTTTCCATCAGTTTTTTCATCTGTTTATTCATCTGTTTTTTTCATCCGTTTTTTTTATCAGTTTTTTTTTTTTCATCCGTTTTTTTTCATCCGTTTTTTTCATCCATTTTTTTCATCCATTGAAAAATGGACCGCTTGTCTGTTTACATTCGTTTTTCGTCCAATCCGTTTTTTTGACTGATGAAAAATAGGGCATTCATCCCTTCCAAAAAACGGACATAGACGGAAGCGGATGAAAGCGGATGTTAACGAATCATCTAATCTAATTAATCATCCGTTGTCATCCGTTTTTACATAGAGATGCATTGATGTCCGTCTTTCATCCGTCAAACGGATGGATGAAAAACGGAAGAACGGACCGTATGTGTGAAAGGGGCCTTACATGTTCGGTATGTATTTACTCGGCGTGACCTCATCTTTCACAATATAGAACAAAAATTCGGCCAACTTTACTCATTAGTTTCTTTTAAATTCAGTGGAGTGTATTTTTTTCCCAAAAAAATGCTTTTGAAAGACCTCTGCGCAAATACTGTGTCACATAAAATATTGCAATGACCGCCATTTTATTCTCCAGAGTCTTTGAAAAAAAAAAAGAAAAAAAAAAAAAAAAAAATATATATATACATATATATATATATATATATGTGTGTGTATGTATGTGTGTATATATATATATATATATACATACACCGTATAATGCTTGGGGGTTCAAAGTTATTCTCTAGCAAAGAAAATACTGATTTAAACTTGTAAAAAAAATGCCAGAAAAAGCTTAGCCTTCAAGTGGTTATGTATTGTAACCTGAGCTACTCTTTTAATTTATTGACTGGCTTTAGGCCCTTATTGTACAAAAAAAAAAAAAAAATGCCAGAGTTGGACTTTAAATAATGTACTTAAATAATTAAATTCATTAATTAAATTCATTAATTAAATAATGTAATGTAATAATAAATAATGGACTTTAAATAATAATAAACAGGATTTTTTTTATCACTTATGACAACTTCAAGGCATTCTGATTGGCTGTTCAGTTAGAGCCCGTTCACACTGGGGCGACCTGTCAGGCGACCTGGTCACCTGACAGGTTGCCGTAGGTCGCCTTCCACAGAGAAGCTGTGGACCCGTTCTAATAGGAGCGACACAAGTCGCTCCGACTTAGAAAAAGGGTCCGGAGCTTCTTTGGGGCAACCCGGAGCGACCTGCATTGACTTCGATGATATGAAGTCCGTGCCGGCCGCTCCGAGGTCTCGGTGCGAGCAGCGCACCGCGACTTCACAGGTCGCCCCGGGAAGTAGCGTCGCCCCAGTGTGAACGGGGTCTTATACCACACTCAGTACATGGTAACTGCCTTATAGGAAACATTCTAATTTGTTTTTATTGTCTTGGTTTTCTAATTTACACAACATCAACATCATTTACCAACTGAAAAGGATTGGGAAAAACGATCCCTGAAAATATATACACTGATCATATAATGACAGCAATCAGCACTTTAAGAGTCGGAACGCTCACGTTTCTGCTTTCAAAGAACAGTCGTTGCTTATATAAATTGCAATATTTAATTAACAATAATTATCTTAAGGAAGGAGGCTGATGATACTTGAAGATTAACCAAATTAGCAGCAACACAACCGTAAAACTTGTCTGCAAATTGACATTAATGTATAAAAAGCTTACAAGTAAGAATTCCCTTAAAAAGGTTCCCTGTCACATATGTTGTGATTTGCTCCATCTGCAACAGAACTGTCGGTCTCGGTTTAGGATGTAGCAACTCAGTGTCTGGTGATTATTTGCAAACAGTTCTTTTTGATACAGAAGTATGGAAAATAATTGATTTGTTATGAGTATAAACACAACAAATTAAAATAAATATAAATACAGTGCATCCGGAAAGTATTCACAGCGATTCACTTTTTCCACATTTTAAGTTACAGCCTTAAAAAAAAAAAAAAAAAAAATTGATTCATTATTTACCTTAATTCTACAAACAATGTAATTTGTACTATTATGTACGTTTTTGATATGCAATAAAGTGTAGATTTTATTTTTTTTTTTTTTCATACTATTTATTGCATATCAAAAACGTACATAATAGTACAAATTACATTGTTAGTATGAAATGTAAAAAAAAAAAAAAAATTCTACAAACAATGTAATTTGTACTATTATGTACGTTTTTGATATGCAGTAAAAAGAGTATGAAATGTAAAAATAACTCTGAGGATCTGAAAAAAAAGAATTGTTGCTCTACATATAGATGGCCCTAGAGCCTAGACTATAAGAAGATTGCCAAGACCCTGAAACTGAGCTGCAGCACGGTGGCCAAGACCATAAAGCAGTTTAACAGGACAAATTCCACTCAGAACAGGCCTCGCCATGGTCAACCAAAGAAGTTGAGTGCACGTGCTCAGCGTCATATCCAGAGGTTGTCTTTGGGAAATAGACGTATGAGAGCTGCCAGCATTGCTGCAGAGGTTGAAGGGGTGGGGGGTCAGCCTGTCAGTGCTCAGACCATACGCCGCACACTGCATCAAATTGGTCTGCATGGCTGTCATCCCAGAAGGAAGCCTCTTCTAAAGATGATGCACAAGAAAGCCGCAAACAGTCTGCTTGTCTTCAGTAAACTAAGGACATGGATTACTGGAACCTGAAGTTTAAGACCCTGAAACTGAGCTGCAGCATGGTGGCCAAGACCATACAGCGGTTTAACAGGACAGGTTCCACTCAGAACAGGCCTCACCATGGTCCACCAAAGAAGTTGAGTGCACATGCTTAGCGTCATATCCAGAGGTTGTCTTTGGGAAATAGACGTAGGAGTGCTGCCAGCATTGCTGCAGAAGTTGAAGGGGTGAGGGGTCAGCCTGTCAGTGCTCAGACCATACGCCGCACACTGCATCAAATTGGTCTGCATGGCTGTCGTCCCAGAAGGAAGCCTCTTCTAAAGATGATGCACAAGAAAGCCCACAGACAGTTTGCTGAAGACAAGCAGACTCAGGACATGGATTACTGGAACCATCTCCTGTGGTCTGAGACCAAGATAGCAACATTTAGGACATGTCCTATGTGTAGTCCCTGTAGTTTGTTTTAAAATATTTAAAGACTAACCAGATCTCAGAAGTAGGCAGGTTCCAGGTCACCTGTGGGCATCTGAAGCCCTCTTCTCTTGATTTCTGGGATTCGGTGCAGCTGGCTACCCAGCATGCACCTCCTGATCTCGTGCCTGCGCACTGAGCGGCTCTCAGTCTTCCCGACAGGTTGCCATAACAATGGCGGCGCCTGCAGAAGTTCCCGCCCCATTGCTATAGCAACCTGTCAATCATGACATCTCGCGATCCTCCAGTTTGAGTGAATTCTGGTCCTGAAATATTGTGAGATTTCATCACTAAGGACTCCTGGGATACATAACGCCGCTATCCCAGGATCCCTTGCAAATTGCCTAGTGACGCAACCGCCTAGGCTGCGGCAGCCAGAAGTGCTGCAGAAGAAAAGATATATAAAAGGTATGTACAAATAAAAAATAAAAATAAAAAAATAAATGCCATTTATTACTGCATTCAGGGTGGGCATGAGAGTTATTGGAGCTTAAAGAAATGGGTGGAACTACTGCAGCAGAGCGGCTCGACTTGGTCCAACGACGTAGACCTACGTCTCCGGACTCCTCCCTCTCTCGGCCGCGTGCGCCGCCGGAGGCTCGCTCCCGCTGTATTCAGTCACAGCGGGAGTCGGGCCTGGGGAGGAGAGGTGGTGATCACTGCCGCTCTTCCCCGATCGTCGGGGATCGAGTGAGGAAATCCGCCCGCTTGTGTAAACAAAGTGGGCGGATCTCCTCTGTGACAGACAGTGACAGATCACAGGATTCACACAACCCCCTCCCCCCACACACGTCAGTAAGCATGAGGCTCACATTTAACCCCTTGATCACCAACAGTGTTAACCCCTTCCCTGCCAGTGTCATTATTACAGTAACAGTGGATATTTATAGCACTGATTTACTGTAGTAATGTCGCTGGTCCCCCCAAAAGTGTCAAAAATGTCAGTCAGGGGTCCGATCTGTATGCTGCAATGTTGCAAATAAAATCGCAGATCGCCGCCATTACTAGTAAAAAAAAAAAATAAACAATAAAAATTATAAATCTTTCCTGTAGTTAGTAAACATGATAACTTTTGCGCAAACCAATCAAAATACGCTAATTGTGATTTTTTTTTTTTTTTTTTTTTTACCAAAAATATGTATCAGAAAACAAATTGGCATAAAATGTTGAAAATTTTTGATTTTTACATTATTTTTTTTTTGAGAATTTCATGTAAAAAAATAGTTATTTTTTCAAAATTGTCACTCTTATTTTGTTTATAGCGCAAAAAATAAAAAGCGCAGAGGTGATCAAATACCACCAAAAGAAAGCTCTGTTTATGGGGGGAAAAAAAGACATCAATTTTATTTGGTTACAGTGTCGCACGACCGCGCAATTATCCGTTAAAGTAACGCAGTGCCGAATCGCAAAATATGGCCTGGTCAGGAATGGGGTAAAATCTTCCGGTCTTAAAGTGGTTAAAAATACGCTCCTTGAGAATTTTTTGGTCAAAGACATGTAGCTAAATACATTTTGGCCTAAATATATGACAAAAAATTGAATATATTGGAATATATTTTAACTGTCAAAGTAGAAAATGTAAATTTTTTCGCAAAATTTTCGCTCTTTTTTTTTAAATTAATATTACAAAAAATGAAAAGCGCACAGGTGATCAAATACCACCAAAAGAAAGCTCTGTTTGTGGGGGAAAAAAAGGATGTAAATTTTGTTTGGGTACGGCGTTGCATGACCGCGCAATTGTCCATTAAAGTCACGTAGTGCCGGGCTCTGTCGCGCAATGGGTAGCGCATTGGACTTCTAGTTGGTGTAGTAATTCAAAGGTTGTGGGTTCGAGACCACGCTGGTGTAGTAATTCAAAGGTTGTGGGTTCGAGACCACGCTGGTGTAGTCATTCAAAGGTTGTGGGTTCGAGACCACGCTGGTGTAGTAATTCAAAGGTTGTGGGTTCGAGGCCACGGTGGTGTAGTAATTCAAAGGTTGTGGGTTCGAGACCACGCAATTGTCAGTTAAAGTCGTTCAGTGCCAAGTTGAAAAAAAGTGGCCTGGACGTTAAGCAGGAAAATACTCCGGGGCTAAAGTGGTTAAGGAGCAGGCACTGCACCTTCAATTAGTGCGGTGAATACAGTCCAGTAAAAATGTATGAATAACTGATGATGATCAAATACAAATTAAAGAGATACAAAAAGTAAAAAAAAACCTTGAATGTACAGGGAGAAGAAATGAGCGTTGGGTTTAAGATTCAACAAATTGCATATTTCGACATGTGATGTTAAAGATTGATATAAGGGTTTCATTCACCACTATAGGACTGCAGCTACATCAGTGCATTTATAATCTTGTTCTTTATATATTCAATTAGTGCAGAGACCATAATGTGACCTTGTGGGGGTACGGCTCTTAGCTTGGCCATATGTACGCCCAACGCATTCAACACCCTGGTTCCCTTGGGAACCACTTTTTGTTGAATCGTGAACCCAGCGACCATTTCTTCTCCCTGTACATTCAAGGTTTTTTTACTTTTTTGTATCTCTTTATTTGTATTTTATCATTATCAGTTATTCATTCATCTTTACTTGACTGTATTCACCGCACCGATTAAAGGTGCAGTGCTAGCTCCTTAAAATATATCTCTTAACCACTTTAGCCCTGGAGGATTTGGCTGCTCAATGACCAGCCCCTATTTTTTGATTCGGCACTGCGTGACTTTTTTTTTGGCAAAAAAGTGGGACTTGAACCCACAACCTCTGAATTACTACACCAGCTAGAAGTCCAATGCGCTACCCATTGTGCAACAGAGCCCACACTGCGTGAATTTAACGGACAATTGCGCGGTCATGCAACGCTGTACCCAAATGAAATTTACCTCCTTTTTTTCCCATAAACAGAGCTTTCTTTTGGTGGTATTTGATCACCTCTACGCTTTTAATTTTTTGTGATAATAAAAAAAAGAGCGAAAATTTTGCGAAAAAAAATGACATTTTCTACTTTGGCAGTTTAAAAATATCCAATATATTCAATTTTTGTCATATATTTAGGTCAAAATGAATTTAGCTACATGTCTTTGACAAAAAAATTCTCAATGAGCGTATTTTAATCCACTTTAAGCTTGGAAGATTTTACCCCATTCCTGACCAGGCCCTGTTTTGCGATTCGGCACTGCGTGACTTTAACGGACAATTGCACGGTCGTGCGAAGATGTACCCAAGCCAAATTGACGGGGTTTTTTCCCCCCACAAACAGAGCTTTCTTTTGGTGGTATTTGATCACCTCTGCGATTTTCATTTTTTTGCGATATTAATAAAAAAAAGAACAAAACTTTTGCGAAAAAAATTGACATTTTCTACTTTGACAGTTAAAAAATATCCAATATATTAAATTTTTGTCATATATTTAGGCCAAAATGTATTTAGCTACATGTCTTTGACAAAAAAATTCTCAAGGAGTGTATTTTTATCCACTTTAAGACCGGAA
>NC_138774.1:291218270-291303270 GCF_965119305.1 Pelophylax lessonae
TATAAATAACATTAAATAGTTGCAAAGATCTGTACAGATGTCCAGCACAGCACAACTGTATTAGTTGAATTTGAAAATACATTTAGTGTCTTTTTAAAAAATAACTGTTTCTTTTTTGTTTTGTTTTTTTTTTGGGGGGGGGGGGGTTATAATCTGCCTGGAGTTCAACTTTAATTTCTAAAGTTAAATTACGTCAAATAACATTTTATAATATTTTCTATTAACAAAGTTTTGAATATCATTATACATTTTTTAAATATAAAGCTATAATTAATATAATATAAATAACATTAAATAGTTGCAAAGAGCTACACAGATGTCCAGCACAGCACAATTGTACTATTTGAATGTGAAAATACACATTTTTTTTTTGTTTTGTTTTTTTTTTATAAATAAATGACTATTCATTTTTTTTTATATCTGCCTAGTTCAACTTTAATTTCTGAAGTTATTTATTTTTTTTTATTTTTTTACCATCTTTTACCATTTCTGAAGGTAATTTGTTTAAAATGAATAAATATTAAAAATGTTATTAAAAAAATATTTTTAATAACAAGTATTACATATTCTGGAATACCATATATGCGAATAAATTTTGCACTAAAAGGTTTTTTATAAACTCTTTATGCTCTTAGACCAATGTCCTTGATGTTCTCTCTGTAATTTGCGCATATTCTTTTTCTGTTATTATTGCTATTTTCATGTATAATTCTTCTGTTGAATACGTAAGGTTTGACATTTCCTCTTCTTGACCATAGATCACGCATGAATGGCGCTTCTGCATTTATTTGTATATATTGTTGCACTTTAGTATATTGTTATTTATTTATCTTTTTCTTTATTCTGCAACTGATACAATGTCAGCACAAAACAAATGTGAGTCTGAGAAGAGCAAGAAGGCACTAACTTATTCTAATTTAATTACCATTGTTGTGTACATTTGGTTTTTTTTTTTGTTTTTTCTTTTGTTTTTTTTTGTTTTTTTCTCCCTCGGGGATTCTTTTTTTTTATTTTTATTTTTATTTTTTATATTTCTTTTTTTTTTTTTTTTTGGTTTGTTTTTTTCCTCCTTCGGAGATTCTCTTTTTTTTTTTTTTTTAAACATTTGGCTAAAACTTTGTAAATTAGTACTGCTTGGACCTTGAAGAAGGGGACATACCCCGAAAGCTTTTCCTGAAAAAAACGTTAGAGACCCCCCAATCCAAAGTTCCCCTCCTAGCACAAATCCACCCCCTATAGTTTCCCTTCTAGCACAAATCCTCCCCTCCCACAAATATGTCCCCTCCTAGCACAATTCTCCACCCCCTTCACCATATCATCTCATTTAAAAAAAAAAAGAAAAACCCAAATCCCCCCCCACCCTAGCATAAATCCTCTTCCCCCAGCCCCCTCCTCCCAACACAAATCCCCCTAAATCACCACTCCTAGCATTTCTTGCCAGCTGCTGCCCCCTCCAGTTGTCCCTTCCAACACAAATCTCCTCCCCCTCAATCTCCTCGCAGCAAACCCCCCCCCCACCCCTACTCTAAAGCCACCCTCCTAGTACAAATCCACTCCCCCTAAATGTCTCCTTCTAGCACAACCCCCCCCCCCCCCGACAAAGATTTCCCCTACTAGCACAATTCTGCTCCCCCTTCACCATACCACCTCATCTAAAAAAAAAACACAAATTCCTCCTACTAGCGTGAATCCTCTTCCACCAATCCTAGCATTTCTTACCCCCTGCTGCCCCCTTAAGTTGTCCCTTCCAACACAAATCTCCTCCCCCTCAATCTCCTAGCAGCAACCCCCCCCCCTCGCACCCACTCCAAAGCCCCCCTCCTAGCACACATCCACCCCCTATATTTCCCCTTCTAGCACAAATCCTCCCCTCCCACAAAGATTTCCCCTCCTAGCACAATTCCCCTCCCCCCTTCACCATATCACCTCATCGAAAAAAAACAAAAACCCGAATTCCTTCTACTAGCGTAAATCCTTTTCCCCCATCCCCCCCCTCCCAACACAAATTCCCCTAAATCACCACTCCTAAATCACCACTCCTAGCATTTCTTACCCCCTGCTGCCCCCTCCAGGTTGTCCCTCCCAACACAACTCTCCTCCCCCTCAATCTCCTTGCAGCAAAACCCCGCCGCCCTTATTCTAAAGCCCCCCTCCTAGCACAAATCCACCCCTAAGTTTTTCCCCTCCTAGCACAATTCTGCTCCCCCTTTACCATATCACCTCATCTAAAAAAAGTAAAAAAAAAAACAAAATCCCCCTACTAGCTTAAATCCTCTTCCCCCACCCCCAACACAAATCCCCCTAAATCACCACTCCTAGCATTTCTTACCCCCTGCTGCCCCCTCAAGTTGTCCCTCCCAACACAATTCTCCTCCCCCTCAATATCCTCACAGCAAACCCCCCCCCATCTTGCACATCTTGCATGAAACTACCGTGCCCAGAGCAGCCTCCCCTCCAGCCCACCCCTTGTCCCAGCCCTGACTATAGGATCAACCTTCTGCTATAAAGATCTCCACAGGTCATTAACCCCCCCCCCCTTTCCCCGCCCATGTTGCATGAAACCACAGTGCCCAGGGCAGCCGCCCCTTCGAGCCCACCCGTTGTCCCAGCCCTGACTAAAGGATCCGCTTTCTGCTATAAAGATCTCCACGGGTCATTAAACCCCCCCCCCCCCATCCTGGCCACCCCTTGTCCCAGTCCTGACTAAAGGATCTGCTCTCTGCTATAAAGGTCTCCACAGGTCATGAACCCCCTCATCTTGCATGAAACCACAGTGCCCAGGGCAGCCCCCCCTCGAGCCCATTCGTTGTCCCAGCCCTGACTATAGGATCATGCAGAGAAACACATATCAATAAAGAGATGATCAAAAAAGGTTTCAACCTGTAAATCTTGTATCTAGTTGAGTAGCCCTGCCGATGCCTCTCCACAAAGGACAGGTAGCTCCGGGAATGATGAAATGGTCCTCGATCAGAGATAATCCAGTCAAACTCTTTGGAGACATGTTCCTGGGATTGGAATGATTTCTGAACTGTGATCTGCTCCCAAATAAACAGGAAGGAGAGCAACTTGAATAGACGCCAGCTCATGCTTCTCCCTCTGCTTCTCCCCTCTCATTATTGCTCCATTTTTTGGAGTCCTGCGTGAGAAAGACAAAAGGAAACAATCATCAAAAATACGAATGTATCTGTCTTCAAAAATGAGAAGCACCATATGGCACTAGTAATGTTTTTACACTTGAGCCAAGAGGGTTAAAGAGAAACTAATGATTGGGTTCATTTTATTGTTTGATACATTTTGATACAATAAAAAGGGAGCATTTCCCCAATGACTACCAAGGATCATTCCTCTCTCCCCTCTGACCATCAACGTAAGGGGGCACCTCTTCACTGATCACCAATGCAAGAGGACATTTCTCCATTCCCACATTCCCACACTTTGAAAAAAATGGTTTGATATTTTTTTAACTATATACTTATTATTTTGGGACAAAGGATTCCCAGAGCACTAAAGGATCACTAAAGAGATAGCCCAGCAGAAGTAGCTCCCTTTCACACATGACTATTTTTGAAATTTGGGGCTGAGCCCTCAGATAAGGGAGGAGATTTTGCTTCTAACTCAGCCTTTTGCATCCAGGGTTCTGTGGAGTGCCGGGGTTTCTCCAAATGTTATGGGATGTGTTAAGCAGAGAAGGGAGCAGATTGATGTCCTCCGAGTCCCAACACTGATCACCAGTGGAAGGGGACTTTTCCACCAACTACCCAATGTAAAATGGCTTTTCCACTAATTACCCAATGTAAGGGGACTTCTTCATCAACTACCCAATGTAAAATGGCTTTTACACCCACTACCCAATGTAAGGGGACTTCTTCATCAACTACCCAATGTAAAATGGCTTTTACACCCACTACCCAATGTAAGGGGACTTCTTCATCAACTACCCAATGTAAAATGGCTTTTACACCAACTTCCCAATGTAAGGGGACTTACTTATCAACTACCTAATGTAAAATGGGTTTTCCACCAACTATCCAATGTAAGGGGACTTCTTCATCGGCTACCCAATGTAAAATGGCTCTCCACCAACTACCCGAGAGGACTTCTCCATTAACTACTTAATGTATGGGGACTTCGCCATCAACTACCCAATGTAAAATGGCTTATTTACCAACTACCCAATGTAAAGGGACGTCTCCATCAACTACCCAACCTAAAATGGCTTTTCCACCAACTACGCAATGTATGGGGACTTCTCAATAACTTAATGTAAGGGGATTTTCCATCAACTACCCAAAGTAAAATGGCTTTTTTTACCAACTACCCAATGTAATTGGACTTTCCACCAACTGCCCAATGTAAAATGGCTTTTCCTTCAACTACCCAATGTATGGTGACTTCTCCATCAACTACCTTTTGTAAAATGGCTTTTTTGCCAACTACTCAATGTATGGGGATTTCTCCACCAACTACCCAATGTAAGGGGACTTCTTCATCAACTACCCAATGTAAAATGGCTTTTACACCAACCACCCAATGTAAGGGGACTTCTTCATCAACTACCCAATGTAAAATGGCTTTTACACCAACTACCCAATGTAAGGGGACTTCTTCCTCAACTACCCAATGTAAAATGGCTTTCCCCCAACTACCCGAGAGGACTTCTTCATCAACTACCCAATGTAAAATGGCTTTTACACCAACTACCCAATGTAAGTGGACTTCACCATTAACTACCCAATGTAAAATGGCTTATTTACCAACTACCCAATGTAAAGGGACGTCTCCATCAACTACCCAACCTAAAATGGCTTTTCCACCAACTACTCAATGTATGGGGACTTCTCTAAAACTTAATGTAAGGGGATTTTCCATCAACTACCCAAAGTAAAATGGCTTTTTTTTTACCAACTACCCAATGTAAGGGGACTTTGCCACCAACTACCCAATGTAAAATGGCTTTTCCGCCAACTACCCAATGTATGGTGACTTCTCCATCAACTACCTTTTGTAAAATGCTCCACCAACTACCCAATGTACAGTAAAATGGCTTTTCCACCAACTATCCAATGTAAGAAGACTTCTCCATCAACTACTCAATGTATGGGAATTTCTCCATCAACTACTCAATGTAAAATGGCTTTTTTACAAACTAACCAATGTAAGGGGACTTCTCCATAAAAACCCAATGTAAAATGGCTTTTCCACCAGCTACTCAATGTAATGGGACTTCTCCATCAACTACCCAATGTACAGTAAAATGGCTTTTCCACTAACTACTCAATGTATGGGGGCTTTTCTACTGACTACAAATGTAAGAGGTTACAGCTACACTGACCACCAATGTAAAGGGGCCCTATGTAAGGGGAACTTCTCCAATATAAGGGGCCCTTCACTGATCACATATATAAGAAGGCCCTTCTCCACTGATCAACAGTATAAGGAAAAACTTCTCCAATAGCCACCAATGTAAGTGTTTTCATACCAGTGTTTTTACGTATTTATACAGGGCATCCGGAAAATATTCACAGAGCTTCCCTTTTTCCACATTTTATGTTACAGCCTTATTTCAAAATTGATTTAATTCATTATTTTTCTCAAAACTCTTCAAACAAATCCCCATAATGACAATGTGAAAGAAGTTTGTTTGAAATCTTTGCAAGATTATTAAAAATAAGAAACAAAAAAAATCCCATGTACATAAGTATTTTAGATAAAAGTGGTAAAAAGGCGCTGGTATCCCTGAATATAAAATAGATATCATTGGGGCACCAATTTTCGGAAAATAATATAAATGTGTAAAATACAAAATTTCTGTGACCAATTAATGTTATAAAATTAAAAATGAATATAAGGTGCAATGCCTGGTGTTTGTCTGTGACAAGCAATAAATTAAGGTAAATAGTAACTTATTCTTAAAAAATTCTTACTTAATATTCTTATTTAAGAATAAGTTACTATTTACCTTAATTTATTCCTTGTCACAGACAAACACCAGGCATTGCACCTTATATTCATTTTTTAATTTTATAACATTAATTAATTGGTCACAGATATTTTGTATTTTACACATTTATATTATTTTCCGAAAATTGGTGCCCCAATGATATCTATTTTATATTCAGGGATACCAGCGCCTTTTTACCATTTTTATCTAGCTTGTATTGCATCTTGCAATTAAAAGGGCAGCAGGTTCTACAATCCAAAAAAATCCCCTAAGAACAAGGCGCCTTCACATCATCCACACATAAGTATTTTACACCCTTTGTTCAATACTTTGGTGAAGCACCTTTGGCACCATTTACAGCCTCAAATCTTTTTGAGTATGATGCTACAAGCTTGGCACACCTATTTTTGGGCAGTTTCTCTCATTCTTCTTTGCAGGACCTCTCAACCTCGATCAGGTTGGATGGGGAGCGTCGGTGCACAGCCATTTTCAGATCTCTCCAGAGATGTTCAATTGGGTTCAAGTCTGGGCTCTGGTTTGGCCACTCAATAACTATTTACAGAGTTATCCCATAGCCACTCCTTTTTTATTATGGCTGTGTGCTTAGTGTTGTTGTCCTATTTGGAAAACGAACCTTCGCCCCAGTCTGAGGTCCAGAGCGTCTGGAGCAGGTTTCCATCAAGGATGTCTCTGTAAATTGCTTCATTCATCTTTCCCTCAATCCTGACTGGTCTCCCAGTTCCTGCCACTGAAAAACATCCCCACAGTGTGATGCTGCCACCACCATGCTTCATTGTAGGGATGGTACTGTCCAGGTGATGAGTTTTGCCTGGTTTCCTCCAGACACGATGCTTGCCATTCAGGCCAAAGAGTTCAATCTTTGTTTCATCAGACCAGAGAATTTTGTTTCTAATGGTATGAGAGTCCTTCAGGCACCTTTTGACAAACTCTAGGTGGGCTGTTATTTGCGTTTTACTGAGGAGCAGCTTCCGCCTGGCCACTCTACCATACAGGTCTGATTGCTGGAGTGCTACAGAGATGGTTGTTCTTTCTCTTCCCAGTGAAATGCTGGACCTTTGTCAGAGTGACCATCAGGTTCTTGGTCACCTCCTCTACTAAGTCCCTTCTCCCCAGATCGCTCAGTTTTACCACTTTAGGAAGAGACCTGGTGGTTCCAAACTTCTTCCATTTAGAGATGATGGAGGCCATTGTGCTCACTTGGACCTTCAATGCTGCAGATATTTTTCTGTACCATTCCCCAGATCTGTGCCTCGATACAATCCTGACTCGGAGGTCTCCAGACAATTCCTTGGACTTCACGGCTTGGTTTGTGCTCTGACATGCAAATCCAAATCATGTCCAATCAACTGGATTTACCACATGTGGACTCCAATAACGTTGTAGAAACATCTCAAGGATGATCAGTAGAAACAGTATGTACCTGAGCTCAATTTTGAGTGTCACTGAAAAGTCTGTGAATATTTGAGCATGTGATTTTTTATTTTTTTTTAAAGCGGAGTTCCGGGCACAGAATCGTGTCTGTAGATTTGACGGCATCTGCTTCCTTATTCTTTCCTGTGCCCGAATTGGATATTCCCGACTTTTTTTTTTTTTTTTACCTTACCTTTTTAGAGAGGATAATATACTCCCCTTTCCATCGACTTCCTCCTTCCTCGGCCCGCGCCGTCACTTCCTGTCCCGCAATGCATCCTGGGAGCTCTTACTCGTCGCTCCCAGGAAGCAATTGGCAGTGACGTTGTCAGGGATCCACTGCTATACACAGGCGGACTGGTGCCGCAAACCGGCAAACACCTATACGCATGCGTATACGAAGAGGCGCCTTGAATAGCTAGAGGCTACCTTAGTATAGCTAGAGGCTACCTCAGTATGGTTCCAGGCTACCTCAGTATAGCTAGAGGCTAACTCAGTGTGGTTCGAGGCTACCTCAGTATAGCTCGAGGCTACCAAATTGGCCTATTTAAACACAGCTGTCACTACAGGAAGTTGCTGTTATTTTCAGCTCTTCCTTGTGATCCTGTGTTCCTGTTGTTCCTGATTATTTGACCCGGCTTCCTCTTGTCTTTGCTACTTGCTGCCCCCCCTGACCTTTGGCTCGTCTGACTACTCTCTTGGTTAACCCTTGTCTGCTTCTCTGCTTCTGGACCAGAACCTGCGCTCTGCCTGGCTGGGTGATCCTGGGGACCGCGACCTGGTGCTAGCTTGCAGCGTAGTACAACACCACAATTAGGGGCCCTGGTGAAAACCAGCTAACACTTGGACTCCGCACCTCAGGTGAACCTGTGTCCTTATCAGAGTACTTACCTTGGTGTCCATACGGCATCCAGCTCTGCTACCACGGCCTTCTCATCAGGTGAGAGTTCTCTCTATTAGTCAGGCTCTACCTGCCATCCTGACAGACGTAGGCGGCCGGCCGCTCCTCTCATCGCGTTATTTCCAAACAGGAAATAACACGATGATAGGCATCCATATACTATGCCGATCGCGTAGTACTGGACATGCGCGAGATTTCATGCTGGATTCACCGGCCTCCGCCCACTAGAAGAAGGGAAGACATTTCCCCACAATGGACTCGGCGATCCAGGACAAAGATGGCGGCGCTCATCAAAAATTTTATAAAGTAAGATTTTATGCTTGCAAACCGATTATTTCATTGTATGAAACAGGATTAGCGGATGTATAGAGGTCTAAGGGTCACTGTTAAAAAAAAAAAAAAAAAAACGATTCTGTACCCGGAACTCCGCTTTAAGTTTTTTTTATTTTTAATAAATTTGATAAGATTTCAAACAAACTTCTTTCACGTTGTCCTTATGGGGGATTGTTTGTAGAATTTTGAGGAAATATTGAATTTAATCCATTTTAGAATAAGGCTGTAACATAACAAAATATGGAAAAAGTGAAGATTTCTAGATGCACTGTGTCTTCATCTTACTGATCAAGGCAATGTACAACGATCTGTACATTTAATAGTTTTAGCGGAGGTTCCCTGAGTCTTAAAGATTTTTTTCAAAGGTTCCTTCATGGTTAAAAAAATATATATGTATACAACAGGCATTTTTCAACACAGGTAGGCAAAGACATCAATAAAAGGATCCAGCTTCAAAGTGTTGGCTGGATAAAATACTAAATAATATTTTTTATGTAAGGATTCACATTCTTTTTAAATAGGTGGCATAAGAAATGGTTAATTTTTATACCGGCAACTGCCAGGGACAGCAGGCCTGTGTTTTGTTGCTGGCGGTGATAAAAGCTGTTTTTAGGTCATAGCACTTTCAGTTGAGTGACAATTGGTGAGAACAGGTGGCCCCATGGTGGTAATGTACTAAAACAGAGATATAACCTAAAAGGAAAGTCACACAAACCTGCTTTTCATTTTAATTTACCCTGATCCATAATTATCGTTAAAAATAATCGAAACTACACCCACACATGACCTTTGATATAAAGATAGGTAAATGAGCACATACGTGTGAAATAAGGTCTAGGTAGCCCCTAAAGGGTTAATTCAGATAAGTAAACCAGAAATATACCAGACAATTAGATGTATATGACCAGAGGTGTAAGGTTTTCTGTTCCAGAATGACTGTGCCCCTGTGCATGAAGGCAGCCCCATAAAGACATGGTTTGGCCAGTCTGAGCTTGAGGTGCTTGAGTGGCCTGCAGAGCACTCTGATTTCAACTCTACTGAACACCTTTTGGTTGAATTAGAATGCCAACTGTGAGCCAGATCTTCTCAAACAACATGAGTACCCTGGTGTCACAAATGGGCACAAATTCCCACAGATGCTCTCCAAAATCTAGTGAAAAGCCTTCTCAGAAAAAGGAAGGATGATAAAGTAAAAAAAGGGAGAACTCTATATTAATGACCATGGTTTGACCATTTTAGTGTGGGAGGAACTCTAGGGGCCTGCACAGAGTCCTGACCTTAACCCTACTGAACACCTGTGGGCTGTATTGGAATTTTCATTGAGGAGGACCAGGTCTTCTAGCCCAACATGAGTACCTGGCCTCACAAATGTTATTTTAGCTGAATGGGCCAAAATTCCCAAGGGCACACTCTAAACACATGTGGAAAGCTTTCCAAGAAGAGTAGAGGCTGTATTAGCCACAAAGGGGTGGGGTTGGCCACTCCATATTAATGGAAATGGTCTGACAATTTTGGTGTCGGAGGAGATCTAGGGGTCTGCAGATTGCCTTGACCTCAACCCTACTGAATGGGTTTAGGATGAAATGGAACGCCCAGTGAGAGCCAAGTCTTCTGGTCCAACATAAGTACCTAACCTCACAAATGTTCTTTTGGCTTATTGGCCCCAGATTCCCAAGGGCACACTCCAAAATCTTGTGGAAAGCCTTCCCAGGAGAGTGGAGGCAGTTATAGCCACAAAATGTGGGGGGTGGGGGGGTGACACCATATTATTGGCTATGGTCTGACAATATTGGTGTGGTTGGAGATCTAGGGCACTGCTTAGAGCTCTGACATCAAACCTACGGAATGGCTTTGGGATAAATTGGAACGCCCATTGAGAATCAAGTCTTCTGGTCCAACATCAGTACCTGACTTTACAAATGTTTTTAGCTAAATGGGCCCGAATTCCCACAGACATCTTGTGGAAAGCCTTCCAAGAAGAGTGCAAGCTGTTATAGCTGCAAAGGGGTGTTGGATCCAAATTAACGTCCATGGTTTTAGAACTGGATGTCCTCAAGTTCATATAGGTGTGATGGTCAAGTGTTCAAAAGCTTTAGCCATATAGTTTACTGTCCCATAACTTCAACTATATACTTTTCAATATATATATATATATATATATATATATATATATATATATATATACAGTATATATATATATGTAGCACCACCCCCGCAGGAGCTGCTGATTATATTATTGGGTCTACACCCTGCCTAACAACCCAATCAAATTGGCTCAATCCCTCCTCAGGCACAACTGACCCAGAATAGGACTGGACTATCAAATAGATACACAGGTTGGAATACAATACTTCACTATGCAACAATACCTTGTTACCTTCTTGAATAGTAGTCCTTCTGGGTGACACAATGGAACAACGCACAAGATTGTAATTAACCAAACTTAATTTACTATATATCAAATTGAATAGGGGAGATACAATACAATACAATACAAGTCCATAAAAGGTTATTTAAAACAGCTTTAAAAAGGTAAAAGAATACCCCCACACTCCTCCTGCATTAAGGCTAGACACAGTACCAGGTAGGTGGGCCTATCTGAGTCCCTCCCCCAGAGTTCTCTTCTTTCTTGTTGATCTTCGCTAGCAAGGTTATTGAATAGAGCTCATTTGTAATCCAGATTAGGAATAAAGATCAAGAGAGAAAAAACAACGAGCTGTTAGTTGTCACCGCAGGGTGTCTGCGTAACTGAGCAATAACTTCTGCGAGAGAGATAAGCCTCTGGCGACTCCTTTACAGACCTTATTGTTTGTCTATGAGTCTCCTGAGAGAGTATGGTGATAAACCCCGGGGTTTTATCACCTCCTGCTGCGCTACCGCTATCTGTAGATAAAACTGTCTCTTCAGCAGATAAAGTCAGTTATTGGGCATGTGCCCTCTCACCAACAGAAGTTTCTCCTTCGCGCGCTTCCACTGCGGTCTCAGTCCTTTGGCTATATGCCAGCCGCGCGGGGTCCTTCTGGCGGATGACTTCCGGTCTCGGCAAACAGCAGTATGACCTCCAGGAATGTGCCTCGTGCTTGAGATGGGACGGTTCCACGTCGTCCCTCCAGGCTAAAAGGCTCTGGCCCAATATCCAGTGTCAGTCCTTCACTCTTGCTCGCTGGTTCCTCAGAGTCCAGCGCAGAAAGGCCCCCCCCCTTCGCGCGCTTCTCTCTTCCTTTAAATAACCTCCCCCATAGTGCCGTGCGGTGCAGCCGTGCACCCTGGATCTTGCAAAGCAGCCTGGGAGATGTAGTTTCTTCATCTTGTGAAAAGGAAGTCACAGCCCGGGAAATCCCATGCAGCTACCACTAGAGGGAGCCTAGTTCCTGGATCTTGCAAAGCAGCCTGGGAGATGTAGTTTCTTCATCTTGTGAAAAGGAAGTCACAGCCCGGGAAATTCCATGCAGCTACCACTAGAGGGAGCCTAGTTCCTTCCCACATATCAAACAGTGTCTTTAGGCATGTTTAACCCCGCTACACACTCCCCCCACTTGAGAAACTTTGGTCCCCAAAGAGGTCAACAGTATGTACCCTAGTGCATAGGTTGGCATTATACAACAAAAACATTAACATTTTGCTGAAATAAGTCAATCTGAATACATCCAATTTTGTATTCTAATAGCAGTGCAACAGTAAAACGATAAAGTGCAATTAATAAACAAATAAGTGATTTCTACAGTGTTAATATAGTGCTGATTTCTAGTGCTTTTATATAGTGCTCCTTTAAAAAGCACACGTGCCTTTGCAATTTCTTAAACACTTACATCTTAAAGTTTGTGTTGAAAAAAAAACATCAAAAGGTGAGAAAGAGAAAAAAACATATAGTGAGGTCAGAGCAACAAAATGTGCGCAAACATTAACTCACAAAGTAAACCGAATTGTGAACATCAAAAACTGTGCTTATTATAATGGCCAAACCCAATATCCTTATGTACAAACTTAAATGCAAACGTTTTCTACTTCAATACTTTGTTCTCATGATCTCTCACAGACCCCCCAAAACTTGGGTGGCTTGTACAGTTGTGCCTGGGGGTGAGCTAGGGTTGTCCCCCACCAAATCTACAGTGGAGGAACTAGGCTGGTCAGGAGATCTTTTGGAGGTAAAAACAGCTTCTTCCGAACATTCACCCAATTGATCATAGGTCAGTCTCTTAGGTGGGTGAATGACTCTCCTTTCCCTCTGTTCCCGTGGAGGCATGCTCTCAGAGGTGCTAGGATCAGGCACTTCTGAGGATTCTTCAATGTCCCCCTCCTCATGTTCCAACACAGAGGAACCTGATGGTTCAAGAGAGGTCAGTTCTTCTTCAGAGAAGGGTGCAACCTCCTCCTCAGGATCTTCATCCTCAGCTGCTTCTTCTGGAAGCATATGAAAGGGTATGAATTCAGGGGCTTCTGCCCGAAGGGCTCCTCTATCAGCCAAGTCAGATGAAGACAGGGAGGCAGGTGTGGGTTCTGGCAACTGAGATGACCACAACCAGTCGGGTACCTCCTCTTCATCTTCCAAATCTTCAGATGGAGAACTTCCCTCTCCCTCATCTGGGAGCGTCGTCTGAGATCTGGTAACTGGTCTGGACCGGCGAGAAGTCGAAGGGGCCTCTGACAAGTCTTCCACAGGGGGCATACGAACCGCTTCAGAGAGAGGCAGCAAATGGTTCCGATGCCAAGCCTTCAATGGACCCACACTTCCTTCAGGCCGAATTTGGTACACAGGAAGGTTTGGCAGTTGCTTGCAGATAACATAAGGTTGGGACTTCCAGCGGTCTGCCAACTTGTGTTTTCCCGGGACACCCAAGTTTCTCAACAAAACCCTGTCCCCTGGTTGCAGGTCATGGATCCGAACTTTTAGGTCGAAATTTTTTTTATTCCGCAGTCCACGTTGATCAGATGTGGCCTGAGCCTTGTCATAGGCCGCTTTCAGACTCTTCCGCAGTCGGTCCACATATCCTCTATGCGATGCTGAAGAGGTATGATCAGGCGAAATGCCAAAGGCCAAATCCACTGGCAACCGAGCCTCCCTTCCAAACATCAGCCGATAAGGGGAATATCCAGTAGCATCACTGACAGTGCTGTTGTAGGCATGCACAATGGCAGCTACGTGCTTGCCCCAATGCTGTTTCTTCTCTGAGCTCAAAGTCCCCAACATATCCAAAAGAGTCCTGTTAAATCGTTCAGGCTGGGCATCCCCCTGTGGATGGTAGGGAGTGGTTCTAGTCTTTTGAATGCCTAACATATCTAACAGTCTCTTGATCAGTCTGCTTTCAAAGTCCCTTCCCTGATCAGAATGGAGGCGTTGTGGTAACCCATAATGTACAAAGAACTTCTCTACAAGAACTTTGGCTACCGTTGAGGCCTTCTGATCCCTTGTTGGGAATGCTTGAGCATATCTGGTAAAATGGTCTGTTACCACAAGGACATTCCCCTGGCCACTCAGATCAGGCTCTAAGCAAAGGAAATCAATGCACACCAGCTCCATGGGTCCCTGACTTTGTAGATGGCCCATTGGGGCTGCTTGACGTGGCAGAGTCTTCCTCTGTATACACCGGACACAAGAATGACAGTATCCTTCAACTTCGGCCCTCATACAAGGCCAGTAGAACCTGTCCCTGACAAGCTGAAAGGTTCTTTCGGGCCCCAGATGGCCATGATTATCATGAAGAGCGGCCAGAACTCCCTCTCTGTATTTAGCTGGTAAGAACAGTTGCCACTTCTCCTCCAGATCTTCAGATGGACCTCTCCGGTAGGCCACTCCTTCTCTGATCTGTAACCGGGTCCACTCTCTATGCAACAGACGGGCCCCCTGAGGGGAGTCAGTTAGAAGCAACTCAGGGCTCTGGATCTCCAGAGCTTCCAAGAGAAGTTTTCCCAAAGGGTCTTCCAACTGCTCCTTCCGCAAGTCCCTTTTGGACAGCCGGGGCAAACCCTCCCCTTCAACTTGGGTCACCTGGCAGTAGCATTTGGGTACTCCGATAGCCGAAACCCCAATCTCTTCTGCTCTTGACCCTCCTCGGGATCGAAATTCAGTTCCCTGATATAGGGCACGCACCCCTTCTGGAGCCAAATGAGTCCATTCTTCCGCAGGTTCCTGTGGAACATGCAACCTTCTGGATAGGGCATCTGCATCCCTATTTCCGATTCCTGGCCGATACTTCAGGCTAAAATTGAAGCTAGAGAGGGCAGCCAACCATCGATGTCCTGTTGCATCCAGCTTGGCCGTAGTCAACAGATAGGTGAGGGGATTATTATCTGTCTTGACAATGAATTCAGCTCCGTACAGGTAGTCTTTCAATTTGTCAACCACTGCCCACTTCAAGGCCAAGAATTCAAGTTTGTGAGTAGGATAATTCCTTTCAGCAGGCAATAGGCTTCTGCTCACATAGGCAACAGGTCGCAGATGACCCTCATGCTCCTGATAAAGTACCCCCCCCAGCCCATCTCGGCTGGCATCAACATGCAGTTCATATGGTTTTGTGGGGTCCGCATAGGCCAACACAGGGGCAGTGGTTAGGGTTTCCTTCAGCTGGACAAAGGCCCCTTCGCATTCCGGGGTCCACTGATCCTGGATGGATTCCTTAGCCTTCTGGGGGCCTATGGTGGACTTCGCCGGCTTTACCAACTCAGGGACATCATCTTCTTCATTCTTCAGGAGCTCATTTAGGGGTCGGGCAATCTGGGCGAACCCCTCCACAAACCTCCTGTAATAGGAGCAAAAGCCCAAGAATGACCGGAGTTCGGTCACATTTGTGGGTCTCGGCCAGGAAGCAACAGCATCCAGCTTGTCCGGGTCAGTGGCCACCCCTTCTTCAGACACGATATGGCCCAGGTAATGGACCGAGGACTGATAGAATTGGCACTTCTCAGGAGAAAGTTTCAGACCTTCTTCATGTAGCCTCTTCAAGACCTTTTCCAACCTCTCCTCATGTTCTTCTAAAGTTCTGCCAAACACGATAACATCATCCAAGTATACCAGTACCTCTATCAAATTCATATCTCCAACGGTCCTCTCCATCAGCCTTTGGAAGGTAGCAGGGGCCCCGGACAACCCCTGAGGCATGCGATTGAACTCAAAGAACCCCACAGGGGTGATGAAGGCTGTTTTCTCCCGATCTTCAGGGTGCATGGGGATCTGATAATACCCACTCTTTAAGTCCATCACACTGAACCACTTCGCCCCTGACAGACTCTGTAGGGCATCTTCGATTCGAGGAGTGGTATACTGGTCTGGGATGGTTCTTCTGTTCAGCGTTCGGTAGTCGATACAAAGCCTCAAAGATCCATTTTTCTTCCGGACTACCACTATCGGGGAAGCATACGGGCTCCTGGATTCTCGGATAATCCCGATCTTTTTGAGCTCTGCCAGCTGTTGACGTAGATCTTCTAAGTCACCTAAGGGGACTCGCCGGACTCTCTCCCTGAAAGGCTTGTCCTCACTCAGGCGGATCTTATGAGTAGCGCTCCTGGCACATCCCACGTCAGACTCGTCCTTAGAGAATATTTCCCTACATCCAGCAAGTTGTGCCTTGGCCCTCTTCACCCATTCCGGCGGGAGGGCAGCGTTTCCAGAGCAAAGCTCCTCTATAACCGCTTCACCCTGTTCCTTTTCTTTGAAATCAATGGGGGCAACTGGGGTAGCCGGGTTGACTTGGCCCAGGAGCACTCTGGCCGGTACCTTCACTGGTGTAATAGAGGTGTTTCTGACACTCACTAAAACCCTTCCACGGTTTTCCTGTAACACCTTCAAAGGGATCACCTCAGGGATCACTTCTATCCCTCTCTGTCTCTCCTTTTGACCTGATTCAAAGATAATGAAGGGACCCGGCTGTTGCCATGTGAGTTTAACAGAAGCCTTAAAACAGGCCACCTCTCCTGGCTGTAAGACCTTTTCTGCTCTATCCAGCTTCCAGAGTTGTCCAACTCCTTCTGCGGGGGTCTCTTGCTCCAACACTAATCGTTGGTAGGCCTGCCGTAGCATGGGATGGATCCTTGGCGCCTGAGCATCTTGTCCCTGGACCAGTTGTATCAGAAGGCGCCTTACCAGGTCAGTGTTTGTTCCTACGATGAGAGAGCTTTTGTTGGCCCCTGGTGGACGAGGACAGACCACCGCTAAGGTGTCGAAGGTTTCCGCTTCACCAGCCACTGATGGATCAAAGGTCAACTTGATTGGCAGATACCCGTCATAGGGAAAACTTTGGGTCCCAATACCCCATATCTCCAGATCTTCCAACTTCTGCAAAGGTAGATGGGTAAGATATTTATCATAGAAGTCTCTATACAAAAGAGTCACCTGGGCCCCTGTGTCAAGGAGGGCTCTTGTGTAAATTCCTTCCACCTGAACCGAGACCACTGGGGAGGGCCCGACCAAGTTAGTTGGGAATTCTCTTGATGTAGCCTGGTTGTCTGATTCAGTTCTCTGTACCCTGGCCCTCTTCTCCTTTTTCTTCCTTGATCTGGGCCCCCGCTGAACCCGGTGTGCATTGACTTTCCTTCCCTCAGTAACCCGGAGTCTAGAACTGGGGGTATTATATTTGGGTCTGACCCCCTGACTCAGTTTCCCTGATCCTGCACCACTTCTGGAGTCCCTTAAGACTGGCGGACACCCGGTTGACTCCTTCACCGGTGTCCTCTGAAGTTTCCCGCTGGCTCGCGAGGTTTCGTGGCAGCATTTCCTGAGCTGGGACATACCCTTCTAACATGCCCAACTCCCCCGCAGTTGAAACAAGTTAACAATCTTGCAGGCCGTGGCTCTGGATCTGTGCTGAGACTAACAGGTTCATCTGGCCTCTCCGATATACTCCCCTTGGGTAGAGTGGATACCTGACCAGTCAGGATGGACACCATTTCTATCAACTGAGACACTTGGGTCTTTAGGAGTTCAACTTGAGAGTCACCCTCTTCCACACTTATCACTCCAACCCGGGCAGTTGAGTCAAACTGCCGACTTTTCTTCTTGTTGTCCAACATAACCTCTTCCTCTCTGACCATTCGAATCAGATCGGGGTATTCTAGAATGCCGCCATCTCGACGAGTTCGTAACAGTATGGCAATGGGATCTAAAGGTTGAGCCCCTTTCAGAACCTGTCGTGCACGAGTCTCATCTATTTTCCGGTGGTCTATTCCTTTCTTTAACAGAATCTGGTGGATAATCCTATCCAGACGTTTAATGAATTCGGACAACTTCTCCCCCTCTTCTTGATAACAGTGGTCCAACTGGTAGAGAAGTTCAGCCGCGTTCTCCGTCCGACCAAACACATCTTGCAGAATGTCCAAATAATCCTGTGCAGTGCAGTTCTTCTTGCTAAGCTTTAGATTACGTACAGCCTCTAATGCAGGTCCCCTTAAACTCTCTGTGATTCTCTGCTTCTTGTGCTGTTCTGGTACCTCCCATTCCTCCAAAGCCTGAGTGGCGGTATCTAACCACTCTTCGAACCCATCTTCTGCTGAAGGCACAGGCTGTTTCCCAGAGAATGTCCGGAGCTTCCTATATCCAGTCATCAAATAGCTCGAGGAGTCCCTACTACATTTTGCCACAATCTCCCCAAGAACAGCACACAGTTCTGAGCTAAAAGTCGACAAAGGTGATGACTCAGGATGCCCTTCTTGGACACCTTTTTCTTGGCTGGATACCCCAGGGGTGGTGGATGAGGGACCCGCAATAGGAACTCCTGGATGTATCAGGAAAAGTTCTGTTTGGTCAGTAGTTTTTACACTGTTTCCGTTGAAATAATCAGGGACCCCCTTCCTCCACTCACACAGTGCATACGTGTGTGGGACAGTGGTGTCAGTTTTCATGTCAATCACCCAAAATTTCCTGTCTGTGGATAGTGCCCTCAAAACAGGGAGGAGCTTTTCTTCAGTCCAGGCTTCTCCCTTGATTTCAACCACCAGGCCATTTTCCACTATGACATTCTCTTCCTTGCACCACTCAGCAGCAGCGACAGGATCCATTTCTGCGTGGGAGGGGATTCTATGGCTGAGAGGGTTGTATTGCAGGACTGTAGAAATCCCGGACGAGCCCCCACGTGTAGCACCACCCCCGCAGGAGCTGCTGATTATATTATTGGGTCTACACCCTGCCTAACAACCCAATCAAATTGGCTCAATCCCTCCTCAGGCACAACTGACCCAGAATAGGACTGGACTATCAAATAGATACACAGGTTGGAATACAATACTTCACTATGCAACAATACCTTGTTACCTTCTTGAATAGTAGTCCTTCTGGGTGACACAATGGAACAACGCACAAGATTGTAATTAACCAAACTTAATTTACTATATATCAAATTGAATAGGGGAGATACAATACAATACAATACAAGTCCATAAAAGGTTATTTAAAACAGCTTTAAAAAGGTAAAAGAATACCCCCACACTCCTCCTGCATTAAGGCTAGACACAGTACCAGGTAGGTGGGCCTATCTGAGTCCCTCCCCCAGAGTTCTCTTCTTTCTTGTTGATCTTCGCTAGCAAGGTTATTGAATAGAGCTCATTTGTAATCCAGATTAGGAATAAAGATCAAGAGAGAAAAAACAACGAGCTGTTAGTTGTCACCGCAGGGTGTCTGCGTAACTGAGCAATAACTTCTGCGAGAGAGATAAGCCTCTGGCGACTCCTTTACAGACCTTATTGTTTGTCTATGAGTCTCCTGAGAGAGTATGGTGATAAACCCCGGGGTTTTATCACCTCCTGCTGCGCTACCGCTATCTGTAGATAAAACTGTCTCTTCAGCAGATAAAGTCAGTTATTGGGCATGTGCCCTCTCACCAACAGAAGTTTCTCCTTCGCGCGCTTCCACTGCGGTCTCAGTCCTTTGGCTATATGCCAGCCGCGCGGGGTCCTTCTGGCGGATGACTTCCGGTCTCGGCAAACAGCAGTATGACCTCCAGGAATGTGCCTCGTGCTTGAGATGGGACGGTTCCACGTCGTCCCTCCAGGCTAAAAGGCTCTGGCCCAATATCCAGTGTCAGTCCTTCACTCTTGCTCGCTGGTTCCTCAGAGTCCAGCGCAGAAAGGCCCCCCCCCTTCGCGCGCTTCTCTCTTCCTTTAAATAACCTCCCCCATAGTGCCGTGCGGTGCAGCCGTGCACCCTGGATCTTGCAAAGCAGCCTGGGAGATGTAGTTTCTTCATCTTGTGAAAAGGAAGTCACAGCCCGGGAAATCCCATGCAGCTACCACTAGAGGGAGCCTAGTTCCTGGATCTTGCAAAGCAGCCTGGGAGATGTAGTTTCTTCATCTTGTGAAAAGGAAGTCACAGCCCGGGAAATTCCATGCAGCTACCACTAGAGGGAGCCTAGTTCCTTCCCACATATCAAACAGTGTCTTTAGGCATGTTTAACCCCGCTACATATATAATATGTGTATATGTAAGGGGGGGCTCTGTGTTTGGTTAGATTGGCACCAAAAGCACAAGTCTGCATCTCCGCTGCAAAGGGGGGAGCAGTTCCAAATGAATGTCCATGGTTTTGGAACTGGATGCCCACAAGTTCATAGTATGTGATGGTCAAGTGTTTTTAATTTTAAATTTTTAGCCATATACAGTAGTTTACGATCATAAAACTTCAATTATATCCTTTTCTACATATATGTAGATCTCGGAGGTCACGTGCGTGGTCTTGCCTGGCCTCCGAGTTCATATGCCGGACGAAGCGGTATCACCCGAGTGTCACTTACGGCAAGTGGATGAGAGACGGATCAGTATCGGGTGGGTGGGAGATGGAGCGGTTGAAATACAGAGCAGTATTGAGTGGATGCCGAACAGAGCGTTATTACCCGGGTATCGCTTACGGCAAGTGGGTAAGACGGATCGGTATCGGGTGGGTGGGAGATGGAGCAGGTGAAAGACAGAGCAGTATTGAGTGGATGCTGAAAGGAGCGGTATTACCCGGGTATCACTTAAGGCAAGTGGGTGAGAGATACCGATCTGCCAGTAAGATCTGCTAATGTGGAATTGCTTATATCTTTAATTTTTACATATGTGAGTAGCATATTCAATAACATTTGTAAACGGAATTATTCTATGTGGCATCATTTTGAGCAATATTTTCGAATATGGGCAATATCAGCCAGTTTCGGGGCCGATTCAGATATATCGGCAAAAGTCAATATCGGCCCTCGATATACCGGCCTTGCCGATAATTGGTCGATCCCTAATAATATATATATATATATATATATATATATATATATATATATATATATATATATATATATATATATATATATATATATATATATATATTCATTTACTGTATATATAAAAGTGAGAACAGAGTAAGAGTACCTACAGTGGATCTTGGACCCAGATGCCTCTCTAAAGTGGGCAAGTATAATAAACCAAACAGGCAGATCTACATACATAAATATACATATACATCACTAGATCTAGGATGCCTAGAGAAAGTCAGCAGGGTGCTCAATAGTGCTCTTCATCAGGAACCAGGGCGACCATCAGGGGGGTACAGCCCATACAGGTTTAGGGGGCTCGGGTGTCCTGAGGGGCCCCAAACAGAGTAGGGTTGCCACCTGTCCTCGCAAGACCATTAAATTGCAAGGTCCGCCCTTCCCTTACAGACTGGCACTATGTGGGGGGTCCTGCCCCTCACTAGTCCTCACACACAGCTGTAGGCCCTGCCCTCCCCTGTGCTCCAGCTGTTCACTCCTGGACGGGAGGGGTGGCATTTACTAGAACTGTTCACCTTTATTTTCCTGGGATGGAGGAGATGGGAATGGAAGACTAGGAGGACATGGGACTGGAGGAGGATGACGATATGGTAGGCGGGCCCTGGGGAATGTTTGTGGACAGGGCCAGGGGGGGGGGATTGCGGCCCAGGCCTAAAACTGTGTAAGGGGCCCCAACATTTCTGATGGCTGCCCTGTCAGGAATCATAATAAGTCATGTAAATAATCATAGTGTCTTCTTGGAAATGGAACCAAAAAATAGTTAATTTAACCTTTTATACTGGTTTCGATCACCTATGTAACTTTTATTTATTGCATAGCTGGATACCAAGGTACCATGTACAAGGTAGGATCAGTCATTTGATATTCTGCCAAAGCCTTTTTGGTCACGTCTCATAGAGCTGGCTCTAACATCCCTCTTGTTCTCTCTAGTCTTCGACGTGTTGTTCTCACACGCAGTGCAGTTTAATAAAACAAGGTATCCTGTACCTATAATCTGTACTAGTTTGCATTTGGATTGACTTAAGTCAGCAATATTTAATGAAGAGGATAATTGATTTGTTCTTGTATTTCAATATTTGTGCGATATGGTTTATGAACGTGCTGCAACACAAGCTTCTCATAACAAGCTGGCAATTAACATGTAAATGTGAAATCCCTACCCTGATCACTGATTGCTTTGGGGATTTTAGAAGTCTGAGGAGATCAGGAAGAGAAAATGCATGTAGATATGTAAATATTAGCCGAGGGAGAGCAACGGTAGCTGTACCAGTGAAAAAAAAAATGTAATACATAGAGCATGAATGCATAGACACAAACACAAGTCTCCAAACAAAACAAACAGTATCTAGCATCGGTCCCACTCAATGGCTATAATAAATACAGCCGTCTTTCTCAACCTCGTTACCCCAGAAGGACCTGTTTATTTTCAGATGTCAAGGAACCCCTTTTAAAACCAGTTTATTGATGGTCAGAAGGAAAAATGCCCCTTATGTTGGTGTCCAGTGGGAAGAATGCCCCGTACATTGGCGACCAAAGAGAAGAATGCCCCTTACATTGGTGTCCAGTGGGAAGAATGTCCATTAGATTGGTGGTCAGTGGGAAGAATGCCCCTTACTTTGGTGTCCATTGGGAAGAATGTCCCTTACATTGGTGTCCAGTAGGAAGAATGTCCATTAGTTTAGTGGTCAGTGGGAAAAATGTCCCTTACACTGGTGTCCAATGAGAAGAATGCCCCTTACTTTGGTGTCCAATGGGAAGAATGCCCCTTACATTGGTAAATGGTAACCAATGGGAAGAATGCCTCTACACTGGTGTCCAGGGGGAGGAATGCTCCTCACATTGGTGCTCAGTCGAAAGAATGCGTCTTCCATTTGTGGTCAGTGGGAAGAATGCCCCTTATATTGGTGTCCATTGGGAAGAATGCCCCTTTAATTGGTATCCAATGGAAAGAATACCCCTTTTTCTTTGGCTATATACCAGCCTTTCTTAGTGAGTGTTCCATGGAACCCTAGAGTTTTGACAGAGGCTACTTTTAGGTAACAAGGGTAGGACATCAGTTACACTTATTGGCTATATTGTATACAGCAGACTTTTTCAACATTTTACCCCAGAGGAACCCTTGGAATAATTTCCAGGGGTCAAGGAACCCCTACTAAATCCAGTTCATTGGAAGTTAGTGGGAAGAATACCCCTTACATTGGTATCCAGAGGTAAGAATGCTCCTTACATTGGTGTCTAGTAGGAAGAATGTTCCTTATATTAGTGGTGCATGGGAAGAATGTCCCTTACAGTGGCGTCAATTGGGAAGAATGCTCCTTACATTGGTGATCAGTAGGAAGAATGCTCCTTACATTGGTGATCAGTGGGAAGAATGCTCCTTACATTGGTGATCAGTGGGAAGAATGCTCCTTACATTGGTGTTCAGTAGGAAGAATGCACCTTACATTGGTGGTCAGTAGGAAGAATGTTCCTTACATTGGTGGTCAGTGGGAAGAATGTTCCTTACATTGGTGGTCAGTGGGAAGAATGCTCCTTACATTGGTGATCAGTGGGAAGAATGCTCCTTACATTGGTGATCAGTGGGAAGAATGCTCTTTACATTGGCGGTCAGTGGGAATAATGTCCCTTACATTGGTGGTCAGTGGGAAGAATGCTCCTTTTACTATGGCTATATACCAGCCTTTCTCAACGATTATTCCATGAAATCATAGGGTTTCACCAGAGATTACTTTCAAGTAACAAAAGAAAGGCATCGATCCTACTTGTCTATATTGTGTACAGCAGTCTTTCTCAACCTTTTAACCCAGAGGAACCCTTTTAATCATTTTAAGGTGTCAAGAAACTTCTCCAAAAACCAGCTCATTGGTATTCAATTGGAAGAATGCTAGTTACATTGGTGTCCAGTGGGATAGATACTCTTTTTACATTGGTGTCCAGTGAGAAGAATGCCCCTTACATTGGTGTCCAGTGAAAAGAATGCTCCTTACATTGGTGATCAGTGGGAAGATTGTTCCTTACATTGGGGGTCAGTGGGAAGAATGTTCCTTACATTGGGGGTCAGTGGGAAGAATGCTCCTTACATTGGTGATCAGTGGGAAGAATGTTCCTTACATTGGTGATCAGTGGGAAGAATGTTCCTTACATTGGTGATCAGTGGGAAGAATGCTCCTTACATTGGTGATCAGTGGGAAGAATGTTCCTTACATTGGTGATCAGTGGGAAGAATGTCCCTTACATTTGTGGTCAGTGGGAAGAATGTCCCTTATATTGGTGGTCAGTGGGAAGAATGTCCCTTACATTGGTGTCCAGTGGAAAGAATGCCCCTTACATTGGTGTCCAGTGGGAGGATTGCTCCTTACATTGGTGTGCATTAGGAATAATGCCCCTTACGCTTGTGTCCAAAGGGAAAAATGCCCTTTTTACTATGGCTGTATACCAGCCTTTCTCAGCCAGTGTTCCTCTGAACCCTAGGGATTCCTCAGAGGTTACTTTCAGGTAATAAAAGAAAGGAAGTTGATCTCTATTAAAAGCCTTGTGTATGTTTATTGCAATATAACATGCACAAGCTGATTCACCTGTCCCAAGTACCCTAACGGGTTTCACTCCACTCGGAGCTACTTGTAGACTCTATGAATAAGCCCCAGATTGAGTGAAACGCATTAGGGCTCATGGGACAGAAGAATCTGCTTGTGCATTATATATTTCAAAAACCATACACAGGGCTTTTGCTACAGAAATACTTTATAAAGCAGCTAGCAACTGCTGGAGGCCATTTTGACAGCCCTATGGACCCTAAAACCATTTTACATTAAAATTTAAAAAATACAATTTTTTATCAAATTTAACCAACAGACAAAATTAATTAAAAACCCATGTCCATAGAACCCCTAAACCCACAGGTGATTCAGAGGAAAGCAAAAAAAGTCTATAAATCATGGTCCACATTTCTCTAGCAATGACATTTTTTTTTTCCGGATCTCCCAAGGCAATCAGATATCCCTTGAATCAACAATCTACAGTGCTATTACTGATAAATATTAATAGCCAGTTATAGTCTGTGCATTCAAAAGCACATCCAGACTTTTTTTGCACAATCTACCGAGTTGGCTAGAACTCCTTTGGAAGTTTATTCCATATTTTCATAGCTCATGCTGCTAAAAAGTATTTCCATAATTTGGAGGTTAAACCTCTGTTTCTATAGGAGTACAGGCCCTTTGTCAAAGCAGAACTTAAAGGAGATGTACAGCCAAAGTTTGTTTGGCTATTCTTCTTCTGTGGATCATAGGAGTGCAGTTCGTTCTGCACCACTGTGACCCATTTTCAGCAGACAGCGGGCTGAAGCCCTCTGTCGGCTGACGTCACAGAGGCGTTCCAGGATCGGCAAGGATTGCAACAATATGGTCAGGATCTGCCCACATGCCTGGACCGGCACCCGACTCAGCTCAGCTGTCAGCTGTTGTAAACTTTCTAACTGTGTAGGGGAGGAGATTGTACTGTGGGAAGACCGAGATCGGTGTCCCTGCTTAGCAGAAACACAGGATCTCTGTCTTCCCTTGTCACAGAATGGCAATCTGCCTTGTTTACATAGGCAGACTGACATTCTACCTCTGTCGGGAACGATCGGGAAACTACATTTCCCATAATGCTCAACTACACTGCTAACCCAATGGGTCCTGGGATTGCCTGTGGGTGGCCTCAGTGCACCATCATATGATGCTGTAGACCAGTGATAACGAACCTTGGCACCCCAGATGTTTTGGAACTAAATTTCCCATGATGCTCAATTACACTGCTAACCCAATGGGTCCTGGGATTGCCTGTGGGTGGCCTCAGTGCACCATCATATGATCCCCCCACACTATCAATCCTAATGTCAGCCATGGGGTCCTACTAGAAGCTCTGGAGAAGAAAAACTCCACCAAAAAAAACACTGAAATTCAAATTTAGAAACCAAGTAATGAATCTGAACTTTCATCAACACTGTAGACCAGTGATGGTGAACCTTAGCACCCCAGATGTTTTGGAACTACATAATGCTCAACTACACTGCAGAGTGCCTGAGCATCATGGGAAATGTAGTTCCAAAACATCTGGGGTGCCAAGGTTCGCCACCACTGCCTTAGACCATCAATTCTAACGTCAGCCCTGGGAATCCTACTAGGATCTGAAGAAGAAAAACTCCACCAAAAATGACTCTGAAGCACTTTAATAATTTCTACTATAACTATATAAATCATTCAGCATGTCTTGGGGGCCAACACTCCACCTTCATCAGGGCACCCCAGATGTTTTGGAACTACATTTTCCATGATGCTCAACTACACTGCACCCCAGGGCCGACATCAATTCTAATGTTGGCCCTGGGGATCCTAATAGGAGCGCTGGAGAAGAAAAACTCCACCAAAAATAACACTGTAAACACTTTAATAGTTTTTAAAATAACCATATAAATCATTCAACGTGTCTTGGGGGCCAACACTCCACCTTCATCAGGACACCCCAGATGTTTTGGAACTACATTTCCCATGAAGCTCAACTACACTGCAGAGTGCATGAGCATCACGAGAAATGTAGTTCCAAAACATCTGGGGTGCCAAGGTTCACCACCACTGCCTTAGACCATCAATTCTAATGTCGGCCCTGGGGATCCTACTAGGAGCTCTGGAGAAGAAAAACTCCTCCAAAAATAACACTGAAGCACTTTAATAATTTCGAATATAACCATATAAATCATTCAACGTGTTTTGGGGGCCAACACTCCACCTTCATCAGGGCTTAGAATCAATATCAGAGTTATATTGGGCTCATTGGGACAACTAGCATGCTTATGGGTTATACACCAATCCATAACATTATGACAACCCACCATAACATTATGACCACCTGCCTAATAGTAGGTCCCCTTTTTGCCACTAAAACAGCCCTAAACCATTGAGGCATGGAATCCAGTAGACCTCTGAAGATTTGCTGAGGTAGCTGGTACCAAGCCTTCAGTAGCAGACCCTTTAGGTCCTGTAAGTTGCAAGGTGGGGCGTCCATGGATCAGGCTTCTCATATTGCATCCTGGTGCCATATCTTCCCCTGATAAGCGATGCACACGCACCTGGAAATCCACATGATGTAAAAGAAAACGTGATCTATCAGACCAGGCCACCTGTTTCCATTGCTCGGTGGTCCAGTTCTGAGGCTCACATGCCCATAGTAAGCTATGGAAATGGGTCAGCATGGGCAACCTGACCAGTCTGCAGCTACGCAGCCAAATACACAACAAACGGCAATGCTCTGTGTAACGGATCAACCGGCACCCCGACTGGGTACCTTCATTTATGGATGCTCCTAGTGCATCCCAAGGGCTCCAAGCACTTCACTAGACACCATAACCACCTCAGACCCCATGAACCACCGCAGCTTGGTTGGGGTCTCACCATCTCCTACCCACCCTGGATCTACGACTGTGAAAATGGGTCAGCATGAGCACCCTGACCAGTCTGCAGCTACGCAGCCACATACACAATAATCTGTGATGGTCTGTGTGTTCTGATACCTTTCTACCAGAACCAGCCTTTGCGTTTTCATCAATTTGAGCTCCAGTAACTCTTCTACTGGATCCACGCACCCAGCCTTCATACCCCATGTGCATCAATGAGCCTTGGCCATCCATGACCATGTCGCTGGTTGGCCAGTTCTTCTTCCTTGGACCGGAAAAAAAATAAAGAACGACCACGCTTTCATCTGTTCAATAAATCGGTACTCATTATAGTGGTGGCCTGGCAAGGAAAGATAAGCAAATCAACAAGCAATTTGCGTGCAAGGTGTTTTCAATGTTACTGAGTTTGCAAACCGTGTTTTAAAATCTTAAAGGAGATAAAAATAGATTTTGCTCGTAGAGCAATTTGTATTTTTGTAAACAAAAGCAAAACAGTTGCAAAAAAATCTCATTAACAAGACGGTCAACATTCTCATATCCTAGACAGAATGCTGAGATAATGGAAGCTTTTATCGCCGGTGGAAAGGAAAGGCCATTCACACCGAGCTCACCATTGTACATGCAATGGCCGTTGCTGTGGTTATGGCCAAGTTCGATGTTGCTTATCTAAATCATGACCTTATTTTATGACAGTATGTGTAAATTCAAGAAGAGAAAGACACATTTCTGAGATTTAACTAAATATAACATTCAGGATGAAAAAAAATTCAAGTGAAAGCGGCCAGTGGGCTGCTAATGCTATCTAGACAAGGTCCCCAATAGGGCACAACGGACTTCAGCCCCCTGCTAACCCAATGGGACCTGGGATTGCCTGTGGGTGGCCTCAGTGCACCATCATATGATGCGGTAGACCAGTGATAATGAACCTTGGCACCCCAGATGTTTTGGAACTACATTTCCCATGATGCTCAACTACACTGCTAACCCAATGGGTCCTGGGATTGCCTGTGGGTGGCCTCAGTGCACCATCATATGATGCGGTAGAACAGTGATAACGAACCTTGGCACCCCAGATGTTTTGGAACTACATTTCCCATGATGCTCAACTACACTGCTAACCCAATGGGTCCTGGGATTGCCTGTGGGTGGCCCCAGTGCACCATCATATGATGCTGTAGACCAGTGATAATGAACTTTGGCACCCCAGATGTTTTGGAACTACATTTCCCATGATGCTCACCTACACTGCTAACCAAATGGGTCCTGGTATTGCCTGTGGGTGGCCTCAGTGCACCATCATATGATCCCCCAGACCATCAACTCTGTCAGCCATGGGATCCTACTAGAAGCTCTGGAGAAGAAAAACTCCACCAAAAAAGAACACTGAAATTCAAATTCAGAAACCAAGCAATGAATCTGAACTTTCATCAACCTAAATTTAAGTTTAACTTTATTTATGATCTGCATACTGTACTGTCCTCTAGGTTAGTGACTCAAAAAGGATTAAAGATATTGGATCGGTATGACAGTCAAGCAACTAGCATTTGTGAAAAGAGAGGTCAGCAATGGCAGCCTGCATATTTCTTCTTTAAAAATAGTTCTGGTCTGTTGGGAATTTTTCGACCCAGATATATCCCAGGTAGTACACACATATGCATGGACCTGCAGCCTACAGAGAATTTGCAAGAATAGTTAAATTATATAAAATTGTATGTAAACTCAAAACCAAAGCAAATATTCTTTGTAATTATGTTGCTAAGTTTCTTACCTCAAGATCCTTCCAGTAATGGTTCTTCTTGTTTAAGGTGGACCACACTAAACTACTGCCTCGCCATTAGCATCTGTGTTGTCAGCCTGACCTGTGCACTTGTTACAGTACTCATAGAATACCTGCTGGGTCTTCTAGGATCTCCAGGATTGCCCAGACCTCCAGTGCTCAGAGAACTTCCAGAGATCCCTGAAACGACTCTAAGTAATGGAGGAGAGGACGTGCTTAGAATAATTGCACGGGACTCTGGAAGTCCTCCGAGTACTGGAGGAGAGGACATGCTCAGACTCATTTCAGGGAACTCTGGAAGTCCCATTAATATTGGAAAAGAAGATATGCTTAGTGTCATTTCAGGGAAGTCTGGAAGTCCCATTAATACTGGAAAAGAAGATATGCTTAGTGTCATTTCAGGGAACTCTTAAAGTCCTTTGAGTACTGGAGGAGAGGACGTGCTCAGAGTCCATTCAGGGAACTCTGGAAGTTCTTTAAGTAATGAAGGAGAGGACAAGCTTAAAGAACTTCCAGAGTTCCCTGAATGGACTCTGAGCATGTCCTCTCCTCCAGTACTCAAAGGACTTCAAGAGTTCCCTGAAAAGACACTAATCATATCTTCTTTTCCAGTATTAATGGGACTTCCAGACTTCCCTGAAATGACACTAAGCATATCTTCTTTTCCAGTATTAATGGGACTTCCAGAGTTCCCTGAAATGAGTCTGAGCATGTCCTCTCCTCCAGTACTCAAAGCACTTCCAGAGTTCCCTTAAATTACTCTATAGCATGTCCTCCTCTCAAGTACACATGGGACTTCCAGAGTTTCCCGAAATGACTCTGAGCATGTTCTCTCCTCCAGCACTCATGGGACTTCCAGAGTTCCCTGAAACCACTCTGAGCATGCCCTCTCCTCTAGTACTAATGGGACTTCCAGAGTTCCCTGAAATGACTGAGCATGTCCTCTCCTCCAGTACTCAAAGGACTTCCAAGAGTTCCCTGAAACTACACTAAGCGTGTCCTCTTCTCTAGTATTAATGGGACTTCCAGGGTTCCCTGAAATGAGGCCTCTCCTCCAATACTCGCAGGACTTCCAGAGCTCCCTGAAACAACTCTGAGCATGTCCTCTCCTCCAGTACTAATGGAACTTCCAGAGTTCCCTGAAATGACTCTGAGCATGTTCTCTCCTACAGTACTCATGGGTGTTCTCTCCTCCAGTACTAATGGGACTTCCAGAGTTCCCTGAAACCACTCTGATCATGTCCTCTCCTCCAGTACTTAAAGCACTTCCAGAGTTCCCTGAAATGACTCTGAGCATGTCCTCCTCTCCAATACTCATGGGACTTCCAGAGTTCCCTGAAATGACTGAGCATGTACTCTCCTTCAGTACCCATGGGACTTCCAGAGTTCCCTGAAACGACTCCGAGCATGTCCTTTGACCAAAAGGATATTTAAGCACCAGCCTTTAAAGTGCTCGGTGCTGTGTCTTATTGCCAGCTACACCAGAGCTAAAGTATTATAATACTTGTCTGTTAGTTGCTTGTCTGTTGCTGATATTTATTGACCCGACTACTAGATTTATCAAGTTTCTGGATCTGGAGTCCCTCACATGTTCGTGGATGCCTGGGCCCTGACCTCCAGGATTGGGGCATCCAATTTTAAACTATAGATCAAGCCAAAACTTTTTTTATATTTTGTTTTAGATGATTTGAAGAAGTATTACAACCCCCTCTTGGATTTAACTGCTATCTGCGGCTCCAATAGAGAGATTTACCAACACTTCCTGTCTGGCTGACAAGGTTCTTCCAGATAGGATGTGAGGAAACTCTCTAACAGCAACATAGAAAGAAATGAAAAATATGTCCTTTAGTAGAATAGGGAAAGGCTATAACTCCTGTCAGATTTTTACCTCTTAGAGCGTGAAAACACAACAGAAGCATCAGACCAAATAGCGAAAGAGTCCGAACATTTTAATTTCTAATATAACCATATAAATCATTCAACTCATTTTGGAGGCCAACACCCCATCTTCATCATGGCTTAGAATCAATATCATATTGATAGTTATATTGGGCTCAGTGGGACAACTAGCATGCCCATGGGATATACACCAGTCATCCATAACATTATTACCACCCACCATAACATTATGACCACCCACCTAATATTAAGTAGGTCTCCTTTTTGCCACTAAAACAGCCCTGACCCATCAAGGCATGGAATCCTGTAGACCTCTGAAGATATGCTGTGGTAGCTGGATCCAAGCCTTCAGTAGCAGATCCTTTAGGTCCTGTAAGTTGCAAGTTGGGGCGTCCATGGATCAGGCTTCTCATATTGCATCCTGGTGCCATCTCTTCCAATGATAAGCAATGCACAAACACCTGGAAATCCACATGATGTAAAATAAAATGTGATCTATCAGACCAGGCCACCTGTTTCCATTGCTCGGTGGTCCAGTTCTGAGGCTCACGTGCCCATAGTAGGCTGTGGAAATGGGTCAGCATGGGCAACCTGACCAGTCTGCGGCTATGCAACCAAATACACAACAAACGGCAATGCTCTGTGTAACGGATCAACCGGCACCCCGACTGGGTACCTCCGTTAACGGGTTCCTCCTAGTGCATCCCAAGGGCTCCATGCACTCCACCAGACACCATAACCACCTCAGACCCCACAAACCGCCGCAGCTTGGTTGGGGTCTCGCCATCTCCTACCCACCCTGGAACTACGACAAGGCTCCATGTTCCCATGGGTGACCCTCTCTTTCCCCAAAGAGTGAAGCAGGAACAAGCCCTTACAAGGGCTTAGTGATTATCCAAGGGAGTAAAAAGAGCATAGCAATCCCTTGTAGCAGCTTCCCCCAATAAGAGACAGCACTCTAGATTGAGGGTGAACTAGAACTCAAACTTTAATGGTAAAGCTGCTCTTTTATACAGTTTTCCCCCCACAAGGTTACCGCCCAGGTGGACCTTGTTGGGAACAGGACGTGACATGACATTCACAATCCAATAGAAACAGGGTTTTACACTGTTATTCCCATACAGTGTATACAATCCCTCCCCTTTGGCTGATTACATTATCAAATGCAGATGAAAGTGCATACAGGAACAGAATTAACCTAAACTAATTATCTAGCCATGTGGACAGAACAATGTGAGGTCATTAACATTTAACAATGAGACAGGCACAATCCACATTCCATTTCAATACACAAACAATAGGGAAGCCTGTCTGGCATGAAGGGATATGGAATGCACACATTATTTTGGAGTCAGACTTCATGGCAATGGTCTACAACAGTCCAAGTTTCCCAATGTAAAGTGGGAATAAATCTAAATATTTCTATATGAAGATATTGCTGACAAATATTACTGTTCCATCTGAAGCAATTCAAACCATTAATTATCTGTCTTTCACTCCCAGTGACGGTGAACACCGTCACACTTTGTGTGTCCTGATACCTTTCTACCAAAACCAGTTTTCACTTTTTCAGCAATTTAATCTCCAGTGCCTCTTCTATTGGATCAGACTACAATACATAGGCCAGCCTTCGCTCCCCAGGTGCATTAGTGAGCCTTGGCCACCCATGAACCTGACGCTGGTTGGCCAGTTCTTCTTCCTTAGACCACTTTTGGTAGGTCCTCACCAGTGCTTGGACAAGGTCATCCAGGGCAAAGATGCCAAACTGCGCTCCCCTCCCCCATTCATTATGTGCAAGCTTAGTGAATCAAACACCTAGTAGTCACTCACTTTTTAAAATCACTGCCTCTGTCACTATTCCTGTCAGGCATGCAACAAAAGGAAGGCGCCCCCAGTAAACCATTGGACCCAAGACAGCCGTCCCTCCTGCCCACCCCTTGTCCCGGCACTGGTGATGACCACTGCAGACCGGAAACATCCCACAACAGCTGTAGTTTTGGAGTTGCTCTGACCCAATCGTCTAGCCATTACAATTTTGCTCTTGTCAAAGTAGCTCAAATCCTTACGCTTGCAATAAAAACCCATCAGGAGTTTAAATCCTTCCCAACTTCATCCAAAACTAGAAAATAAGGTTTTTGGCTTGACATACACTTTAACCCTTTTGCTTGAAGAACCATTTAATTTTTTTTAATTTTTCATGGACATGCTAAAAGGCATTTTTTTAACATGAAAACAAGCCAAGGATGAAAATCTAACAGGCCTTATCAGTAAAGGGAAAGAGCAATGTAAAGAGTAAACTTGCCCCAAGCAGCCAATCGTGATTCATATTTCACCAAGCTGATATCGGCAAACTAAAATGTGAATGGTTGCTAGAACGTATTGCTCCCCGCACACCATCACAGCTAATTACATGGCTTGTATATGCCTGCTCTTGTTCCTTTACAAGGTCCAGAGGTTAATGGATTCTACACAAATCATCCTCTAGGTATAGACGCGTCGGCAAGGAAAACAAATTAAAACGAAAGAGCATAGTGAGGCTAGAAAAAATGCAATGTGAACCAATATGAGAATGGACTGGCACTACGAACTATAAAATATCTTTTGTAAATAGGATTTTTAATTTTTTTTCTTTAATTGGATTTGAATAGAAGAATAACAGCATGGTGGTCTAGATCAGCCTTTTTCAACCAGGTTGGCTTAAGTGTTCTTCAGGGGTGCCTTGGCAAAATGCCTAAAAATTGCCCTAAAATTGTATACAAGCCAGCATGTGAATGAAGGCTACTCTTTTAGTTACAATAAGTTACGGGTTTTCATTGTGAACCAATACAGCCTTCTAGTTGCCGGCATTCTAATACCTAATGGAGTCATCGGGTGATGAAGAGGATGGAAGTCACCTGCCAAGCATCCTTTTTTGACCCACCCCTACCCCTTTTGAACAGTGTTGGGGATCACATTAGCTGATTGATGGAGAAAAACTGAGAGGAAAGAGAAACATTGGAATACTAGTCAGTACCAGTTTGCAAAGGTGTATTTGCATCGGAAGGAAAAACATCACCCCTAATGTTGGGTGTCCTACTTGGACTTGTGGATGTTGCTGCATTATGTAAAACTATTAGAATAGCTTTTTACACTTTAGAATGTGGTGCCTCAAGACCGTCCATAATTTTTAAAGGGTACCTCGAGATTGTCCATAATTCTAAAAGGGTGCCTCAAGACTGTCTATAATTTCAAAGGGTGCCTCAAGACTGTCCATAATTTCAAAGGGTGCCTCAAGACTGTCCATAATTTTTAAAGGGTGCCTCGAGACTGTCCATAATTTTTAAGGGTGCCTCGAGACTGTCCATAATTTCAAAGGGTGCCTCAAGACTGTCCATAATTTCAAAGGGTGCCTCAAGACTGTCCATAATTTTCAAAGGGTGCCTCAAGACTGTCCATAATTTTCAAAGGGTGCCTCAAGACTGTCCATAATTTTTAAAGGGTGCCTCGAGATTGTCCATGATTTCAAAGGGTGCTTCGAGACTGTCCATAAATTTCGAAGGGTACCTCGAGACTGTCCATAATTTTTAAAGGGTGCCTCAAGACTGTCCATAATTTTTAAAGGGTGCCTCGAGATTGTCCATTATTCTAAAAGGGTGCCTCAAGACTGTCCATAATTTCAAAGGGTGCCTCAAGACTGTCCATAATTTCAAAGGGTGCCTCAAGACTGTCCATAATTTCAAAGGGTGCCTCACGACTGTTCATCATTTTAAAAGGATGCCTTGAGACTGTCCATAATTTTTAAAGGGTGCCTCAAGACTGTCTATAATTTCAAAGGGTGCCTCAAGACTGTCCATAATTTCAAAGGGTGCCTCAAGACTGTCCATAATTTTTAAAGGGTGCCTTGAGATTGTCCATTATTCTAAAAGGGTGCCTCAAGACTGTCCATAATTTTTAAAGGGTGCCTCGAGATTGTCCATTATTCTAAAAGGGTGCCTCAAGACTGTCCATAATTTTTAAAGGGTGCCTCAAGACTGTCCATAATTTTGAAGGTGCTTCGAGACTGTCCAATATTTTAAGGGTGCCTCAAGACTGTCCATAATTTTTAGATTTCAATATGTTTATTGAATTTTAAGAAAGAAAGGGGTACAAAGGTACGAAGTACAATCGGGTCATTGCCATGAAACAAAGTAATAAAAACGAAACTTGCAGAACAATTGATATAAATGTGAAAATAATTGAACAGTAGCACAAATGACAGCAGAAACCGAGCCCCCCCCATGCCCAGTAAATCAACATTGACCGGCCCGGGCCCCACCATCCCCGCTCCGGCGCCCCCATGGGAACTAACTGCACCCCGAGGGGGAGAAAGCGCCCCCCCGACCCCCAATCCTTAACATCACTATCAACTAGGGAGGCGTCCATCATCTGCGATTGCGCAGAGACGCCACCTGAGTGCCTAGCCAAGGCAGTGTCCATAATTTTCAAAGGGTGTCTCGAGACTGTCTATAATTTTTAAAGAGTGCCTCAAGACTGTCCATAATTTTTTAAAGGGTGCCTCAAGCCTGTCCATAATTTTTAAAGGGTGCCTCAAGCCTGTCCATAATTTTTAAAGGGTGCCTCAAGCCTGTCCATAATTTTTAAAAAGTGCCTCAAGACTGTCCATAATTTCAAAGGGCGCCTCAAGGCTTTCCATAATTTTAAAAAGGTGCCTCGAGACTGTTCATAATTTTTAAAGCGCGCCTCGAGAGTGTCTATAATTTTTAAAGGGTGTCTTGACTGAAAAAAGGTTGAGATCTCCAAAAAATCCAATTGAATGGATAGTATTTGCATTGGTGATTGCACAGGCTGGTCTTTAGGTACACAGAGACCTTATCTAGGTTCTTGTCATCATGCCATAGAAGGAGTAGTGAAGCAGGGCTCGGCAAACCCCAGGTAGTCATGGCGAAAAGGAGTTTTGCCCCAGTGCTTGGGCTGCCGCCTGAATTCTCCACACACCCCATGCCCCCCCCCCAAACACATGGACAATGTATCCTAACTCCACTTGCCCCTCTGCGGGCCTGAGACCAGCATAGTGGGTGCCACCATGGAGAGGGGAGGGAAGAGAATGGACACACCCTTTTTTTAGTTGTTGACCCAGAAGTGAAGTTCAACATCACTTCCGGTTCCCCATTGACAGTTCCGGCTCTGCCTTCCCATCTGCAGGCAAAGTGGGTGTATCCAAGGAGGGTGGAGGTAGGAGAGCAGATGCACCCCTTTTTGTTGTTGACCCGGAAGTGACGGTGCACTGTTGACAGTTTCCATGACCATCAAGGCCAGGAAAGAATGTGATGCAGTGCGATGTGCATTGCATTACATTCTGTGGAGCACAAATGTCTTGGTATGCTGATGGCTTAAGAGTTCCCTTCACTCGAACTAAGGGGCCAAGCCCAATCCCTAAAAAACAACCCCACACCATTACCCCCCTCCACCAAATGATTTGGACCAGTGCACAAAGCAAGGTCCATAAAGACATGGATGAGGGAGTTTGGGGGTGGAGGAACTTGCCTTGCCTCAACCCCATAGAACATCTTTGGGATAAATTAGAGTGGAGACTGCGAGCCAGGCCTTCTCGTCCAACATTAGTGCCTTCTCGCACAAATGCGCTTCTGGAAGAATGGTCAAACATTCCCATAGACACACGCCTAAACCTTGTGGACAGCCTTCCCAGAAGAGTTGAAGCTGTTATAGCTGCAAAGGGTGGGCCAACCTAATATTGAACCCTACAGTGCATTTAAAGGCAGGTGTCCCAATACTTTTGACAATATAGTGTATGAGCACATGGAACAGCTGAGGCAACTGCGGGAAACGTTGAATGAAAGTGGATCAGCAGGTCGCTGACTATGGGGGGTGCTTAGAAGGAATTGTAATTCAAGTAAGCAAAGGACACTCGCCTTTTTATTCACTCTTCCCCGCATTGTTCATAATAGAAAATGTTTACTATAAGGTATAAAAAGGTATAAAACTCAACTACAATGGATTGGTAATATAAGAGGAAGAAGGAATTTAATTGAACAAGAATAAAGAATGGGTTTACTTTGAGTGCCTATTGTGTCCCCAGATAGATTAAAACATTGTATTATTTGTTTGTTTTTTTCCTTTTTTTATTTTTTTTATTATTTGCTTACCTTTTTTTAGCACTCTAGATTGTAGGCTCTAAAGTGATATCAAACACACACTGTTTAATATACATTCTCTCCACTATTTCTGTATGTGAATGACGGAGCTGTAATTATTTTTAATTATTATTTATTATTATTATTTATTTATTTACAAAAAAAAAAATCTTGGTACCTTTTTCCTAATCAATATCCAGCTGTCACATGACCCAGCTCTCCCCCAGCCTGTCTTCAGGAAACATAAGCAGGAGGCGCTTTTGGTCATCTGCTGCTGGTCACATGTTCAAAATAAAAAAAAAAACAAGAGTCTTTAGAATACAGTAAAAATAAATAATCAATAGCAATAACCCTGACACTTCACTCCTACCTAAAAAATGGAATTTATTTTGCTAGAAAATTACTTAGAACCCCCAAATGTTATATACATATATATATATATATATATATATATATATATATATATATATATATATATATATATATATATAATATTATTATTATTATTTATTTTTTTTTTTTAGCAGAGGCCCTATAGAATAAAGTCATGGGTGTTGCAATTTTTTTTGTCACATGGTATTTGCGCAGCGGTTTTTCAAACACGATGCTTTTGGAAAAAAAAATACACTTTCATGAATTAAAAAAAAAAAAAATACAATATTTACCCAATTTTATTTTTCTATAATGTTAAAGATGATGTTTCGCCAAGTAAAAAGATATTTAACATGTCATGCTTCAAAATTGCGTCTGCCCGTGGAATGGTGGCAAACTACGGTGCTTATAATTCTTCATAGGCGACGTTTTAAATGCTTTTACAGGTTACCAGTTTAGAGTTGCACAGGAGGTCTGGTGCTAGAATTATTGCTCTCCCTCTGATGTTCACGAAATATCTCACATGTGTGGTGCGATCGCCATTTACATATGAGTGCGGGAGTAACATATGCATTTTCGCATATGTACGGGGGGGCAGGGATGCTTTAATTTATTTTTATTTTTTTATTATTATTATTATTTTTAATAATTATATTATTATTTTTAGTAATATATATTTTATACAAAACTTTTATTTTTACACCTTTTTTTTTTTTTAATTAACTTCATTGCTATCACAAAGGATGAACAACATCCCTTATGACAGCATGGGTCATGATAGGTTCTCTTTATGGAGAGAACTGGGGTCTATTAGACCCCAAATCTCTCCTCTGACCTCCCATGCAGCCGATCAGACACAGATCGCTTTGATTGGCTGCCTTCCTTAATAAAGAGGCAGGACCAGAAGTGGCAAAATACTCGTCGCTCCCGGTCTCCGGGGTCAAAGAGACCAGCGTCACAGCCGATGCAGCCGGTCGCATCACTCCCGGACCCCGCGATCGGACGGCTGAGCCCAGAGAGAGCGGTGGCGGGATAGACCCCCTTTCGCCACTCACAGAAGTGATTGAGTGGCTATTTAGCCACTCGATCACTTCTACTACAAAGGGAGCCCAGAGAGAGCGGCGGCAGGATGGACCCCCCTTCGCCACTCACAGAAGTGATCGAGTGGCGATTTAGCCACTCGATCACTTCTACTACAAAGGGAATCGCCGGCTGAAAAGGTTCCTGTATGTGCAAGGAGCATCCTGGTATAACTACTTCAACCCGAGGACGTCTATGGGCATCTTACGGGTGGGAAGTGGATAAACTGTTTTAAATTGTCATACAAATATATATTTGAAATCAAATCTTTATTATTTTTTGGCAATAGCAAAGGGTGGGTGGGTTACTGTGTCACGCCCCCTCAAGCCTGTGTCTTAGAATAAGAGGGAGGTGAAGCCTCCATCAGTTAATATCCCGCCTCCATTGTGTTTATCTGGTTAGCGGGCATGAAGGAGGAGAGAGGGAGTGGGCTGTCATTTACCCCCGTGTATACACCCACATGTGTGACTCCTAGGCTGCTCAGATGTGATAGGGAGGAAATGCTCCGCATAGAAACTAAAACTGAGCATGTGCAGAGCTACCAACATTGCCCTGCAAAATCCAGGGGGAGGGAGCAGAGAGCCGGAGCATTGTGTGTAGGGTTGTTTTTCAAGGGTTGGACTTGGCCCCTTAGTTTCAGTGAAGGGAATTCTTAAGGCGTCAGCATACCAAGGCATTTTGGACGCTCCCAACTTTGTGGAAACAGTTTAGGGATGTCCCCTTCCTGTTCCAACATACCTGCGCACCAGTGCACAAAGCAAGGTCCATAAAGACACGTATGAGGGAATTTGGGGTGGAGGAACTTGCCTGGTCTGCACAGAGTCCTGACCTCAACCCGATGGAACACCTTTGGGAGGAATTAGAGTGGAGACTGCGAGCGAGCCAGGCCTTCTTGTCCAACATCTGTGCCCGACCTCACAAATGCACTTGTGGAAGAATAGTCAAACATTCCCATAGACACTCCTAAACCTTGTGGACGGCCTTCCCAGAAGAGTTGAAGCTGTTATACACTGCCTGGCCAAAAGTTGCACTGCTGGCAAGTTGCCACCTGGAATTAACTAAGCAACTAACTAAGCTAAACATGCAGTAATTCTCCTATTGGATAGTTGCTGCATGTGCCCAAAGAATGAGGTCAGCTGACTTCCTGAATATACTGAATGACCAGGTTATTCCATCAATGGATTTTTTTTCTTCCCTGATGGCACAGGAATATTCCAAGATGACAATGCCAGGATTCATCGGGCTCAAATTGTGGATGAGTGGTTCAGGGAGCATGAGACATCATTGTCACACATGGATTGGCCACCACAGAGTCCAGAACTTAACCCTATTGCGAATCTTTGGGACCCCCCCCCCCCTCGTCAGTGCAGACTTTGATGCTCCGATTGCCGCCTGACACCCGCGATCGCTCCCCGCTGAGAGAGAAGAACATCTGACCGTTCTTCTCCCTGGAATGATCATAGAGCTCCTGTGATCCTTCTATATAGGATCACAGGTCTCTATGATCATTTCACAAGCCACGCCCTCCCCCCAGTTAGAAACACACCCCTAGGTACACATTTAACCCCTTGATCACCCACAGTGTTAACCCCTTCCCTGCCAGTGTCATTATTACAGTTACAGTGCATATTTTTAGCACTGATTACTGTAGTAATGTCACTGGTCCCCCCCAAAAGTGTAAAAAATGTCAGTTAGAGGTCCGATCTGGCTGCCGCAATGTCGCAGTCCCGCAAAAAAATGCAGATCGCCACCATTACTAGTAAAAAAAAAAAAAAAAAACAATAAAAATGACACAAATCTTTCCCGTAGTTAGTAGACGCGATAACTTTTGCGCCAACCAATCAAAATGTGCTTATTGCGATTTTTTTTTTTTTTTTACCAAAAATATGTAGCAGAAAACAAATTGGCCTAAAATGATAAATTTTGATTTTTACATTTTTTTTTTTTTTTTTGGGGAATGTTATGTAGCAGAATGTGAAAAATATTGGGGTTTTTTTTAGAATTGTTGCTCTTTTTTTGTTTATAGCGCAAAAAATAAAAATGGCACAGGTGATCAAATACCACCAAAATAAATCTCTGTGGGAAAAAAAGACATCAATTTTATTTGGGTACAGAGTGGCAAGACCACGCAATTGTCCGCTAAAGTAACGCAATGCCGAATCGCAAAATATGGCCTGGTCATTAAGGGGGGGAAAACCTTCCAGTCCAGAAGTGGTTTAAGTTCATGTGCGTGTAAAGGCAGACGTCCAAATACTTTTTATAGTGTATCTTGTTTGGGGGGGGGGGGGCGCAGTTTGGCATGTTTGCCCTGGGTTTTGTCCCAGCACTGGTTATGCCCATGCACTTTTACAACTTAAACCATATTACATTTATTGAATACATTTTTTTTCCTCTTTTTTTTTTGGTGGCTCGAAAATTGCCCATAAATTGTAGAAGAGCCAAGGTTCTCAGAGTGACAAGAGAAGTTTATTTACGAAGGCATCGGTCTTAATCTGTCAGATCCCAGCTACCATCTGAAGAGATATCCCAATCTGTTCAGCTAATTTAACCGCAGCCATGATCCCATTGATAAGCGCCGAGCATAAGAAGGAAATCACGAGAGTCATCAAAGCCTCTTCATGTATTTTTCATCGAGAAGCCGAGAAGTCTCCGGATTATACAACTGTCAAACCTATGGATAGAAGGCCTTTGGTCAGTATGGCGTTGGGTTTAAAGTAGTGAACAACCAATTATCAGCAAAGCCGATATATTGAGGGCCGATATGCACTTTGCCCGATATATCGGAATTGGCCTTTTGATTTTCCGATATTGCCGATATTTCGGGAAAGTGCTTGTATCGGAGCGATGCCTGCAGCTAGAGGTATCACCCCAATACCGGTGTCCATAGCCGACGGTCGGCTGTCTTGTAATGACAACCGATGTGGCTGAGAAGCCGCTCGGCTGTCATTCCAAGGAGCAGGAGGGGACGTACCGCCCCCCCCCCCTCCCTCCTGCCGCCTTCCACGGCTCGCCCAGGGTCTCCTGTCCCACCGGGAAAAAAAAAATGATTTTTTTAGTTTTTTTTTTTTATTGGTTGCACTAGATTGTCTTTGTCTTTTTTTTTTTTTAACCTGACTAATTATACCAGTGTATATCATAAAACTAGAATATCGTCAAAAAGTTATTTTATTTCAGTAATTCAATTCAAAAAGTGAAACTCCTATATTTTATATAGATGAGTTACACACATCTACTGTATATATGTGTGATATATTTCAAGTAGTGGCGGAACTACCAGGGTAGCAACAGTCGCTATTGAGACCGGGCCCTGGAGTTCTGCCCCTATGGGGTGGGCCCATCTGTCTGTTCTGGCTGTGCTACTGTGAGGGGCCACCCAGTCGTCCGTTCCACCATGTGGGAGGTGCTGCCGGCCGCTGAGGGGAGGCTGAGCTGACCACTGGAGTCTCCGGAGTCTGGAGGGCCACCTATCCTCTTCAGAGAAGGAGAGAAGCCATGTAGGGAGGTGGACCACCACCGCTGCCACTAATCCCACCCCCCTTACCACCACCACTGCCACTAATCCCACCCCCCCCCCACCACCACCACTGCCACTGATCCCACCCCCTTAACCACCATAACTGACACTGATTCCACCCCCTTAACCACCACCGCTGCCACTGATCCCACCCCCCTCACCACCACCACCGCTGCCACTGATCCCACCCCCTTCACCACCATCGCTGACACTGATTCAGCGGTGATCCCATGATCATGTGACCAGGTATTGATACTTTTGGCAGTGTGGGCGGTGCCAAGTCCTGCTGGAAAATGAAATCCGCATCTCCATAAAGCTGGTCAGCAGAGGGAAGCATGAAGTGCTCTAGAATTTCCTGCTAGAGGTCTGCGCTGACTTTGGACTTTATAAAACAAAATGGACCGACACCAGCAGATGACACGACTCCCCAAATCATCGGGATGGGTTCAGTGGCAGCAGTGGTGGTAATGGGATGGGAAGAGTGGCAGCAGTGGTGGTGAAGGGGGTGGGATCATTGGCAGCAGTGGTGGTGAAGGGGGTGGCGATCAGTGGTAGCGGTGGTGGTTAAGGGGGTGGGATCAGTGGCAGCGGTGGTGGTGGTGAGGGGGTGGGATCAGTGGCAGCGGTGGTGGAGGTGAGGGGGTGTGATCAGTGGCAGCGGTGGTGGTGAGGGGGTGGGATCAGTGGCAGCGGTGGTGGTGGTGAGGGGGTGGGATCAGTGGCAGCGGTGGTGGTGGTGAGGGGGTGGGATCAGTGGCAGCGGTGGTGGTCTTGAGGGGGTGGGATTAGTGGCAGCGGTGGTGGTGAAGGGGGTGGGATCAGTGGCAGCGGTGGTGGTGGTGAGGGGGTGGGATCAGTGGCAGCAGTGGTGTAGAAGGGGGTGGGTTCAGTGGCAGTGGTGGTGAGGGGGTGGGATCAGTGGCAGCGGTGGTGGAGGTGAGGGGGTGGGAACAGTGGCAGCGGTGGTGGAGGTGAGGGGGTGGGAAAAGTGGCAGCGGTGGTGTTGGTGAGGGGGTGGGATCAGTGGCAGCGGTGGTGGTGAAGGGGGTGGGATCAGTGGCAACGGTGGTGGTGGTGAGAGGGTGGGATCGGTGGCAGCAGTGGTGGTGAGGGGGTGGGATCAGTGGCAGCAGTGGTGGTGAGGGGGTGGGATCAGTGGCAGCAGTGGTGGTGAGGGGGTGGGATCAGTGGCAGCATTGGGGGTGAAGGGGTTGGGATCAGTTGCAGCAGTGGTGGTGAGGGGGTGGGATCAGTGGCAGCGGTGGTGGTGAAGGGGGTGGGAACAGTGGCAGCAGTGGTGGTGACGGGGTTGGGATCAGTTGCAGCGGTGGTGGTGGTGAGGGGGTGGGATCAGTTGCAGCGGTGGTGGTGGTGAGGGGGTGGGATCAGTGGCAGCAGTGGTGGTGGTGAGGGGGTGGGATCAGTGGCAGCAGTGGTGGTGAAGGGGTTGGGATCAGTTGCAGCGGTGGTGGTGGTGAGGGGGTGGGATCAGTGGCAGCAGAGGGAAGCATGAAGTGCTCTAAAATTCCCTGCTAGAGGACTGCATTGACTTTGGACTTGATAAAACACAGTGGACCAACACCAGCAGATGCAACGGCTCCACAAATCATCACTGACTGTGGAAAATGTTGCATTTAATTTGGAAATCAAGGTCCCAAAGTCTAGAGGAAGAGTGGAGAGGCACAGAATCCAAGCTGCATGAGGTCCAGTGTGAAGTTCCTACAGTGATGATTTGGGGAGCCATGTCATCTGCTGGTGTTGGCCCACTGTGTTTTATCAAGTCCAAAGTCAGCGCAGCCCTCTAGCAGGAAATTCTAGAGCACTTCATGCTTCCCTCTGCTGATCAACTTTATGGAGATGCTGATTTAATTTTCCAACAGGACATGGCACTACCCACACTGCCCAAACTACCAATACCTGGTCACATGATCATGGTATCACTGTGCTTGATTGGCCAGCAAACTCGCCTGACCTAAACCCCATAGAGAATCTGTGGGGTATTGTCAAGAGGAAGATGAGACCCAACAATGCAGACAAGCTGAAGGCTGCTATCAAAGCAACCTGGGCTTCCATAACACCTCAGCTGATTGCCTTCATGCCACCCGGCATTGATACTGTGCTTGATTGTCCAGCAAAGTCCAAGTTGACGGTCAAACATTCCCATAGACACTCCTAAACCTTGTGGATGGCCTTCCCGGAAGAGTTGAAGCTGTTATAACTGCAAAGGGTGGGCCAACTCAATATTGAACCCTACAGACTAAAGGCCCGTACACACGAGTCGAAATTTGGCCGGGAATTTTCGTCCGACGACCGATCCGCCAATTTCTGGCTTGTTAGTATGGTGCTCTCGACAACCGACTCCGACTTTTCGGCCGAAAAAAATCTGGTGTGCAGGCTATAAAATTTTTGTCCACCGTCAAAACACGTCCGATTTTCCTGCAGTTAGTACAGATTTCGACAGGGAAAAATCTGATGAGCAAGGCTAGGCATGCTCAGAGAAGAAAGAACACAAAGAAAGCAATCCAACACATGACATCACTTCTGAAGTAGAATTCTGTCGTGCGGGAAAATTCGTGTGCAGTCTAGAGCACATTCCAACCAACAGACACCACTCTGGACAAAAGACGGACGACCAGTCGGCGGAAATTCGTTGCGTGTGTACTAGGCTTAAGACTGGGATGCCATTAAAGTTTATGTGCTCGTAAGGGCAGGCGTCCCAATACTTTTGGTAATATAGTGCATAAAATGAGCTCCCCCTTATTTACTAAGTTCGGTGATCATTCACTTTGTGAAAGAAATGTACTTTGCAAAGTAAACAGCCTCTACGGCTGGAGTGAATCGATTCTAATGAGTAACGTAGGAGTCAGCCACTCTCCGCCGAGGAAAAGCAAAGTCACATTAGTCAGAAGAAGTGCCTGATGCAGACAGACGGGGATTTCTCCATATGGCCTGGTGGGTGCATCTCTATCCACATAATGTTTCTAATTTTAAATGGAATTTTCTTGTTGCAGTGGAGTCGTTTAGCACTTTAGCCTTGTTATATTTAAAGCGTTTGAACATTTACACAAAGAATACATTCCAGGGCGACTCTAACCGTCCTCCTTTTTTTAATGGCGTCTTGAGGAGCACCGATCAGCCTCTAAAAGGTGAAAATACACCCTTCTGAAAGCTCGACGCCAAGGAAAAAAAAAATAAAAATAATAATCTACAGTACCTTTTTTTTCCTTAAATAATAGTAGAAATAGATTTCCCAGTTCAGCTTTCGCAAACATCTCAAAAAAAAAAAAAAAAATACAGTTTGATCAGTCTAGCCATAGAAATAAAAATGTTAGCTCATGGGCCAAAGAATTTCAGCCTCCCTCTATTTTTTTTTTATCCTGCCCACCTCCATCTTACTTTAACCCTTTCACTAGCAGGGTCATTTTTGCTTTTTTTTTTTTTTTTTTTAATAATTTTTTTTTTTTTTTACACACTTTAAAAAATATATATATTACATTAATTTTAGGGCAGAAAATGCAATATATTAACCAATTTTTCTTGATAAAATATAGAAAATTAGGCGTCTTGAGTAGCACCGATCAGCGTCTGAAAGGTGAAAATACACCCTTTGGAAAGCTTGACGCAAAGGAAAAAAAATAATAATAATAATCTACCTTTTTTTCCTTAAATAATAGTAGAAATAGATTTGCTAGTTCAGCTTTCGCAAACATCGCAAAAAAATTGCAGTTTGATCAGTCTGGCCTAGGAAATAAAATTGTTAGCTCTTGGGCCAAAGAATTTCAGCCTCCCTCTATTTTTTTTATCCTGCCCACCTCAATCTTACTTTAACCCTTTCACTGGCAGGGTCATTTTTTGCTTTTTTATATATTTTCTTTTTTTTTTTTTTTTTTTTTTTTACACACTTTAAAAAAAAAATATTACATTAATTTTAGGGCAGAAAATGCAATATATTAACCAATTTTTTTGATAAAATATAGAAAATTAGGCATCTTGAGTAGCACCGATCAGCGTCTGAAAGGTGAAAATAAACCCTTCGGAAAGCTCGACACAATGGAAAAAAAAATAATAATAATCTACCTTTTTTTCTTAAATAATAGTAGAAATAGATTTGCCAGTTCAGCTTTCGCAAACATCGCAAAAAAATTGCAGTTTGATCAGTCTGGCCGTAGAAATAAAAATGTTAGCTCTTCGGCCAAAGAATTTCAGCCGCCCTCTATTTTTTATCCTGCCCACCTCCATCTTACCTTAACCCTTTCACTGGCAGGGTCATTTTTGCTTTTTTATTTTTTTTTATTTTAATTTTTTTTTTTTTTACACACTTTAAAAAATATATATTTTTTATGGCAGAAAATGCAATATATTAACCAATTTTTTGGGTAAAATATAGAAAATTATGTTCTACCAAATAAATACCCAACATTTTACAGAGATGACATTACAAAAATCCTTACAGGTCTTGATGTTTGTAAAAGCTTTTTGTGTTATGATGTTATTCATCTTTTGTACCTGTTTATTTCTCTAATAAAATATTTTCGATTGAAAAAAAAAAATATTTTCGATTGAAAAAAAAAATATTTTCAATTGAAAAAAAAAATATTTTCAATTGAAAAAAAAAAAATCCTTACAGGTCATCAGTTTAGAGTTAACCATAAATAATGGGCCTAGTATTATTGCTCTCACTCTGAGGAGCATGGTGATGCTTAACATGTGTATCGCGATTCGCAAGCAACGTTTTTGTGCAGAGGCAACCCTGATGGGTACGTTTTTAGTTCATGTGTGCATGCACATGGGGGCAGGGCCGGTTTACATTTTTTTATTTTTTTTTTATTTATTTTTTTAGTAAAAGGTTTACATTTTTTTGAGGGAGTTTAAGTGCTTGGTTGTATTTTTTATTTTTTCCCTTTTTTTTCTACTTTTATTCTTGGTTGTAACTTTTTTTTTTATCTTTTTTTATTTTTTATTTTTTTTACTTCCACTTAAACTCTATTTATGTCCTATGTTATATATGTGTCCCAAAAAGTGAAATTTTAGCAATGACCTTGAAAATAAATTGTTGGGTCCTATGACCACAAAAAATGCAGCTTTTACTATGGGTATAAGTAGTCCAGCATCGGTGAAGAAGACAAGGTGTTTTGTACTTTTTTTTATTTTTTTTATTTTTTTTATATTTTTTTTTAATTTCACTGAATTAAAAAAAAAAAAAAGTCCAACTTGTAAAATGTGTCCAATAATTGCATACATCACATACTTCCCCCAGAGCAAGGGAGGATGTTACCGGGTTGCTGTCAAAGAATCTCTATTAGTGCGAGGGATAGAACAAAGGTTCCCCCCCCCAATCCCATCACTTCCATATAGCCCCCCTTCTTTTGAACCATTAACTGCCCATTAAATATACAAAAACTCAGAGTCTGACACACTGTTGCATATCCAGGATCTTCCTTAATGAATGCTCCATTGCTAATATCTAATTTTAGACAAAACTCAGAGCTTAAAATAAATTGAGAAAAATCCCCGTGGACTAATTTGCACTCAGCCAGTAACAGTGTGCATGTCCTTCAAACTGACTTGACTAAATTACCTACTTACTTGTGTTTTTAAATATCTAGACTTTCCTGAGGGTACAAAAAACATATTTTTTTTAACCTTTTTAGAATAAGAGGGAAAGATGTTTATTGTCCAAAAAAAAAAAACCAAAGAAGAATAATAGCACAATCATTTTCCTACTAAATGTTATTACATTTTTAAATATTAATAAAATTTAATAGAAAAATTAGTGTGCGTATTAGTCACCTATATTTTTTTATTATTTTTAAAGTTTTTGACAGAAAAGGGAATGCCTGGGTCAGGTGTTGTCCCCAAAAAAAAACAAAAAACAAAGAATAATAATAGTCACAATCATTTTCCTACTAAATTTTATTACATTTTTAAATATTAATAAAATTTAATAGAAAAATTAGTGTGCGTATTAGTCACCTATATTTTTTTATTATTTTTAAAGTTTTTGACAGAAAAGGGAATGCCTGGGTCAGGTGTTGTCCCCAAAAAAAAACAAAAAACAAAGAATAATAATAGTCACAATCATTTTCCTACTAAATTTTATTACATTTTTAAATATTAATACAATTTAATAGAAAAATGAGTGTGCATATTAGACACCTATATTTTTTTCTTTTTAATTATTTTTAAATTTTTTGACAGAAAAGGGAAGGACTGGGTCAGGTGTTTATTGTCCCAAAAAAAAAAAGAATAATAGTCACAATCATTTTCCTACTAAATTTTATTACATTTTTAAATATTAATACAATTTAATAGAAAAATTAGTGTGCATATTAGTCACCTATATTTTTTATTATTTTTAAAGTTTTTGACAGAAAAGGGAAGGCCTGGGTCAGGTGTTTATTGTCACCAAAAAAAACAAAGAATAATAGTCACAATCATTTTCCTACTAAATTTTATTACATTTTTAAATATTAATACTATTTAATAGACAAATTAGTGTGCATATTAGTCACCTATATTTTTTTCTTTTTAATTATTTTTAAAGTTTTTGACAGAAAAGGGAAGGACTGGGTCAGGTGTTTATTGTCCCCCCAAAAAAAAAAAAAAAAAAGAATAATAGTCACAATCATTTTCCTACTGAATTGTATTACATTTTTAAATATTAATACTATTTAATAGACAAATTAGTGTGCATATTAGTCACCTATATTTTTTTCTTTTTAATTATTTTTAAATTTTTTGACAGAAAAGGGAAGGACTGGGTCAGGTGTTTATTGTCCCAAAAAAAAAAAAAAGAATAATAATAGTCACAATCATTTTCCTACTAAATTTTATTACATTTTTAAATATTAATACAATTTTATAGAAAAATTAGTGTGCATATTAGTCACCTATATTTTTTTTTTATTATTTTTAAAGTTTTTGACAGAAAAGGGCAGGACTGGGTCAGGTGTTTATTGTCCCCAAAAAAAAAAAAAAAAACTAAGAATAATAGTCACAATCATTTTCCTACTAAATTTTATTACATTTTTAAATATTAATACAATTTAATAGAAAAATGAGTGTGCATATTAGACACCTATATTTTTTTCTTTTTAATTATTTTTAAAGTTTTTGACAGAAAAGGGAAGGACTGGGTCAGGTGTTTATTGTCCCAAAAAAAAAAAACAAAGAATAATAATAGTCACAATCATTTTCCTACTAAATTTTATTACATTTTTAAATATTAATACTATTTAATAGACAAATTAGTGTGCATATTAGACACCTATATTTTTTTTTTATTATTTTTAAAGTTTTTGACAGAAAAGGGCAGGACTGGGTTAGGTGTTTATTGTCCCAAAAAAAAACAAGGGAGTATGATAGGCACACTCAATTTCCTACTAAATTTTATTACATTGTACAAAATATTATTAATAAAACTGAATAGACAAATTTAGTGTGAGTAACAGTCTCCTATATTATTCTTTTTTTTAACTTTGAACATTTTTAACAGAAGATGGAATTGCTGGGTCAGGTGTTTAATGTCCCAAAAATAACGAAGAAGGACAGGCACAATCATTTTCTTACTAAATTTTATTACATTATTAAATAAAATATAATAGACAAATTAGTGTGTATTAGTCATATAGATATATACATTTTTTTTTTTTTACATTTTGACAGAAAAGGAAAAGACTGGGTCAGGTGTTTATTGTCCCAAAATAATGAAGGAGAATGATAGGCACAATCATTTTCCTACTAAATTATATTACATTTTTAAATATTAATTAATAATAAAACGTATTAGACAAATTAGTGTGCGTATCAATCCCCTATCTTTTTATTTTTTAACGTTTTTGACAGAAAAGGGAAAGACTGAGTCAGGTGTTTATTGTCCCAAAATAATGAAGGAGAATGATAGGCACAATAATTTTTCTACTAAATTATATTACATTTTAAAATATTAATAATAAAATGTATTAGACAAATTATTGTGCGTATCAATCCCCTATCTTTTTTATTTTTATTTTTTTATTTTCAACGTTTTTGACAGAAAAGGGAAAGACTGGGTCAGTGTTTATTGTCCCAAAATAATGAAGAAGAATGATGGGCACAATAATTTTCCTACTAAATTATATTACATTTTTAAATATTAATAATAAAACTTATTAGACAAATTAGTGTGCTTATCAATCAACTATCTTTTTATTTTTTTTATTTTTTAACATTTTTGACAGAAAAGGGAAAGACTGAGTCAGGTGTCTATTGTCCCAAAATAACGAAGAAGAATGATAGGCACAATCATTTTCCTACTAAATTATATTACATTTTTAAATAGTATTAATAAAATTGAATAGAATTAAAAAGTTTATTATTATGTAAAATTAAAGTATTTGATCCACTTTTCCATTTTCCTGGTGCAAGCAGGACAGCATACAGTACATGTGGTAGTATGCTGCCATGGATTGGAACCAGGAAAAAAAAATTATAGTAGGTATTTGATACAATTTTCTGGTTCCAGTGCAAAAAAAAAAAAAAAATGGGAAATGCAAACTTTTTGAGTTGTCACATGAACAGGACATGAGGGGAAAAAAACATTTTATTGGAGAAACCTGTTCCGATGATCGCTTCAGAGGGGATATCTCTTCCCTTTGCAAATATTTCCAAATGGGACCCAATGGAAGCCCTGACAGCAAAAAAAAAAAAAAAAAAAAATCTAATAGGGGTCCTAACTGTGCGAAAAAAAACTAAAATAAAAGTTTTGGCTCTACGTACACTTTGATGATTCTCAACATGTTCTTCAATGACTGAACTCATAAAATATTAACAGCACACCTGGACCAAACGTCCCTTGACCCAAGACATTCCCCGAATCTGCATAAACACCCAATAATAGGACACAAGGTAGACAATTGCCTCCCACCTGTGGCACATCATTTCTCACATCTAGACCACCATGTGGAGGACATAAATTATCTGTTGTGGAAGGGTAGGTGAGGGTATTCAATGCCAGACAAGAAAGGGAAAGTCATTTATAGTAAGAATTATAATTCTGTTTGACATTAAAAAAAGTTTTATTATTCAAATTTTTTTTACGATCATTCTCTCTCTACCACATCCTGATCCAAAGCCCACTCTCTACTCATTATCTAACTTACTTTTCTAATGCTGCTCTTTTGGTTTTTTGTTTTTTTTTTACTTTTCTATCACTTGTGAAGATCATTATCTTAATTGTAAATGCGTTTTTGCATTTAGCTAAATTTTCGCACATCAGAAATGTCCCTGACTTTCTCAGATTGTTATCTTAATGGGTAGAACTCGTTTTGGCAATTAGTAAAACCTCTGGGTATCAGTACTACTTTGACCTGAAAAAGAGAGTGGATCTCTCAAAAGCTGGAGTGATCATATTTCCTCCGGCATTGGACCGCGGTCAATGTCTTTAGGACCTTTTTTTAAATAGTTCCCTAACTACTTAACCACTGGCCTATCGAGCCAATTCAGACACTTCTCTCATACATGTAAAAATCTGTGTTTTTTTGCTACAAAATTTCTTGGAACCCCCAAACATTTTTTATATATATAATATATATATATATATATATATATATATATATATATATATATATATATATATATATATATATATATATATGTATGTGTATGTTTTTAGCAGAGGCCCTAGAAAAAAAATAGGGGTAGTTTATATCACACAGTGATTTTTTTTTAAGCACAACTTTTTTTTTTTTTAAAACACAATTTAATAAATTACTATGTGTGTATATATATATATATATATATATATATATATATATATATATATATATATATATATATATATATATATATATATATATTTATTTATATTTACATATACATACACACACACATATATATATATATATATATATATATATATATATATATATATATATATATAGTAATTTATTAAATTGTGTTTTAAAAAAAAAAAAAAGTTGTGCTTAAAAAAAAATCACTGTGTGACAGTGATTTTTTTTAAGCACAACTTTTTTTTTTTTTTTAAAACACAATTTAATAAATTACTATATATATATATATATATATATATATATATATATATATATATATGTATATATGTTTTTTTTTCATGCGCAACTTTTTTTTTAAAAACACAAATTAATAAATTACTATATACAGTGTATATATATATATATATATATATATATATATATGTGTGTGTGTGTGTGTATGTGTATATATATATATATATATATATATATATATATAGTAATTTATTAAATTGCGTTTTAAAAAAAAGTTGCGCTTGAAAAAAAAAAAAAAAAATATATATATATATATATATATATATTATTATTATTATGGATTTCTATAGCGCCAGCAATTTACGCAGCACTTTACAATATTAGGTCTATGTATATAGATGTATATATTGTGACAGGAAGTCAGGTAAATCTGTGGGTGTTGTCACAGACATGAGATACATTTCCACCTTGTTTAGAAAATTCACCAATTACTATCAGGTGTCGGCTGCAGAGGTAGCCAGAAAGGTTTAAGGACGTTGAAAAAGCTTCAGCTATTCAGAATGAGGCAATTAAGGCCTCTATAAGTTATCCAGAGGATGACTACTGATTGCTGCATCCTGAGGCTGTGTGAGCTGAGGAGAGCAGTCAGATGAAAGACTTCTGAAGGTGAGGTGATGGACTTTTTCTGTGTGAAAAGAAAAATGGACTATTGATTGTCTGCTGTATGACCAGCAGTGTCTGCCCAGCAGTAGGTTGGGACAGACTCCCTAGGTAGGTTCCTGTGTGTGAAGGTAGACGCCCACAGTGGCCAGGTTTTTTTTGTGTTTTTATTTATGCTGTTTTTGATGCTTGCACTTGTTTGAAGAAAATTGAAAGAATAAACCATAGATCGTTGTTTTCAACTACTCCTCGGCTGTCTCTCTGTGTAACGAACCCGCCAAAGGGGTCACCCTCTCCCGCTACCGAGCTAACCCCTGACAATATCTATGTATATGATGTGTATATATCTATGTATATATGTGTGTGTGTGTGTGTGTATATATATATATATATTTTTTTTTTTTTTTCTCACAAAAGTGAGAACAGCCCTCACATTTTTGTAAATATTTTATTCTATCTTTTCATGTGACAACACTGAAGAAATGACACTTTGCTACAATGTAAAGTAGTGAGTGTACAGCTTGTATAACAGTGTAAATTTGCTGTCTCCTCAAAATAACTCAACACACAGCCATTAATGTCTAAACTGCTGGCAACAAAAGTGAGTACACCCCTAAGCAGAAATGTCAAAATTGGGCCCAAAGTGTCAATATTTTGTGGGGCCACCATTATTTTCCAGCACTGCCTTAACCCTCTTGGGCATGGAGTACCCCAGAGCTTCACAGGTTGTCACTGGAGTCCTCTTCCACTCCGTGGTGACATCACGGAGCTGGTGGATGTTAGAGACCTTACGCTCCTCCACCTCCTGTTTGAGGATGCCCCACAGATGCTCAATAGGGTTTAGGTCTGGAGACATACTTGGCCAATCCATCATCTTTACCCTCAGTTTCTTTAGCAAGGCAGTGGTCATCTTGGAGGTGTGTTTGGGGTCGTTATCATGTTGGCATACTGCCCTGCGGCCCAGTCTCTGAAGGGAGGGCATCATGCTCTTCTTCAGTATGTCACAGTACATGTTGCCATTCATTGTTCCCTCAATGAACTGTAGCTCCCCAGTGCCGGCAGCACTCATGCAGCCCCAGACCATGACACTCCCACCACCATGCCTGACTGTAGGCAAGACACACTTGTCTTTGTACTCCTCACCTGGTTGCCGCCACACATGCTTGAATTATTTGAACAAAATAAGTTTATCTTGGTCTCATCAGAGCACAGGAGACGGTTCCAGTAATCCATGTCCTTAGTCTGCTTGTCTTCAGCAAACTGTATCATCTTTAGAAGAGGACTTCCTTCTGGGACGACAGCCATGCAGACCAGTTTGATGCAGTGTGCGGCGTATGGTCTGAACACTGACAGGCTGACCCCCCACCCCTTCAACCTCTGCAGCAATGCTGGCAGCACTCATACGTCCATTTCCCAAAGACAACCTCTGGATATGACGCTGAGCACGTGCACTCAACTTCTTTGGTCTACCATGGCGAGGCCTGTTCTGATTGGAACCTGTCCTGTTAAACCCCTGTATGGTCTTGGCCACCGTGCTGCAGCTCAGTTTCAGGGTCTTGGCAATCTTCTTATAGCCTAGGCCAGTGATGGCAAACCTTGGCGCTCCAGAGGTTTTGGAACTACATTTCCCATGATGCTCAAATGCACTGCAGAGTGCATGAGCATCATAGGAAATTTTGTTCCAAAACATCTGGGGTGCCAAGGTTCGCCATCACTGGCCTAGGCCATCTTTATGTAGAGCTACAATTCTTTTTTTCAGATCCTTAGAGAGTTCTTTTATTATTATTAAGAATTAGTAACATATTATTATTTGTACCTCCCATAAACAGAGTGCAGACCTGTTGTTTCCTTAATTATGACAAATTCCAAAATCTAGAGTTCTGATATCTAGACTTTCTAAGGTGAGCACCATAGTGATTCATGCCGATCAGGCTTTATGCCCAACACATCCACAGCTATTAATCTCAGATTGCTTTCCATAATTATGCTAATGCCATCAGACAGGATGGCACACAAGGCACTGCTGCTTTTAAACATGGCTTAAGCCTTCGACGGCATTAAATAGCCTTCCCCGTGGACAGTGATGCGACTTGGCTTTGGAGATATGTCTACAAACCGGGTAACGCTACTGTAGACTAACCCTAAGGCCAATTTGTGTATCAATGGTTTTGTGTCAAAGTAATTTCCACTCAACAGAAGGATAAGGGAAGGCATCCCCCCTTATTAACCCCAATAGCAACTGAGCCATTAGGCGCTATGATTAAAGCATCTCGGAGAATTATGGGCTGTAATTATGACAATGCCCAAGAGAAAATCATGTTTTACGTAAGTGGATCAAACTATCTTTCATAGCAGTTGGTTGCACTAATCTAAATAAAATTATATTAATACTTAACAGCTTTCGGAGATGAAAGGAAGGGGCACCTTTAATGGAATCTATGTAGGCAAGAGGCACACCTTTACGACACAAATAATTAATAGGCAAAAATCAATTGGTTAAAAGTGCTATCTTTTTCACTGCTAATTTTTAAAAATAACACTGGGTTTTTAAAACACTACATGCAATAATTTATTTTTTATGTATTAAATTGCAAAATAATAATAATAATTATCATTACTATTATTATTATTATTATTATTATTATTATTATTATTATAAATATAAATAATAATAAATAATTATTGATCTTTTTTATTATTATTATTATTATAAATATAAATAATAAATAATTATTGATCTTTTTTATTATTATTATTATAAATATAAATAATAATAAATAATTATTGATTCTTTTTTTTTTAATTTAAGTGTTTTTTTTAAATTAACACTTGGTTTTCAAAAAACAAATGCAATAATGTATTATTTAAGGGGATTGTAAAGGCAGAAGTTTTTTTTATGCTAATGCTTTCTATTCATTAAAATATAAAACCTTCAGTGTGTAGCAGCCCCCTAATACCTGAGCGTCACCTCGGTCCAGCGATGTGAACGAGTGCCAGGGCTCTCCCGCCTGATTGGCTGAGACACAGCAGCGGCGCCATTGGCTCCCACTGCTGTCAATCAAAGCTAGTTAGCCAATCAGGAGAGAGGGGGCAGGACCAAACCATGGCTCCGTGTCTGAATAGACACACAGAGCAGCGGCTCGGCTTGGGTGCCCTCAAAGCAAGCTTCTTGCAGTGGGGACACTCAACAGGAGGGAAAGGCTAGGAGAGCCAGCGAGGGACCTGAAAACAGGAGGATTTGGGCTGCTGTGTGCAAAACCACTGTACATGGCAGGGAAGTATAACATATGTATTATTTTTAAAGAAAAAATAAATAGGACTTTAGTATCACTTTATTGCATTTATTTAATTCATAATAATTATAATTTATTAAAAATAATATATTATTGATTAATTTTTTAATTTTTTAATGTCCCCAGTCTCCAACAACTCCTAAAACATGCCCCCAGTCTCCAACAACTCCTATAGCATGCCCCCAGTCTCCAACAACTTCTATAGCATGCCCCCAGTCTCCAACATCTCATATAGCATGTCCCTAGCCATTAACAACTCCTATAGCATGTCCCCAGTCTCCAACAACTCCTATAGCATTTCCCCATTTACCAACAACTCCTATAGCATGTCCCCAGTCTCCAACAACTCCTATAGCATGTCCCCATTTATCAACAACTCCTATAGAATGTCCCCAGTCTCCAACAACTCCTATAGCATGTCCCCAGTCTCCAACAACTCCTATAGCATGTCCCCAGTCTCCAACATCTCCTATAGCATGTCCCTAGCCATCAACAACTCCTATAGCATGTCCACAGTCTCCAACAACTCCTATAGCATGTCCCCATTTACCAACAACTCCTATAGCATGCCCCCAGTCTCCAACAACTCCTAAAGCATGTCCCCAGTCTCCAACATCTCCTATAGCATGTCCCTAGCCATCAACAACTCCTATAGCATGTCCCCAGTCTCCAACATCTCCTATAGCATGTCCCTAGCCATCAACAACTCCTATAGCATGTCCCCAGTCTCCAACAACTCCTATAGCATGTCCCCATTTACCAACAACTCCTATAGCATGCCCCCAGTCTCCAACAACTCCTAAAGCATGTCCCCAGTCTCCAACATCTCCTATAGCATGTCCCTAGCCATCAACAACTCCTATAGCATGCCCCCAGTCTCCAACAACTCCTAAAGCATGTCCCTAGCCATCAACATCTCCTATAGCATGTCCTTAGCCACCAACAACTCCTATAGCATGTCCACAGTCACCAACAATTCCTTTAGCATGTCCCCAGGCACCAACAACTCCTATAACATGTCCCCATTCTCCAAGAACTCCTATAGCATGTCCCCAGTCTCCAAGAACTCCTATAGCATGTCCCCATTCTCCAAGAACTCCTATAGCATGTCCCCAGTCTCCAAGAACTCCTATAGCATGTCCCCATTCTCCAAGAACTCCTATAACATGTCCCCAGGCACCAACAACTCCTATAGCATGTCCCCAGGCACCAACAACTCCTATAGCATGTTCCTAGTCACCAACAACTCTTAAAGCATGTCCCCAGTCTCCAACAACTCCTATAGCATGTTCCTAGTCACCAACAACTCTTAAAGCGTGTCCCCAGGCACCAACACCTCCTATAACATGTCCCAGGTCTCCAATAACTTCTATAACATGCCTCCAGCCACTCATATAGCATGTGTCCATTCTCCAAGAACTCCTATAACATGTCCCCAGTCTTGAACAACTCCTATAGCATGTACCCAGTCTCCAACAACTCCTAAATAATGTCCCCAGTCTTCCAACAACTCCTATATTGTGTTCACAGTCTCTGACAATCTCTTGTATCGTGCCCATAGTCATTGACTATACCCAATTCATTGTCTGACGTTTGTGATAATGAATAGTTGCTGAATTTTCTGTGCAGCCCCTTTGGTGATGTTGTCGGCTGCACTTGATGCCACCCATCCATGCCAAACACTATCAGTGTATCACCCTGAACTGAGAAAGTGGCAACTTGCAGCTACAAAATTTCATGGTGGAATAAAACAGCTTGATGTTCATTAAACCAAATGACTCTGACCTATTGTTATATAGATGACAAGGGGTGCCTTTGTTGATCAGATCACCAATGGGCTTTTTTTAGATTTCCCCAAACCCACCTAGTTTCCAACATCCTTTTGGGAACCCCCCTGAAGATTTAGGATTGGGACCAAGTAACATCAACAGCCACCACTTTTATCCAGTGTGGAGACAGTGTGGAGACTTCCATCTACGCACATGGAAGGTTGCATGTTCCTGTCCCATAGGGTGATTACAGCCTTTCTTTTTTTGCCTATAGCTTGACCTTTTTGGATAATTAGTATTCTTGGGTCAACTAACTACACTAAAAGGGCTCCTCCACCTCTCTCTTTTCTTTTTCAGTGGACACACCAAGCTGCCAAATTGACCACTGGACAGTCCCTTGGGCACCAAACCCCTCGAAAATTCGTGGACTACCACATCCCATACCTCCCTTGCATGGCATGAGCTCCAATTAGAGAACACTTTGCATCATCTTAGTAAATGCAAAGCGTTCTCTGATTGGTCGAGGTAGAGATTTTGATGCTTCCAACATCACCATGTACATTTGTAGTCCAAGCAAGAAGCTCCTAACAAAGGGTGACCACCACTGGTGAATTAAGATGGCAGAACACAGCATTGTCACCTAACTTAAAGAAACTAATTGTAAAGTGTGATATCTAAAGTTACATAGTTGGACTGAAAAGGTTCAACCAATAGAAAACCTCCACAAGATTAAATAAAAAATAAAAAACTAGGATAGACCACATTAAAACTTTAAGCCACAACACATTTATCATTTTAAATTGTGGCCTTAGAGATGCCTTAAGACTACCATCCAATTGATGTATTAGAGGTCCATCAATTTTTCATGGCCAACATGCAAAGGGGAAAGAATTTGCTCACTTCCATTGCTTTTCACTAAATGATTAGCTATTTAGTTGCTAAGAAGATAATTGCGATGCCAGGAGCTCAGTTGGTACTTGAGTACACATCTTCATCAAAGGATGGCAGATCCACCACAAGAGATGACTCCTTGCAGAGAAGTCCCGTACACCTTGGTTTAATTGCTGGTTATTTCTACACTTTTGGTTGAGAATATTTTATATTAGCGATAATTGCATTCTATATATAGATGTGTAGGTTCTCCTTCGAGTGTCTATAAAATGGAGCTACCGATGTCCTTGCTGAATGCACAGAACAGGATAATTAGTTATAATATAAAAAGCATAGACTACACCTACAGGATAATAAACAATATATACAGCGTACAAATTATTTTTTGAAAATTTCAATATGCTGAGAAAACTATTTATTTGGTGTATTTTGAGCTAAATAAACACATGATTTTTGTTAGCAAATGAGCACTGCGGGCAGCCCATTAGCTGCTTGGGCCAATTATAATGTACTGTTAGGATCATACATGGTCTCAACACGGAGAGCTTCCTACGTCCCTAGTGTCTCATCCAATTGCTTCTGAGGTTGTAGACAAGAGGGCACAGCTTTCTATATATGGTGGACTTGCCCAAAAGTTAAAGACATACTAAGGGGGGTGTAATTCTTTTTTTGTCTCACAGTGCTTCCAGTGGCAGTGTCAGTGAGGGGAGGCTTCCTTTCCTGCTCCAGTCTGTACTGGATGGGGGGGGGGGGGGGGGTTTGCACTGAGGGGTCTGCACTGTGAAGGAGTGTATATACTGAAGGGTATGTTCTGGTGTGCTGTGTGGGAGGGGGTCAGTTTGTACTGGGGGGTCTTTACTGGAGAGGGGTGGCTGTCCTGTAGGGTCTGTACTGGGGAGGGACGACTATCCTGAGGGTTCAGTACTGGGCAGGGGGTCTGTACTGGAGAGGGGTGACTGTCCTGTAAGGTCGGTACTGGAGAGGGAGGGTGTCTGTACTGATGGGTCTGTTCTGGTGTGCTGTGTAGGAGGGGTTCAGTCTGTACTGGGGGTCTGTACTGAAGGGTCTGCAATGGGGAGGGGTGTTTGTACTGAGGGGTCTGTTCTGGTGTGCTGTGTGGGATGTGGTCAGTCTGTACTGGGGCTGGGGGGGGTCTGTACTGAGGAGGGGATCTGCACTGGGGAGGGGTGTCTGTACTGAGGGCTCTGTTCTGGTGTGCTGTGTGGGATGGGGTCAGTCTGTACTGGGGGCTAGGGGGTCTGTACTGAGGAGGGGGTCTGCAGTGGGGAGGGGTGTCTGTACTGCAGGCTCTGTTCTGGAGTGCTGTGTGGGAGGGGGTCAGTCTGTACTGGGGGCTAGGGGGTCTGTACTGAGGAGGGGGTCTGCAGTGGGGAGGGGTGTCTGTACTGCAGGCTCTGTTCTGGAGTGCTGTGTGGGATGGGGTCAGTCTGTACTGGGGGCTAGGGGGTCTGTACTGAGGAGGGGGTCTGCAGTGGGGAGGGGTGTCTGTACTGCAGGCTCTGTTCTGGAGTGCTGTGTGGGAGGGGGTCAGTCTTTACTGGGGGGCTCTGTACCGAGGGGTCTGCACTGGGGAGGGGTGTCTGTACTGAGGAGTCTGTTCTGATGTGCTGTGTGGGAGGGGGTCGGTCTGTACTGGGAAGGGGTGTCTGTACTGAGAGTCTGTTTTGGTGTGCCGTGTGGGAGGGGGGTCAGCCTGTACTAGGGGTCTGTACTGGGAAGTGGTGTCTGTACTGAGAGGTCTATTCTGGTGTGCAGTGTGAGAGTGGGTCAGCCTTTACTGGGGGGGAGGGGGTCTGTAGTGAGGAAAGGGTCTGCACTGGGGAGAGGTGTCTGTACTAAGGTGTCTGGTCTGCGGTGCTGTGTGAGAGTGGGTCAGTCTGTACTGGGGGGGTCTGTACTGGGGAGGGGTGTCTGTACCGAGGGCTCTGTTCTGGTGTTCTGTGTGGGAGGGGGTCAGCCTGTCCTGGGGCAGGGGGTCTGTACTGAAGAGGGGGTCTGCACTGAGGAGGGGTGTCTGTACTGAGGGCTCTGTTCTGGTGTGCTGTGTGGGAGGGAACAGCCTGTACTCGGGGGGGGGGGGGCGGGGGGTCTGTATTAAAGAGGGTGTCTGTACTGAGGGGGTCTGTTCTGGTATTCTGTGTGGGAGGGGGTCAGTCTGTACTGGGGGGGCTCTGTACTGAGGGAGGTCTGTTCTGGTGTGCTGTGTGGGAGGGGGTCAGTCTGTACTTGGGGGGCCTGTATTGAGGGGTCTGCACTGGGGAGAGGTGTCTTTACTAAGGGGCCTGCACCGGAAGGGGTGTCTGTACTGAGGGTGTCTGTTCTGGTGTGCCATGAAAAGGGGTCTGTCTATAATGAAGGGTCTGTGCTGGGGGGGGGGGGGGGGAAAGCAGGGGTCTGTTGTATTAATAATGTAGTCCTTTTCGCTACTTACATCTAAAGAGTCATTTTTTTTTTTTTGGTATTTGGAAAGTTTAATAAAAACCAATGAAACAAAAATTATTTTTCTCTCTGCTTTGCTGTTCTACACAATTGTTGTATTTTTCTGCTCCTTCTCGACAAAAAAAGTCTATCAGCCCGATCCATGAACCGTGAAATAAGTTTCCATACCTTATTGTGACCTATTTTACCTTTGCAATATTTTTTAATTTTTTTTAACTAGATGTACTAACTTTTTAACATAATTTATTGCATTCGCAAATTGGATTGCACTTGTGAATTAGACATATGGCGGTTAATTCAACAGTCACTTTCAGGTGCTAAAGTCGGTGTTTTAGTGAGAATTTATGACCGCTTAGGTGATACTGGCGCGTTTTACCGAAGGTAACAATTTAAGCGTATTTGCACTTTTGAAGTGAAATTATAGAAAAGCCATCTATATGTTACGTGTTCCCATTCACACAGCATAGCTAAAAAAAAAAGGTAAAAAATATGTTTCTTATGTTTTTTTGATGTTTCTAAGGAGAAGGTGTCATGGCTGATTCTAAGCATTTCTGGATCATCTCATGGTGTCTTTGTCCCCAAACAGACTGGGCTCAACTCAAAGTTGTATTAAACCCAAAAGCAAACATTGCAGCAAATTGACACTGTTATACAAGCTGTACACTCACTACTTTACATTGTAGCAAAGTCTCATTTCTTCAGTGTTGTCACATGAAAAGATAGAACAAAAAATGTACATAAATGTGAGGGGTGTACTTACTTTTGTGAGATAATGTGTAGAAGTATATATATATATATATACACACACACACACACACACACACACACACATATATATATATATATATATATATATTGTGGCAGGGCACATGGATCCCTGGTCGACGGAAGATACGTGTCACCGAGGTTCCTGGCCTCGGTGAGATAAGAGCCGGTAATTCTGTGTCAGCAGCTAGTGCTGTTTGACATTTTTCTATTTTAGTATGGCTGCAAAGCCGAATCCGGGCCGGCTCTTATTGGGAGCAGTTAAGGTATGGGTGGGTGGCTGCCCCCTACGCTCCAGGCCAGGTCTTGCCTGGGGTTTATAAGGCAGACAGCCTAACAGGTGATTGAGATTTGTCTCCAGGCACCAGAAGGCTGTGGAAGTGAGTGTTGAGGCTGGAAAGCTTACAAGCAGATGAGCTGACCCATTGCTGTGTGTGAACAGCATCAAAGAGACACAGGTGAATGGACTTGTTGCTGTGCTTAAACCTGCCTTTAAGACTGTCAGTTTTCCTTTTTGTTGGGTGTGAGTTAACACCAAGAAAGACTGTTACTTTTGTGTTCCTGAAGTGTAAATAAAACACTCCTGATTTACTTTGAAGAACCATCTGTTTTGCCTCTATACTGCACCCGCAAATCCTACCTACCAGAGCAAATCCCCACATTTGGTGCTCGGATGCGGGCATGCGCAGTGAGGCTGGCGTAAAACGCCAAAATATTTTTGTTCTGCTGAATGTGACTGTACATGTCGTATATTAAGCCTGCTAAGCTGCAGCCACAGGAAAAGATGGAGGAATTGATAAGGCAGCTTACCCAGGCCAGTTTAGGACAACAGCAGGCCATAGAGCTACAGCGGGAGACTAACCTGCAACAGCAGAAAAGACATGAGGAGGCTATGCGTGCACAGCAGGAGACTAATCAACGGCTGCTGCAACATGTGTTGGCGTTGGAAAAGTCTGGGGTGTCTCGGGGAGTGCATGATGCCCGGAAAGCGGTCCGTGCAGCGATACCCAAGATGGCTCCCACGGATGACGTTGAGACGTACCTCGCCATATTTGAAAAAGTGGCGGTCCGGGAGAAGCTACCCCGTGACCAGTGGGCTGAGGTGGTCGCTCCGTTCCTGGCATCCGGACCCCAGCAGGTGTTTTTCGATTTGACAGATGACCAAGCTGCCGACTACCCGACCGTAAAAGGTGAGATCCTGGCGAGACTGGGCGTAAATGTCTTAGTCCGCGCTCAGCGAGTGCATCAGTGGGGCTACAAAGCGGCCGAACCGGCCAGGCCACAATATTACGATTTACTGCACAGACTGCAAAAATGGCTGCAGCCTGATCTGTTAAAGCCCACTGATATGCTGGACCGCTTATTGGCTGACATGTTTTGGAGGGCCTTGCCTTATCCCCTCCAGCACTGGATCGGCCAGGCTTCTCCTGACAATGCTCTGGATATGGTTGACCTGGTGGAGCGCTATGAGGCCACCAAGAACTTGCAGGGATGTACAGGGGGGAGGGGGCCAGTCAAACCCCGGAAATCTCCGCCACAGACCCAACGCTTGGTGGCAATGAGACACACTCAAGACGTACTCCCTGTACGCCCGGCCCCAATAGTCTGCTGGCGGTGTCAGGAGCCAGGTCACGTGAGGGCTGAGTGTCCCCAACAGGACGAGCCTATGGAGACTAACTATGGACACCGCCACTCGTTGTATGCACGAAAGCTATGCGCCACAGGCACTGGTGAGGTGATAGACAGTAACCATCTGTGTCAGGTGGAAGTGGGAGACACTTTTGCGGTGGCTCTGCTGGACTCAGGAAGTCTGGTGTCCCTGGTGAGAACGGCGTTAATACGGCCTGCTGAATATACCGGCCGCAGAGTCGGGGTCGTATGTATTCATGGAGACTTAAAGGACTATCCCACAGCGCTGGCAACTTTGTCTACAGCGGCCGGCAAATGGACCCATGAGGTGGCTGTCGCTACCAAGTTGCCACATGAACTAATAATCGGGACTTTCCAGGTTTTCCGGCACTGTGGCCTACGGTTAAAGGGTCTGACAAGCCTGAGACAGGGACAACCCTAGCAGAATGGCCTGGTTCCAGTGTGAGGCCAGAGCCCTGGGAGCCTGAGTCCGAAGGGCCCTCGGTAGGGGTGACCACAGCTTCTGTGATAGAGGGGGACACCACCCCACTAAATATAATGGTGGGAGACGTGGAGGACTTGCCATCCGGCCCTGAGTTGGCAGACCTCAATGTCTCCGGGGAAAATTTTGGGACCCGCACAACACCGGGATACGTCCCTAAGCAGGGCCTGGGAAAATGTTGTAATCATTAATGGTAAACCAAAAAAACCTGGGGCTGAATTGATGTTTCCACGTTTTATTGTTCAACAGGAAATGTTATATCGAGTGAATCAAATCCGGGGTGAACTGGTTGAACAGTTGGTGGTGCCCACAGCGTACCGCAAGCTTGTTATGGAGCTTGCCCACCAACATGTTCTTGGGGGACACTTGGGGTGGCAGAAAACACAGGACCGCATACTACAGAGGTTTTATTGGCCCGGTGTGTTCAGAGAAGTGGAAAAATATTGTAAGTCATGTCCGGTCTGTCAGATAACTAGCCCCCAGCCCCATTTCCGTAGTCCCCTGATACCTCTCCCGATAATTGAGGTCCCATTTGAACGAATCGCTATGGATCTAATCGGCCCTGTTCCAAAATCTGCCAGGGGTCACCAACATATTCTAGTCATCCTTGACTACGCCACTCGCTACCCGGAGGCGATACCCCTGCGACATACATCCGCCAAACTTATAGCTAAGGAGTTAATGGAAATGTTTTCCAGGGTGGGACTGCCTAAAGAGCTCCTGACTGACCAAGGGACACCGTTTATGTCCAAGGTTATGAGAGAACTCTGTAAGCTGCTCCACATAAAACAATTACTTACATCCGTCTACCATCCCCAGACGGATGGTCTGGTCGAGAGGTTTAACCAAACATTAAAAAACATGTTAAAAAGAGTAGTTTCCAGGGATGGTAAGGACTGGGACCTGCTTCTACCCTATCTGATGTTTGCAGTGCGAGAAGTACCTCAGGCTTCCACGGGGTTCTCGCCCTTCGAACTGTTATATGGTAGGCATCCTCGCGGGTTGTTGGATATAGCCAAAGAGGCCTGGGAACAACAACCCACCCCCTACAAAAGTGTTGTTGACTATGTCACCCAGATGCAGGAACGGATGGAAAAGGTGATGCCCTTGGTCCGGGAACACATGGAGGCAGCCCAACGAGCCCAGAGTAGGATCTACAATCGACAGGCTAGGGTCCGGAACTTTAACCCGGGTGATCGGGTAGTGGTACTAGTACCAACAGTAGATAGCAAGTTCCTAGCTAGGTGGCAAGGTCCCTATGAGGTGCTCGAAAAGATAGGAGAAGTAAATTACAAAGTACACCAGCCAGGGCGGCGGAAGCCGGAGCAAGTGTACCACGTAAATTTACTAAAGCCGTGGAAAGATAGGGACTTGTCCGAGAACGACAGCCCCCAGCCAGGGTTTCTAGGTGAAAAGGGTCCAGCCCCTCCTCTTGAAGCCTGTGAAGCAGTAACCAAGGTAAAAGCTGCAGATAGCCTGTCCTCCAAACAGGTCCAGGAAGTCAGGGAGTTCATTAGTCGGAACACAGATGTGTTCTCTGACCTCCCTGGACGTACGTCTCTAATCCTACATGATATCGTCACTGAGCCCCGGGTCAAGGTCCGGGTAAAGCCATATCGGGTACCCGAGGCTCGGCGACATGCTATTGAGGAAGAAGTACAACTCATGTTAAAACTCGATGTTATTGAAGAGTCTAAAAGTGAATGGGCCAGTCCTATAGTCTTAGTACCCAAACCAGACGGGACGTTGCGGTTCTGCAACGATTTTCGTAAGCTAAACGAGGTCTCCAAGTTTGACGCGTACCCTATGCCCCGAGTAGACGAGCTGATAGAGAAATTAGGCCAAGCCCGATATTTTTCAGTGCTAGACCTCACCAAAGGGTACTGGCAAGTACCCTTAACGGAGTCTGCCAAGGAAAAAACGGCTTTTGTTACTCCTCAGGGCCTATATCACTAGAAGGTGTTACCCTTAGGCCTGCATGGCGCCCCTGCCACCTTCCAAAGACTAATGGACATAGTGTTGCGACCTCATCGTCAGTACGCCTCGGCTTACCTGGACGATGTCGTCATCCACAGCCGGGATTGGGAAAGTCATCTGCCCAAAGTGCAGGCGGTAGTGGATGCCCTTAGGAAGGCCGGGCTGACCGCTAATCCAAAAAAGTGTTCAATAGGATTAGAAGAGACTAAATACCTGGGGTATGTGGTTGGGCGAGGAGTCATCAAACCCCAAATAAACAAAATAGAAGCCATACGTAGTTGGCCCCGACCAGTCACCACTAAGCAGGTCAGATCATTCCTGGGAATGCTGGGATATTATATGAGGTTCATTCCCCATTTTGCCACCTTAGCTGCTCCACTGACAGGGCTACTAAAAGGACGAAAGTCCGTCATGGTTCACTGGAATGATAAGGCGGAAGAGGCCTTTTCCGCTTTGAAGTCGGCACTATGTGGGTCCCCAGTCTTGGTCACCCCAGACTTCAAGAAGGGATTTATAGTACAGACCGATGCCTCGGAAGTAGGTCTAGGGGCTGTACTATCACAGGAGGTCAATGGGGAGGAGCATCCTGTCGTGTACCTCAGCCGGAAGCTCACCCCAGCAGAGACCCGATACAGTATAGTGGAGAGAGAGTGCCTGGCTATCAAATGGGCACTCGAGTCTCTTCGCTATTATCTGTTGGGGAGGAAATTTCGTCTGGTGACCGACCATTCCCCTCTCCAATGGATGAGCCAGGCCAAGGAGAGAAATGCTCGGGTCACCAGATGGTTCCTGTCCCTTCAGAACTTCAAGTTCTCAGTGGAACACAGGGCAGGCCGCCTACAGGGAAATGCGGATGCCCTGTCTCGCGCACACTGTATGACATGTGTTCACCCCCTGAGGGTTGAACAAAGGGGGGAGGTATGTGGCAGGGCACATGGATCCGTGGTCGACGGAAGATACGTGTCACCGAGGTTCCTGGCCTCGGTGAGATAAGAGCCGGTAATTCTGTGTCAGCAGCAGCTAGTGCTGTTTGACATTTTTCTATTTTAGTATGGCTGCAAAGCCGAATCTGGGCCGGCTCTTATTGGGAGCAGTTAAGGTATGGGTGGGTGGCTGCTCCCCACGCTCCAGGCCAGGTCTTGCCTGGGGTTTATAAGGCAGACAGCCTAACAGGTGATTGAGATTTGTCTCCAGGCACCAGAAGGCTGTGGAAGTCGGTGTTGAGGCTGGAAAGCTTACAAGCAGATGAGCTGACCCATTGCTGTGTGTGAACAGCATCAAAGAGACACAGGTGAATGGACTTGTTGCTGTGCTTAAACCTGCCTTTAAGACTGTCAGTTTTCCTTTTTGTTGGGTGTGAGTTAACACCAAGAAAGACTGTTACTTTTGTGTTCCTGAAGTGTAAATAAAACACTCCTGATTTACTTTGAAGAACCATCTGTTTTGCCTCTATACTGCACCCGCAAATCCTACCTACCAGAGCAAATCCCCACAATATATATATATATATATACACAGTGCATTGCAAAAGTATTCGGCCCCCTTGAACTTTTTGACCTTATGCCACATTTCAGGCTTCAAACATAAAGATATAAAACTGTAATTTTTTGTGAAGAATCAACAACAAGTGGGACACAATCATGAATTGGAACTAAATTTATTGGATATTTCAAACTTTTTTAACAAATAAAAAACTGAAAAATTGGGCGTGCAAAATTATTCAGCCCCCTTTAGTTAATACTTTGTAGCGCCACCTTTTGCTGCGATTACAGCTGTAAGTCGCTTGGGGTATGTCTCTATCACTTTTGCACATCGAGAGACTGAAATTTTTGCCCATTCCTCCTTGCAAAACAGCTCGAGCTCAGTGAGGTTGGATGGAGAGCGTTTGTGAACAGCAGTTTTCAGTTCTTTCCACAGATTCTCGATTGGATTCAGGTCTGGACTTGGCCATTCTAACACCTGGATATGTTTATTTGTGAACCATTCCATTGTAGATTTTGCTTTATGTTTTGGATCATTGTCTTGTTGGAAGACAAATCTCTGTCCCAGTCTCAGGTCTTTTGCAGACTCCATCAGGTTTTCTTCCAGAATGGTCCTGTATTTGGCTCCATCCATCTTCCCATCAATTTTAACCATCTTCCCTGTCCCTGCTGAAGAAAAGCAGGCCCAAACCACGATGCTGCCACCACCATGTTTGACAGTGGGGATGGTGTGTTCAGGGTGATGAGCTGTGTTGCTTTTACGCCAAACATAACGTTTTGCATTGTTGCCAAAAAGTTTGATTTTGGTTTCATCTGAGCAGAGCCCCTTCTTCCACATGTTTGGTGTCTCCCAGGTGGCTTGTGGCAAACTTTAAACGACACTTTTTATGGATATCTTTAAGAAATGGCTTTCTTCTTGCCACTCTTCCATAAAGGCCAGATTTGTGCAGTATACGACTGATTGTTGTCCTATGGACAGAGTCTCCCACCTCAGCTGTAGATCTCTGCAGTTCATCCAGAGTGATCATGGGCCTCTTGGCTGCATCTCTGATCAGTCTTCTCCTTGTATGAGCTGAAAGTTTAGAGGGACGGCCAGGTCTTCGTAGATTTGCAGTGGTCTGATACTCCTTCCATTTCAATATTATCGCTTGCACAGTGCTCCTTGGGATGTTTAAAGCTTGGGAAATCTTTTTGCATCCAAATCCGGCTTTAAACTTCTCCACAACAGTATCTCGGCCCTGCCTGGTGTGTTCCTTGTTCTTCATGATGCTCTCTGCGCTTTAAACGGACCTCTGAGACTATCACAGTGCAGGTGAATTTATACGAAGACTTGATTACACACAGGTGGATTCTATTTATCATCATTAGTCATTTAGGTCAACATTGGATCATTCAGAGATCCTCACTGAACTTCTGGAGAGAGTTTGCTGCACTGAAAGTAAAGGGGCTGAATAATTTTGCACGCCCAATTTTTCAGTTTTTCATTTGTTAACAAAGTTTGAAATATCCAATAAATTTCGTTCCACTTCATGATTGTGTCCCACTTGTTGTTGATTCTTCACAAAAAATTACAGTTTTATATCTTTATGTTTGAAGCCTGAAATGTGGCAAAAGGTCGCAAAGTTCAAGGGGGCCGAATACTTTCGCATGGCACTGTATATGTATATATTTTTTATTTGCTATATTTTCTTTCCAGAAAAATGGAGTTCATTCGAAACAAAATTGATTTTTTTTTTGTCATGCACTTCTGTAGTGGGGTCAACAAAGCCATCTGAGCTGTCAACTACTCAAGGTAGCTTAATGGGTTGTTGTCTTATGTGGTTCAATCAATCATTCTAGAATGTAAAAGGTTTTTTTGAACCTCTTTAGGAATGTTTGATCTTCTTTCAAGAACAAAACCTCTTTGAAGCCATCCTTTGATAAACCTTCCATTCCTGAGTGTAGCCCACCAGGGATAATATGGATCTTACTCCAACAAGGTCCCAACTGGCTACTCCTCATAACGCGTGGAGATCCATCCATGCCTATGGGTAAGCTATACTTAACGACGTCCTCCAGTGGTCCCTTCAAGTGTGGTTGACCCATAGGAATAAATGATGAACATATGAAGGATGAAGAGGAACCTTGGTGTGACCTTGTTGGAGATATGATCACTGTCTACGGGAAGTGGGTAGGTATTATCCCAGGTGGGGATGCGTTGTGGGAGGTGGGGAATTTTTTCAAAGCATAAAAATAATTACTGAGTACTGCAGGAAACCCCCATTAGATTGACAGTTTGTCTCCAAGACTGGGAAGTTATGAGATCCAAATGTAATGTCAACTCTTTTTTTTTATTTTATTTTTTATTTACTAGTTATGTCCTCAGATAACATTTTACACGATGTTTATTTTTTTTATAAAAATCCACCTTTTACATTTTGTCATTTGCTGCTCTAGCCTCAAGCCGCTTTACTAGGCTTACTGAAAAATATGTGCAGATCAAAACTGTTCTTTGATGTGTGCAAAATGTCAGTTAAAGAAACCTCGCTAGTAAAAATAAATAAATAAATAAATAAAAAAATATGTTCTAATAAAATCGTGCCCATTTATCCTCTAATAAATTCACAGGTAACCAAAATCAACTCTAATTAACTTCTTACACCCCTTGGGTGTTATTATATTTTTAGCTGTTTGCTTTTAATTTTCTTTTGCTTTTGTAGTCGCATTAAAAAAATAAACAAAATTAAAAAAAAAAAAAAAGAAAATCTTTATTTAATAATGCCTAACCAGAAATGTAGCTTTAGCATAATTAAAAATGTGACAAATTACAGAATACATTTTGGACATTTTATCTTCAAAACCCTAGTTGTTTTAAAGCTTTTTATTATTATTTTTTTTGTCTGTAGATTGCAAAGGAAATATTAATTGTAAGACTGACAAATTATGAAATACAATTTGGATATTTTATCTACAATAACCCTATTTGTTTTAAAACTTTTTGTTGCTTTTTTTTTTTCTGTAGATTGTAATGAAAATACATTTTTAAAGACTGACAAATTACGGAATATAACTTGGATATTTTATCTACAATAATTCTAGTTTTTTTTAAACTTTTTTGTTAGTTTTTTCCTAGTAGAATTAGAGGTAAAAATATTTTTAACACTGACAAATTAGGGAATAAAATTTGGACATTTTATCTACAACAACCCTAGTTGTTTTAAAGCTTTTTATTCGTTTTTATTTTGACTGTAGTTTGGAAAGCAAATATTATTTTCAAGACTGACAAAATTTCCAAATTGTATTCCATAATTTGTCAGTCTTAAAAATAATATTTGCTTTCCAATCTACAGACAAAAAAAACTAATAAAAAGCTTTAAAACAACTAGGGTTGTTGTAGATAAAATTTCCAAATTGTATTCCATAATTTATCTACAATAACCCTAGCTGTGTTAAAATTTTTTGTTGCTTTTTTTTTTTTTTGCCTGTAGAATGCAAAGGAAATAAAATGTCCAAAATGTATTCCGTAATTTGTCAGTCTTAAAAATATTATCTACAATAACCCTAGTTGTTTTAAATCTTTTTGTTGTTTTTTTTTTTTTTTTTTGTCTGTCGATTTGAAAGGAAATAATATTTTTAAGACTGACAAATTACAGACTAAAATTTGAACATTTCATCTACAATAATTCTAGTTGTTTTAAACTTTTTTTTTTTTTTTGTAGATTGCAAAGAAAATATTACTTTTAACACTTACAAATTGTGGGGAAAAATGTGGACATTTTATCTACAATTGCTCTAGTTTTAATCTTTTTGTTAGTTTTTTTGCCAGTAGATTGCAAAGAAAATATTATTTTAAGACTGACAAATCACGGAATAAAATTTGGACATTTTATCTACAATAACTCCAGTTTTTTAAACATTTTCTGTTAGCTTTTTTGTCTTTAGATTGCAAAGAAAATATTATTTCTCTTACGTCCTCCGACAGTCGCCGCCTCCTCTAAATCCTCACTGTTGGGTATTGTCTTCCTATCCGTAGGAATAGCTAGGCATATAGACTTAGTCCAAAGACAAAAGGCATTAGCATATACACACCCATGGGGGCTGTCCCATCCGGTCAATACCCCCCCTGCATCACCACTCCCAACTCAGTTTTAATTTGCCTAGCGTCAGGAATAGTCAGGCTTCCCTTGTGCTGGGGCTTCAGTCTCAGCCTTCCTAATCTTTTATTTGATTTTCTTTGAAAATGTGTACCAGGGGGAATGGTCCCTGCACCCGGAGGTCTTTCAGATGCTGTGTGCGAGGTGGGGATCCCCAGACGTGGATCTGTTCGCATCCCAGCTAAATCGAAAGGTGGGAAGGTTCGTGGCAAGAACGCGCGATCCGTTGGCGGACGCCTTGGATGCGTTGGTGGCCGATTGGCATCAGTATCGTCTGATGTACGCCTTTCCTCCGATTCAGTTACTATCCCGGTTCCTTCGCCGATTGGTCTCGGAACCACACATGGTGATTCTGGTGGCGCCGGACTGGCCTCGCCGGTCCTGGTACGCCGACGTTGTTCACCTGGCAGTGGCGCCTCTGTGGCGTCTGCCTCTGCGGGAAGATCTCCTGTCTCAAGGTCCGCTCTTCCATCCTGCTTCACAGTCGCTGGCTTTAACGGCCTGGCTGTTGAGACCCAGGTCTTGAAGGACAAGGGTCTATCCCCTGAGGTTATCCCTACCCTGATCAAGGCTAGGAAATCCTCCTCTGGTAAGATCTATTACCGTACCTGGAAAGCCTATTTCACCTGGTGTGAGTCCAGGGGGTTCTCCCCTCGTTCTTACTCGGTGTCGAGAATTTTGGCTTTCCTCCAGTCTGGAGTGGATCAGCGCCTGGCGCTGGCCACAATAAAGGGCCAGGTGTCTGCACTGGCTGTTCTTTTCCAACGCCCTGTGGCGTCTCATTCCTTGGTGCGCACCTTCATTTAAGGTGTGCGACATCTGGCTCCTCCCAGGAAGGAGCCTTTACCTCCATGGGACTTGAACTTGGTTCTGTCCGCGTTGCAGCGTGCTCCCTTTGAAAACATCAGGGAGATATCGTTGCCTCTGCTGTCCAAAAAGGTTGCTTTTCTAGTGGCGATCACTTCAGCTCGCAGGGTGTCGGAGCTGGCAGGGTTGTCTTGCCGCTCCCCTTACTTGATCATTCACAAGGATAAGGTGTTTTTGAGACCACCCCCATCCTTCCTTCCCAAGGTGATCTCTGAATTTCACCTTAATGAGGACATTGTCCTTCTGTAACGCTCCTTGCGTTTCTTATAAGGTGTGGATTTTCAGCTGCAGAAGTAGTTCCACGTCAGTAGTCATGTAGGAGATATGCTGAGATACCATTCCCAACCTCAATGACTCATCATGTATGGAAGGTCTTATTTCAGCCAGTAAATACACACAGTAATTAAGCTGGTTCCTAGTGTGACTTTATATACATGTGGTAAGACAATGATAAAGGTCTTAGGGATAGGTTTGAGTGGAAGTGGTAGGTTTACAGACACTTGAGGTGAGACAGTGCAGATGGATGCAGGAAGGGTTAGCGATCATGTATGATAACAGATGACAGAGTAGCAGGTGCATACAGGAGAGATCAACCCAGTGCAGGAAATAGTAGCAGTAGCCTCAAGAGCTAGCAATCTAGTTATGCAGATGTAAAAGACAGTCCTTGCTATGCAGAGCTAAATAGTGTAAGCCTAGTACAAGTCTATAGAGATTTCCCCTGTGGGGTACTTAGCACTAATAGCGATAGCCGAAGGATCGCTCAGGAGATGCGGATGATCCAGTAGCAGGATGCAGGGATCAGCGCAGCGAGGTTCGTCAGCGAGGAGAGCTTGCAAGCATGGAAGCTTCAAGCAAGATTAGTATCCAGGTACTGGTGTTTGAACGAACACATGTGAGTGAGAACCGACGCCCTAAATAGCCATCTAGTCCGGCGCTGGGTGATGACAGCTTCAGCCTTAAAGGGAAACACACCTATATGGGTTTCTTCTGTCTAGGTAGATGGAAATCACCCGGAATAAATGTGATAGGAGGCACTGAGAGTGCCAGAACCTTACATTACCCCCCCAGTAAGGCCGGCTCCGGAAGGCCTCTAAGGCTGGTTGTTGATATAAGAATCACATGAGACTGGTTGCCGATGCGAAAATCGGAAGAAAAAAAAAAATTTCTCTTTTTTTTTTTTTTTTGCCGATATGAGAATCGGAATGAGACTGGTCTCCGATGCGAGAATCCGATAAGACTGGTTGCCGATATGAAAATCGGGAAGAAAAAAAAAATTGGTTGCCGATATGAGAATCGGATAATACTGGTTGCCGATACGAGAATCGGATAAGACTGGTCTCCTATATGAAAATCGGAAGAAAAAAAAAATGGTTGCCGATATGAGAATCGGATCAGGTTGGTAACCGATCTGAGAATCGGATCCCTTGTTGTTAGGGTGTCTGCTACATGGACCCCTCACTAGAATCGGACGCATAACCATCCGAAGTAATCCTAGTAGACCTAGCAACCAATGCTTCTTCAAACATCCTCAGATCCTTCCTACATACCACCGTGCCATTAGAAGCACGTACGCAGTCAGGTGCAAGAATCTCTGTATTTTCATCGGAAGCCAGAAATGTGCTTGCAAAAATAGGAGTATCCTCAGGAGGTGGTACAGGAGGGTTTTTTGAACGTGGTATAAAGTTCACTGGAGTTGAAGGAATATCTATTCCAATATTTGTTAATTTCTGGGTGTCCTTCACTGATATAGAACGGGGACAGGGCTGGCAACAGCCTTGATAATTTCCAGGCTGTTTTTCAGGGAAGACCCTTCGGATTCGCCTGGCCTCCATTGGGAGAGCCTTAGGCCTATGGGGTCTGGTTGGGCAGAATGTAATGAAATGTCCCCCTTCACCACAATAAAAACAAAGGCCACAGATTCTCCTGTGATCTCTTTTTTCTTGTGAGGACAACCTAGCATGTATGGCACCAATCTCCATAGGCTCCTCATCCATCTCTGTAGGATCAGGGTCCAAATGGGATGTGTCAGAGTGACAAGGTCGACTGTTTGAGGCAGGCTCGGACCATGACCAGGCAGGATCACCATATCTACTAGGTCTCCTTTTTTCCTTAGGTAGCTGGGGTCTGTGGTTACCTGGAGCGGGTTTAGGAGTGGGGTCAATAGCTGAATTCTGAGAAGAACTGGATAATGGCATTTCCATTTTTTCAGACTTCCTTTCTCGTAGTCTTCTATCTATGGTGATACTGAGTTGTATCAATGTATCCAGGGTTTTTGGCATCTCTGCTCGGGCGAGCTCGTCCTTGACGGCTTCTGATAGGCCAAGCCTAAATTGGGTTTTCAGAGATGCATCATTCCATCCTGAATCAAGGGTCCATCTCTTGAATTCTGCGACAAAGTCTTCTACAGGCCTTTTTCCTTGTTTCAAGGATCTTCACTGAAGATCGGCAGTACTCTGCCTATTGGGGTCATCATATAGGCTAGTGAGCTCTGCCAGGAACAAGGCATAGGAGTTGAGAAGCTGGTCGTTTTTTTCAAAAAGAGAATCTGCCCAGGCTCGAGGATCGCCTGATAGGTAAGAAATAATAGTACAAACCTTAATGTGATCAGTAAGGTAGGTACGAGGTTTTAGCAAAAAAAGTAACTCACATGCGTTTTTAAATTCGCGAAATTTTTTGCGATCGTCTGTAAATACCAAAGGGGGATTTATCTTGGGTTCAGGGGACTGAGCAGAGGTAAGTTGTGTCAGTCTAATTACCTGCTGTGACAGAGCCTGATTGTCTTCTTTTAATTCAGCAAGTGCGTGTATTAACGCAGATACTTGCTGTTTTAATTGTGTCACCTGAGTGGTTATTTCTGGAACTATTTCTGCTGAATCCATTTTTGGGGTTCGTTCAATCTGTAACGCTCCTTGCGTTTCTTATAAGGTGTGGATTTTCAGCTGCAGAAGTAGTTCCACGTCAGTAGTCATGTAGGAGATATGCTGAGATACCATTCCCAACCTCAATGACTCATCATGTATGGAAGGTCTTATTTCAGCCAGTAAATACACACAGTAATTAAGCTGGTTCCTAGTGTGACTTTATATACATGTGGTAAGACAATGATAAAGGTCTTAGGGATAGGTTTGAGTGGAAGTGGTAGGTGACAGACACTTGAGGTGAGACAGTGCAGATGGATGCAGGAAGGGTTAGCGATCATGTATGATAACAGATGACAGAGTAGCAGGTGCATACAGGAGAGATCAACCCAGTGCAGGAAATAGTAGCAGTAGCCTCAAGAGCTAGCAATCTAGTTATGCAGATGTAAAAGACAGTCCTTGCTATGCAGAGCTAAATAGTGTAAGCCTAGTACAAGTCTATAGAGATTTCCCCTGTGGGGTACTTAGCACTAATAGCGATAGCCGAAGGATCGCTCAGGAGATGCGGATGATCCAGTAGCAGGATGCAGGGATCAGCGCAGCAAGGTTCGTCAGCGAGGAGAGCTTGCAAGCATGGAAGCTTCAAGCAAGATTAGTATCCAGGTACTGGTGTTTGAACGAACACATGTGAGTGAGAACCGACGCCCTAAATAGCCATCTAGTCCGGCGCTGGGTGATGACAGCTTCAGCCTTAAAGGGAAACACACCTATATGTGTTTCTTCTGTCTAGGTAGATGGAAATCACCCGGAATAAATGTGATAGGAGGCACTGAGAGTGCCAGAACCTTACACCTGCCTTCGCTTTGTACGAAGCCAAAACATCCAAAGGAGATTGCGTTGCATTCCTTGGACGTTGTCAGGGCGATCAGGGTTTACCTGTCTACGGAATCCTTTCGAAAGACGGATTCCCTCTTTGTCCTTCCTGAGGGATCTCGGAAGGGCATGGCTGCGTCTGCAGCAACTATTGCCAAATGGATCAGACAGACCATTGAGCAGGCTTACGCCTTGAAGGAACGGGTTCCGCCCTTCCCTGTTAAGGCGCACTCTACCAGGTCTTTGAGTGCATCCTGGGCCTATTGGCATCGGGCCTCGGGGCCCAGGTGTGCAAGGCGGCGACTTGGTCGTCGGTGCACACTTTTTCCAAGTTCTACAAAGTAGACGTTCTGGCATCAGCTGATGCTTCTTTTGGCCGCAAAGTTCATTGCGGCAGTGCCATGATGGACCCTTGCATTTTTCTCTGGGTCCCTGGCTGTTGGCATTTGCTTTCCTGGGCTGTTGCTCCTGTTGAGCATTGCTGTTTTCTGTTGCCCAGTTGGTTCTCTTACGGTGCATGTAAGATTCCTTTCTCTGATGTGGGTACTGCGTTGCCTTTTCTACGGTTGCGTCTCCCACCCCTCATGTCTATACTGCTTTGGGACATCCCAACAATGAGGACTTAGAAGAGGCGGCGACTGTCGGAGGACGTAAGAGAAAATGGAATTTTTGTAAAATCTTACCTGTAAAATTCCTTTCTCTGAGTCCTCCGACAGTCGCCGCCCCCGCCCCTCTTTTGGGGATCTTGTTACCTACTGCTATGCTACCAAACTGAGTTGGGAGTGGTGATGCAGGGGGGGTATTGACCGGATGGGACAGCCCCCATGGGTGTGTATATGCTAATGCCTTTTGTCTTTGGACTAAGTCTATATGCCTAGCTATTCCTACGGATAGGAAGACAATACCCAACAGTGAGGACTTAGAGGAGGCGGCGACTGTCGGAGGACTCGGAGAAAGGAATTTCAGGAAAGACAGGTAAGATTTTAGAAAAATTCCATTTTTTAATACTGATAAGTTACAGAATACAATTTGGACATTTTAACTACATTAGTTGTTTTAAACTTTTTTGTTCGTTTTTTTCCTAGTAGACTGCAAATAAAATATTTTTAACACTAACAACTTAGGGAATAAAATGTGAATATTTTATCTACAGTAACCCTAGTTGCTTTAAAACTTTTTTGGTCATTTTTTTGCCGGTAGATGACAAAGAACATTTTATTTTTAACACTTACAAATTAAAGGGAAAAAATTGGACATTTTATTTACAATATTTATAGTTTTAAAAAAAAACTTTGTTTGTTTTATTGCCGGTAGACTGCAAAGAAAATATTATTATATATTAATATTGCCCAAAAAAAATGATAATTTTATTCTGTGTAAAACAATATATTTATTACTTTGATATCTTAAGTATTAAAAAATAGGTCCATAACTGAAATAAAAAAAAATAGCTTTAAACTTTTCATCCAACCTCTAGATTATTGCATTGGTATTTTCAAATGCCAGTAAAAAGGAGGTAGCATAAGGCACCTTCATTCCTCTGACACTAATTTGATAGCAAGGAGCTTCCAATCTCTCTTCCCCTAATGCCTTTCCACAAGACTTAATTTGCAAGAAAAAAAGGACAGGTGGGTGTCGAAATGCGTAAGTTCCTGATCTTTGAGAGAGAAGTGCTCCCACCTTTACTTCAGAGGTGTTGACATCTATGATAAATGAGATGTGAGGTGTTGGATATACCTTAAGATAGCAGCAAAAGGAAAAAAGAAGCTTGAACTTATCAAAGGCAGCTGTTAGGACCCAGGTCTGAACCTGCGACCTCTGCTGTGTCTGGCTATGTCTCTTCTTGCTGAACCACCTGGGATGCTGGATATCTCCCCAGACAATCCCTCAGATAATTTTGCCTTGTACCTTGTTTCTTGTGAACTCTTTGCTCCTTCCATAAACTTCCTATTTAAGCGATGCCTTTGCACTTCCTGTTTGCCAGATTATGGTGCTCTCTCTAGCTAATATCTCTCTCTTGTCACTCCTGCTGCAGTCCGTATCTTTGTTATCAGACGTTACCAACCTTTGGCTTGTTCTTCAACTATGCTTTCCTCTAATACCCTCTTGTTACTACTTGGTACTGGCCCTTGGTTAGTTCATAAACTATTCTTCTGCTTGTTCCTTATCTGCTTCATCTGCTACCTGCCTCCCTGGTGGGGTGATCCTAAGGACCGTGACCTGGCACTGGCCCGCAGCAAAACCCATCTCCACCATCAGGAGCTCTGGTGAACACCGGCTAGTGCATAGACACCGTGCCTCCAATGAGTCTGCATCCTCTGCTAGAGCAGTGGTCACCAACATTTCGTAACTCGTGGACCACTAAATTCACAATTTTAAATCCTGCAGACCACTAACATGAATTTTACATGCCTTACACGATGCTCCGACTCTGTGCCCCTCTCCCCCAGGATCACACTGCTGTCTTAAACACACAATGCTCTGGCTCTCTGCCCTCTCCCTCTGGATCACACTGCTGCCTTATACACACAATGCTCCGGCTCTGTGCCCCCCTCCTCCTGGATCACACTGCTGCCTTATACACACATTGCTCTGGCTCTCTGCCCCCCTCCCCTGGATCACACTACTGCCTTATACACACAATGCTTTGGCTCCCTGCCCCCCTCCTCCTGGATCACACTGCTGCCTTATACACACAATGCTCCGGCTCTCTGCCCCCCTCCCCTGGATCACACTGCTGCCTTATACACACAATGCTTTGGCTCCCTGCCCCCCTCCTCCTGGATCACACTGCTGCCTTATACATACAATGCTCTGGCTCTCTGCCCCCCTCCTCCTGGATCACACTGCTGCCTTATACATACAATGCTCTGGCTCTCTGCCCCCTCCCCTGGATCACACTGGTGCCTTATACACACAATGCTTTGACTCCCTGCCCCCCTCCTCCTGGATCACACTGCTGCCTTATACACACAATGCTTTGGCTCCCTGCCCCCCTCCCCTGGATCACACTGCTGCCTTATACATACAATGCTCTGGCTCTCTGCCCCCTCCCCTGGTTAACACCGCTGCCTTATACACACAATGCTCCAGCTCTCTGCTGCCCTCCTCTTGGATCACTCTACTGCCTTATACACACAATGCTCCGGCTCTCTGCCCCCCTCCCCCTGGATCACACTTCTGCCTTATATATACAATGCTCCAGCTCTCTGCCCCCTTCCTCTGCATCACACTTCTGCCTTATATATACAATGCTCCAGCTCTCTGCCCCCTCCCTCTGCATCAGACTGCTGCCTTATACACATAATGCTCAAGCTCCCTGCCCCCCTCCTCCTGGATCACACTTCTGCCTTATATACACAATACTCTGGCTCTCTGCCCCCCCTCCCCTGGATCACACTACTGCCTTATACACGCAAAGCTTTGGCTCCCTGCCCCCCTCCTCCTGGATCACACTGCTGCCTTATACACACAATGATCCGGCTCTCTGCCCCCCTCCCCTGGATCACACTGCTGCCTTATACACACAATGCTCCGGCTCTCTGCCCCCCTCCCCTGGATCACACTGCTGCCTTATACACACAATGCTCCATCTCTCTGCCCCCTCCCCCTGCATCACAATGCTGCCTTTTTCACACAATCCTCTCTACCCTCCCCCCCCCCTGCACTCTGCATCACACTGCTGCCTTACACAAACTCATCATTGGATCTCACCTCCCTATCTAGCCATGTGCTCGTGCTCCATGCTTATTCCCACAGTCTGTAATCAGAACTGCCATTGGAAATCCCCTCCTTCTTCACCTCCCGCTCTCTGGATCTATTGGTTTTCCAATGGATCATAAGATATTTACCAAGCAACTGTTCTCCTGCACTCACAGTGGTGTCTAATGGATCAGAGATGGTACTGTCCTGCATCTCAGGTAGCTCAGCGAGAAGAGTCAGACACAGCAGTGGACACAAGTTCAAGTCCAGGCCCTGACACCTTGGATACTGGGTTCCTACTTTGCAACGTTCTGCTATTTTAGCTGGTTCCTGTATCACCTTTATTTATTGACTTACTGTATGTGCTACACAACATACTGGATAAAATTATATGTGGGTCCTGAGTGCTCTGGGTTAGCGAATTAGATTATGCTTTGACTTCTTCCACCCCTCCAGGTGGTCACACTAATAGCAGCTGGGAACCGCCACTATACCCTGATTTTCAATTCATGCAACTACTTTTTTGACTCACTGCTACAGGATTTAGTGCTAGACCTTCTCTGGCAAGGCGGCTCCCACACAGCAAGTCTACCCTTGATGGGCAATCAACAGTAGCCCAAACCATAGAAATACAGAAAAATACATTGAAACAATTTTTAAATATATTTATTTATTTATTTTATATTTTATTTTTTATTGTCACTTACCCCTAATATTATTCTGACCACATCTAATCTAAGCATTAATTTTGGTCCGGGGGAATTTCATTACTGTGTACCACATTAAATTCTTATTTTTCCCGACCTTTTATTCATCAGTGTTCTTTTACTAGATTTGTTTTTGTTTTTCTGCTACTGTGAATATTGGTATTATCTACATGTTTGAATGCAAAATTTAAAAATTCTTTCTAATAAATAAAGAATATAAAAAAAAGAAATCAGATAAAAAAGGTACAAGATCATTTTAATTGTTGGTAAAAAAAAAAAATTCATATAAAATCACCCAACGCATTTCGGGGGCAACACCATTCTCCCTTCATCAGGGTTAGGGCGGATTGAGTTTCGAGGGTTCCTAAGAACTAGGGATTGGAATTGGTCACAGGAGTTGTGGGTTGTGTCATGCCAGATACATTGCCTGGCAGGAACCATAAAATGCTGGGCAGTTTTCCTGTGTATGGGCTCCAGAACAATTTTCCCAAAGAGGCGCTGGGAACTTTTAGACCTGCAAGCAGGAGCGGTCGGTCCATTAGGGGCTCAAGGGCACTGCCCCCCCTGCAGGGCCACATGATTAAAGCCTGAGGCTCTAATTGGCTTGAAAAAGGATGGACACTGCGCCCCGAAACCCACCTACTTGTGACACTAGCGAATTAATATTCGCTATTGTCTTCCGGCTTCTCCTCCCAGCCAATCAGGACAGGAGGCGGATCGGGTTGGCCGAGAGGAGAAGCCGAGAAAGCCGTGGAGGGTTAAATGTGGGGGAAGCATCACTGTGGAGGGGCTGAGTGAGAGGGGACCATCACCGTTGAGGGACTGAGTGTGGGGGGGACCCCCACTTTGGAAGGGTGAGTGTAGGGGGAGTGTCACCATGGAGGGGCTGAGTGCGGGGGGGGGACCGTCACTTTGGAAGAGTGAGTGGGGGGGGGAGTGTCACCGTGGAGGGGCTGAGTGCGGGGGGACCGTCACCGTGGAGGGGATGAGTGTGGGGGGGACCGTCACTTTGGAACGGTGAGTGCAGGGGAGGCTGTCACCGTGGAGGGGCTGAGTGTGGGGGGGGGCCATCACCGTGGAGGGGCTTAGTGCAGGGGGGCCGTCACCATGGAGGGGATGAGTGGGGGGGGATCGTCACTTTGGAAGGTTGAGTGACGATCCCCGTTACTGTGGCGGGGCTGAGTGCAGGGGGGACCACCACTGTGGAGGGGTTGAGTGTGGGGGGCACCGTCACCATTGAGGGGCTGAGTGTGGGGACACCGTCACCATTGAGGGACTGAGTGTGGGGACGCCATCACCGTTGAGGGACTGAGTGTGGGGGGCCATCACCATGGAAGGGTGAGTGTAGTGGGAGTGTCACCATGGAGGGGCAGAGTGAGGGGGGGACTATCACTTTGGAAGGGTGAGTGTGGGGGGAGTGTCACCATATAGGAGCTGAGTGCAGGGGGGACCGTCACCGTGGAGGGGCTGAGTGCGGGGGGAGACCGTCACCATGGAGGGGATGAGTGTGTGGGGGGGCCATCACCGTAGAGGGGATGAGTGTGGGGGGGACCGTCACTTTGCAAGGGGGAGTGTGGGGGGGACTGTCACCATGGAGGGGCTGAATGTGGGGGAGACTGTCACTGTGGGGGGGCTGAGTGTGGTGGGGACCATCACCATGGAGGGGCTGAGTGCGGGGGGGACTGTCACTATGGAGGGAATGAGTGTTGGGGGGACCATCACTTTGAAAGACTGAGTGCAGGGGGGACAGTCACTGTGGAGGGGCTGAGTGCGGGGGGGACCGTTACTGTGGAGGGGTTGAGTGTGGGGGGGTGTCTCCATGAAAGGGTGAGTGTGGAGGGAGTGTCATTGTGGAGGGGCTGAGTGTGGGGGCACTGGGGGGGACCATCACTGTGGAGGGGCTGAGTGGGGGTGACCGTCACTTTGGTAGGGTGAGTGTGGCGGGAGTGTCAACATGGATGGGTTGAGTGCAGGGAACCGTGACCGTAGAGAGGCTGAGTGTGGGCAGACCTTGGAAGGGTTTGTTTGCCGTCCCCCCCCCCCCCCCCCCAAAAAAAAAAGTGTAGCACCAGTCGCCAATGCCTGCAAGTGTAGTGAGATGAAATAAAATCTTAAAAATGCTCTGGTGAGGCAGCTCCCATGCAGCAAGATTTCCTTCAATGGGCACCCAAGTTACTCAAACTATGGAAATAAAGGAGCTCCAGACCAAAACTCAAGATCATTTTAATTGTTGGCAAAAAAGTAATATAAAAACAGCCGAGTTTCAGGGGCAACATCACTCTCCATATCATTTTTAATCATTATGACTATGTTTTTGCTTAATCCTGTAGTCCTAAAGAAGGGAGCCTTTTGGAGGTGTTTCCCCCGAAACGTGTTGGCTGTTTTTATATGACTTTTGCTTGCCAATAATTAAAATGCTTTCAAATAGTTTTTTTCAGTCCTTTTAAAACCTTTAACATGTCATTCATAAAGTGCTGACAGTAATTTGTACATTCCAATCAGCATTACAAAAAAAAAAAAAAAAAAAACTCAGTATCCATTTGTCTTTAATAATGTTATAGGCCCCTCTGACTTTAAACCAGATCTGAGTTTTAGCAAAAGCCCAGGAACCAAAGGTATTGGTTGTTAATAGGGATTTTAATGGGTTCTCGATAATCCACCCCGTAGGAAGTGACTTTTTTCTTTTTGTCATAGAATAATAATGCTTCTGAAGGAAATGTGGAATGATGAATGAAAACCTTCTGGAGGCTCTCATCTAGATCCTCACACAAAGCTTTAAATCCTGGTTTGGAAAAAATACAAATTTGTTAAGAAAAGGAATGAGAACTCCTGGAAGGAGTTCAATGGGGTAGTCCAAAAAAACAAAGTAGAAGCCCATTTTCTTTTTCTTGTTGATGACATCCTAAAATTCTTTATACACCTAGCTTAATAAGTCAATTGAAATACAAGTAGCAGAGTTTAGGTACAAAATTCTGAAAAAATATAGTTCTGATGCAAAACAACCTTGAGAAAAATAAGCTGATTATTCCTTTAGCCTGAAGCCATGTTAGCCATAAAATGACAGAAAAATGTGTGAGGGTAGGAGGTTAAAAGAGATGGATTCTTGATTTCTAGAGGAATGCCTAATGGCTTCTTGAGCAATCAGACCAGACTTAATAGGAGACCCATCTTCACAGGTAATAGTTACATTGTATTCCTTATTTTGCAACAGAGTTTCATGTGCTTACATTCTGTTGCAGTCTATGAATCATCCACAAGCTCCACAATCCAGAATCACAAGAGGGGTTAGGTGTTCTTCCATGGTATCAGGAAGAGGATAGGGGGATTTGACTAATGGAATCTGAAGAGTAGAATGCAGACATCGCATCAACGAGGTTAATCAGGTGCATAAGGAGATATGAATGTTCTAAGAGAGTGGTTTAAAAAATGGTGGCCCCCAGGCCAAATGCAGCACTTTGCTAGCCTTTATCCAGCACTTTTCCATCTACTGGGACCAAAGATGGGGTACTTCTCCTCCCACTGATACCAATGTTGTGTCATTATTCCTCCCACTGATACTAACAATGGGGCACTCGCCCTCCCACTGATACCAATTTTGTTTCATTATTCCTCCCACTAATGCCAATGATGGGACACTATTCCTCCATTGATACCAATGATGGGATATTATTCCTCCCACTGATACCAATGATGGGATACTATTCCTCCCACTGATACCAATGATGGGACACTATTCCTCCCAATGATACAAACAATGGGGCACTATTCCTCCCACTGATACCAATGATGGGACATTGTTCCTCCCACTGACACCAATGATTAGACACTATTCCTTCAAATGATACCAACAATGGGGCACTGTTTTTTCATTGATACCAATGAAGCGGCACTATTCCTCCCACTGATACAAACAATGGGGCACTAATCCTCCACTGATACCAACAATGGGGCACTATTCCTCCATTGATACCATTGATGGGATACTATTCCTTCCACTGATACCAACAATGGAGCACAATTCCTCCACTGATGTCAATGATGGGACACTATTCCCCCCACTGATACCAATGCTGGGACACTGTTCCTCCAAATGATACCAATGAAGGGGCACTATTCCTCCAAATGATACCAATAATAGGGCAATATTCCTCCCATTAATACCAACAATAAGACATTATTCCTTCCATATACAACAATGATAGGGCACTATTTCTCCCACTAATATCAGTAATAGGACACTATTCCTCCCACTGATACTAAAGATGGGGCACTATTGCTCTCACTAATACCATTGAGGAGGACCTATTCCACCCACTGATACCAATGATGGGGCACTAATTCTCCCACTGAAACCAATAATGGGGCGCTATACCTCCCATTGATAGTAATGACAGGGTACTA
>NC_138774.1:291308270-291428270 GCF_965119305.1 Pelophylax lessonae
GATTTTAGCAAATGGCTGCAATATAACAAAGAGTGAAAAATTAAAGGGGGTCTGAAAACTTTCCGTACCCACTGTATGTATGTGTATATATATATATATATATATATATATATATATATATATATATATATATATATATGTATGTGTATATATATATATATATATATATATATATATATACATGTATGTGTATATATATATATATATATATATATATATATATATATATATATATATATATATATGCATGTGTGTATATATATATATATATATATATATATATATATATATATATATATATATATATATATATATATATATGTATGTATATATATATATATATATATATATATATATAATATTTTTTTTTTTACTTTTTTTGTGCCAGTTTTCCTTTGATAAAAAATAAAAAAATCAGAGATACAGTATTTGTATATGTATGTATATATATATATATATATATATATATATATATATATATATATATATATATATATATATATATATATATATATAATATTTTTTTTTTTACTTTTTTGTGCTTTCAGTTTTCCTTTGATAAAAAATAAAAAAATCAGAGATACAGTATTTGTTAATATTTACCACCAAATGAAAACCCAATTTGTCCTGAAAAAAAACAAACAAGGCATAATCCATCTGGATTCACAAAGTAGTTGCGATGATATGTACGATTTTACTAAAACATGTCAAAATTAAACAGAAACAGTAAGAATGTAATACCCATATAAAAATAATGATTGTACTCTCTCTAAAAGAAAAAAACAAAGAGACCCTTATTTGCTTTCAAAAATGAAATAATGAATGCTTTAGTGAGTAAAACAGCTATAGAACATTCAATGACGAGTATACTGGGTCATCTGTGCCATCTAAAAGGACAATATAACTATAAATAAGTGGGGGGGGGTGACCAGGGGAGCACACAGGGGCCCCAGAGACCGCAGAACACAAGTGAACTGGATAGGAGGAGTGGCGGGGGCAGCATACAGAGGAACCAATCTCCTCCATTTTCCTCCTGCAGCTACGGAAGGAAAAAGGAGGACAGTGATTTCTCTACACGCTGCCCCCACCACCCCTCCTATCCAGGTGTACAGGGAAGCCACACAGGCTCAACCCACTTTTATTGGAAAGAAAGAAGGAAAAGTTCACGTAGACATCAGTTGCCCATTTAGGGGTTCTTCCACATCAACAGTTAATTGAAAATGCCGAGCCACCTAGCTCCCTTGTCAGTAGCACTGCTGCTCTTCGTACCAGCCCATCCGACTGTGTTGCCCAGCTTTCCTGGTTCTCTTGCTTTTAGTCACAGTAGTGCCCACTCATAGCTTCTGGATAGGGGTTCTCCTGGCACCCTTAGAGGAGCCGACCTGACTCCTGGGAAGAGACCTCCTGGCTTCTGGCTGGGGCACCTCTGACCCCTGGGTTAGACCTCCTGTCTCTTGACTCCTGGCTGTGGTGCCTCTGACCCCTAGATGAGACCTCCTGTATCTTGACTCCTGGCAGGGGCACCTCTGACACCCTTATAGGAGCCGACCTGACTCCTGGGAGGAGACCGCCTGTCTCCTGGCTACTGGCTGGGGCACCCCTGACCCCTGGATGAGGCCTCCTGTCTCTTGACTCCTGGCTTGAGTGCCTCTTACCCCTGGGTGGGAACCTCCTGTCTCCTGGCTGGGGCACTTCTGACCCCTGGGTGAGAACTCCTGTCTCTTGACTCCTGGTTTGAGTGCCTCTTATCCCTGGGTGAGACCTCCTGTCTCTTGACTCCTTGCTGGGGTGCCTCTGACACCCTTATAAGAGCCAACCTGACTCCTGGGAGGAGACCTCCTGGCTACTGGCTGGGGCACCTCTGACCCCTGGGTGAGACCTCCTGTCTCTTGACTCCTGGCTTGAATGCCTCTTACCCCTGGGTAAGACATCCTGTTTCTTGGCTCCTGTTTGGGGCACCTCTGACCCCTAGATGAGACCTCCTGTATCTTGACTCCTGGCTGGGGTGCCTCTTGACACCCTTATAGGAGCCGACCTGACTCCTGGGAGGAGACCTCCTGTCTCCTGGCTACTGGCTGGGGCACTTCTGACCCCTGGGTGAGAACTCCTGTCTCTTGACTCCTGGCTTGAGTGCCTCTTACCCCTGGGTGAGACCTCCTGTCTCTTGACTCCTGTCTGGGGCACCTCTGACCCCTGGATGAGACCTCCTGTCTCTTGAATCCTGACTAGGGCACCTTTGACCCCTGAGTGAGACCTACTGTCTCCAAACTGGGAGCCCTAAGCTATCCTCAGGCTTGAGTATATAACAACCCTGCACACCTGTTTACCTGGCTGCAGGCGTCCAGCAAAATCCGGACACAGGATTGAAGGTTCCATCCCACCCAAGACACTTTGGAATCTTCAAGCTTTTTTTTTAATTTTCTCATCACTGCAGTTGAAAATGAATGTCCATTTGACCCAGACTAACCATTAGAAAATCAAATGATTGTTCTTGTAATTTTGAATGGAAATCCACTGGTGTATGGCCAGCTTTGGATCCAGGTCTAATTCCACTGGTGTATGGCCAGCTTTTGATCCAGGTCGAATTCCACTGGTGTATGGCCAGCTTTGGATCCAGGTTGAATTCCACTGGTGTATGGCCAGCTTTGGATCAAGGTCTAATTCCACTGGTGTATGGCCAGCTTTGGGTCCAGGTCTAATTCCACTGGTGTATGGCCAGCTTTGGATTCAGGTCAAATTCCACTGGTGTATGGCCAGCTTTGGATCCAGGTCTAATTCCACTGGTGTATGGCCAGCTTTGGATCCAGGTCTAATTCCACTGGTGTATGGCCAGCTTTGGGTCCAGGTCGAATTCCACTGGTATATGGCCAGCTTTGGGTCCAGGTCTAATTCCACTGGTGTATGGCCAGCTTTGGATCCAGGTCAAATTCCACTGGTGTATGGCCAGCTTTGGATCCAGGTCTAATTCCACTGGTGTATGGCCAGCTTTGGATCCAGGTCTAATTCCACTGGTGTATGGCCAGCTTTGGATCCAGGTCTAATTCCACTGGTGTATGGCCAGCTTTGGGTCCAGGTCTAATTCCACTGGTGTATGGCCAGCTTTGGGTCCAGGTCTAATTCCACTGGTGTATGGCCAGCTTTGGATCCAGGTCTAATTTCCCCAAGGAAACCAATATTTTGCTTCTCATGAAAAGTCATCAGATATCATGTTTTTTTTTTTTTTTTTAAGTATGCTTCAATATATCTATGGTAGTATTTAACACTTTTGATATTGTAATGTAGTAACATGGATAAATGTGGTAGATAATTGTGTGGCTGTTACTTTTTTTCTATGGGTTTTTTCCTCGTTATGCTTTCCTCATCTGAGATTTCCCACTACCATCGAAGATCAGAGGTAGAGGAAGTGGGATAAAAAAGCGCAACAGCAGGAAATCCTTAAACATTCACACCATTTATGCACAGCACTATAGCAAACTGTGATACATCTCATTAGAATAGAATTCTTTTATTGGCTTTTTAAATGCCCTTGACAGCGTTTATTTATAATGCTGGTAGAACTCCTATTTTTCTGACTTGCATACCTATTAGCAACAATGGATATCTTGTTAAATGAGCAAAATTCCTACCTCTACCTCCCTTTATTAGCCAGAGTACCCTCTTCTATGTCCCCCCTCCCTGATTGGGTTTACTTAGTTATTGGGGCCTGACATTGTGATTAAATTAATTGTCAGTTCCCTGACCAAGTTGGAGTATAACAGACAACGGAATCCCAAAGCAGGGCCAGATTAAAAGCATTATGGGCCTGGTGCTGAGGATATTGGTGGGCTTTTTGGCCTGTACAGTGAAGGGAACTCTTAAGGCTTGAGACTGTCCATAATTTTAAAGAGTGCCTCAAGATTGTCCATAATTTTAAAGGGTGCCTTGAGATTGTCCATATTCTTAAAGGGTGCATCGAAGATTGTCCATAATTTTAAAGGGTGCCTCGAAGATTGTCCATAATTTTAAAGGGTGCCTCGAGATTGTCCAAAATTTTGAAGGGTGCTTCGAGATTGTCCATAATTTTAAAGGGTGCCTCAAGATTGTCCATAATTTTAAAGGGTGCTTTGAGATTGCCCATAATTTTAAAAGGTGCCTCGAGATTGTCCAAAATTTTAAAGGGTGCCTCGAGATTTTCCATAATTTTAAAGGGTGCCTTGAGATTGTCCATAATTTTAAAAGGTGTCTCAAGATTGTCCATAATTTTAAAGGGTGCCTCAAAGATTGTCCATAATTTTAAAGGGTGTCTCAAAGATTGTCTATAATTTAGACACACTCCTAAACCTTGTGGACAGCCTTCCCAGAAGAGTTGAGGCTGTTAGTCTGTAGGGTTCAATATTGAGTTGGCCCACCCTTTGCAGCTATAAGACTGGGATGCCATTAAAGTTCATGTATTTTGGTTGTCCAAAATTTTAAAGGGTGCCTTGAGATTGTCCATAATTTTAAAGGGTGCCTTGAGGTTGTCCATAATTTTAAAGGGTGTCTTGAGATTGTCCATAATTTTAAAGGGTTCCTCGAGATTGTCCATAATTTTAGAGGGTGCCTCGAGATTGTCCATAATTTTAGAGGGTGCCTTGAAATTTCCATAATTTTAAAGGGTGCCTCGAGATTGTCCATAATTTTAAAGGGTACCTTGAGATTGTCCATAATTTTAAAGGGTGCCTCGAGATTGTCAATAATTTTAGAGGGTGCCTTGAGATTGTCCATAATTTTAGAGGGTGCCTTGAGATTGTCCATAATTTTAGAGGGTGCCTCGAGATTGTCCATAATTTTAAAAGGTGCCTTGTGATTGTCTATAATTTAGACACACTCCCAAACCTTGTGGACAGCCTTCCCAGAAGAGTTGAAGCTGCTATAGCTGCAAAGGGTGGGCCAACTCAATATTGAACCCTACAGACTAAGATTGGGATGCCATTAAAGTTCATGTGAGTGTAAAGGCTGGCGTCCCAATATTTTTGGTAAGATGGTGTAAAAAATGATATTTGGGTCATCGCTGACCGAGACATCACAATTCCAATCCACTGAAATACCGGTACGTCGCTGTGGGAGGCCGTTAACAACTTCAATACCGGGCACTTTCACCCCCTTCCTGCCCAGGCCAATTTCCAGTGTTCCTTTTTTCATTAGATGCTATTCAAACGGCATAGGCAAGTCATATGAATGATCCTTCTTATTACATGGAAGTCATAAAATCAATTATCGGGGTATTACTAGACCCGATCTGAAGGGAATGATGGAAATAACAAGACAACATGACGGCGAAAGTGACACAAGCATCAGGCTCTAAGTGCGCCGTTGCCGTGCAACCCCCAACACACTTTTAATCAGCAAAGATTACTGAGCTTCATGGCAAAAGAGATGTATTCTTTTTTTAGACCATGATATGCAGCGTGTCACCAACGGAGAGCCTTATCGGGGAAAACCTACAATATATTATACACTAAATTACCAAATATATTGCCTCTACACACACATGAACTTCAATGGGTGCCTCGAGGTTGTCCATAATTTTAAAGGGTGCCTTCAGATTGTCCATAATTTTAAAGGGTGCCTTCAGATTGTCCATAATTTTAAAGGGTGCCTTGAGACTGTCCATAATTTTAAAGGGTGCCTCGAGATTGTCCATAATTTTAAAGGGTGTCTCGAGATTGCCCATAATTTTAGAGGGTGCCTCGAGATTGTCCATATTATTAAAGGGTGCCTTGAGGTTGTCCATAATTTTAAAGGGTGCCTCGAGATTGTCCATAATTTTAAAGGGTGCCTCGAGATTGTCCATAATTTTAAAGGGTGCCTTGAGATTGTCCATAATTTTAAAGGGTGCCTTGAGATTATCCATAATTTTAAAGGGTGCCTCCAAATTGTCCATAATTTTAAAGGGTGCCTTGACTGAAAGAAAAGGTTGAGAAATACGCAATATTGAACCCTACAGACTAAGACTGGGATGCCATTAAACCTCCTGTGCGTGTAAAGGCAATACTTTTGGTAATTTAGTGTATAATATATTGTAGGTTTTTCCCAATAAGGCTCTCCGTTGGTGATACGCTGCACATCACATAATTTTAAAAGGTGCCTCAAGAATGTCCATAATTTTAAAGGTTGCCTTGAGATTGTAAATCATTTTAAAGGGTGCCTTGAGATTGTTCATAATTCTAAAGGGTGCCTCGAGATAGTTCATAATTTTAAAAGGTGCCTCGAGACTGTCCATAATTTTAAAGGGTGCCTCGAGATTGTCCATAATTTTAAAGGGTGTCTCGAGATTGCCCATAATTTTAGAGGGTGCCTCAAGAATGTCCATAATTTTAAAGGTTGCCTTGAGATTGTCCATAATTTTAAAGGGTGTCTTGAGATTGTCCATAATTTTAAAGGGTGTCTTGAGATTGTCCATAATTTTAAAGGGTCCCTTAAGACTGTCCATAATTTTAAAGGGTGCCTCGAGATTGTCCATGATTTTAAAGGGTGCCTCGAGATTGTCCATAATTTTAAAGGGTGCCTTCGAAAAGAATGTCCATGATTTAAAGGGTGCCTCGAGATTGTCCATAATTTTAAAGGGTGCCTTCGAAAATTGTCCATAATTTTAAAGGGTGCCTTCGAAAATTGTCCATAATTTTAAAGGGTGCCTTCGAAAATTGTCCATAATTTTAAAGGGTGCCTTCGAAAATTGTCCATAATTTTAAAGGGTGTCTCGAGATTGTCCATAATTTTAAAGGGTGCCTTGAGATTGTCCATAATTTTAAAGGGTGTCTCGAGATTGTCCATAATTTTAAAGGGTGCTTCGAGATTGTCCATCATTTTAAAGGGTGCCTCGAGATTGTCCATATTATTAAAGGGTGCTTTGAGATTGTCCATAATTTTGAAGGGTGCATTGAGACTGTCCATAATTTTAAAGGGTGTCTTGAGATTGTCCATAATTTTAAAGGGTGCCTCGAGACAGTCCAAAATTTGAAAGTGTGCCTCGAGCTTGTCCATAATTTTAAAGGGTGCCTTGAGATTTCCATAATTTTAAAAGGTGCCTTGAGATTGTCCATAATTTTAAAGGGTACCTTGAGTTTGTCCATTATAGTAAAGGGTGCCTCGAGACTGTCCATAATTTTGAAGGGTGCCTCGAGATTGTGCATCATTTTAAAGGGTGCCTTGAGATTGTCCATCATTTTAAAGGGTGCCTTGAGATTGTCCATCATTTTAAAGGGTGCCTTGAGATTGTCCATAATTTTAAAGGGTGCCTCAAAATTGTCCATAATTTTAAAGGGTGCCTTGACTGAAAGAAAAGGTTGAGAAATACGCAATTTTGAACCCTACGGACTAAGACTGGGATGCCATTAAACATCCTGTGCGTGTAAAGGCAATACTTTTGGTAATTTAGTGTATAATATATTGTAGGTTTTGCCCCATAAGGCTCTCCGTTGGTGACACGCTGCATATCACGCTAAAAAAAAAATCCATCTCTTTTGCCATGAAGCTCAGTAATCTTTGCTGATTAAAAGTGTGTTGGGGGTTGGGGGGCGACGGCGCACTTAGATCCTGACGCTTGTGTCACATTCGCCGTCATGTTGTCTTGTTATTTCCATCATTCCCTTCAGATCGGGTCTAGGAATACCCCGATAATTGATTTTATGACTTCCATGTAATAAGAAGGATCATTCATATGACTTGCCTTATGCCGTTTGAATAGCATCTAATGAAAAAAGGAACACTTAAAGGGATTTACAATGGCAGGTGCGGCGTAATCATGTACACAGCGAATGCAAATCTGACTCGCGGTTATTTATAAACTGATCTGCCATCTTTTTTTTTTTTTTTCTTTGATTGTGCAAGCCTTGTACTTGTCTTCAAAACCCATCTCTAAAAATGTTTTTTTTTTTTTTTTTCTTCTTTTCTCTTCTCTTTGACATTAAACTGAACATTGCACATGCAAGGTTTTTTTTTTTTTGTTTTTTTTTTTCTTCACTTCAAACAAAAAATGCATCTTAAATTTCGACACATTTTTTATGCAGTGCTACTTCTTCTGAACGCCACATGATTTTACAAAAAAAAAAAAACTATTCTGTGATCGCAAAGTAAATTCTTGTCGCCTAATGGCTCAATTCTTTTGTTCTGGCACTCTGTGACTCAGATCTCTTTTTCGAGGAGGTTAAAAAAAAAAAAATGTAGGAATGTACAGAACGGCGGTTATGTCAAGCTCAGATACGACAGTTATGTTCTATGAGGGCTGCAAACAAGCAAACACCCCCCAGCCATAGGCGTGCCAGTTTTGCCTGGACACACCCTATACACCTCATGTGCTGCAAATTCTCCGCCATCTACTGGACCCTTCCTTTTGTGAATGAACACAGTGAGTGATCAGTACCGATCACTCACTGTGTTAATACATAACTGAAGCATACTGTGTTATATATACACACACACTATATTGTCAAAAGTATTGGGACGCTTGCCTTTACACGCACATGAACTTTAATGGCATCCCAGTCTTAGTCCGTAGGGTTCAATATTAAGTTGGCCCAACCTTTGCAGCTATAAAAGCTTCAACTCTTCTAGGAAGGCTGTCCACAAGGTTTAGGAGTGTGTCTATGGGAATGTTTGACCATTCTTCCAGAAGAGCATTTGTGAGGTCAGGCACTGGTGTTCGACAATAAGACCTGGCTCGCAGTCTCTGCTCTAATTCATCCCAAAGGTGTTCTATCGGGTTGAGGTCAGGCCAGTGAAGCTCCACCACCCCAAACTCGCTCATCCATGTCTTTATGGACCTTGCTTTGTACACTGGTGTGCAGTCATGTTGGACCAGGAAGGGGCCATCCCCAAACTTTTCCCAGTTGGAAGCATGAAATTGTCCAACACGTCTTGGTATGCTGACGCCTTAAGAGTTCCCTTTACTGGAACTAAGGGGCCAAGCCCAACCCCTGAAAAACAACCCCACACTATTATTCCCCCTCCACCAAATGATTTGGTCCAGTGCGCAAAGCAAAAGCCAAAAAGACATGGATGAGCGAGTTTGGAGAAACTTGACTGGCCTGAACAGAGTCCTGACCTCAACCCGATAGAACAACTTTGGGATGAATTTGTAAAACAGATTTTGCTCAACCCCTGAACATTTACAATGTATACAATGTGGCCCTTCTACTGAAAGCATTGAAGACCCCTGCTCTAGACCAACGGTTCTCAAGCTTTTTGGGACCAGGATCCAGTAAATTCTTTCAAAATGTTCTATGCCTCTAAAGTAAAATAGTTAATACTCACATCATGAAAATATTGGAATTCGAAACATGTATTGAAACGCTTGAAAGCAATAGATGGAGTGTCACTGAGGGGACGATGGGGGTTTTGGAGTAGGGTATGGGACTCTTCTTTAGACTTGGGGGCCCTGAGAGGATGAGGTTTTCTGGAGGAATCCAAGGGGCACTGTGGGACACTGTTGGAGGTTGGGGGCACTATGGTGGGCTGGAGGCTCTGCAACAGGCTGGGGGCAATGTGGGAGGTTGTGGGGCACTGTGGGAAACTGTTGGAGGTTGAGGGCACTATGGTGGGCTGGAGGCTCTGCAACAGGCTGGGGGCAATGTGGGAGGTTGTGGGGCACTGTGGGACACTGTTGGAGGTTGAGGGCACTATGGTGGGCTGGAGGCTCTGCAACAGGCTGGGGGCAATGTGGGAGGTTGTGGGGCACTGTGGGACACTGTTGGAGGTTGAGGGTACTAAGGTGGGCTGGAGGCTCTGCAGCAGGCTGGGGGCACTGTGAGAGGTTGGGGGCACTATGGTGGGCTGGGGGCCCTACAGTAGGCTAGGGGCACTTTGGGTGGCTGGGAGCACTGTGGGACACTGTTGGGGGCACTTGGGTAGGCTGGGTGCTCCTCAGCAGACTGGGGGGCACTGTAGGATGCTGAAGGTTCGAGGGTGCCTGGTGGCACTGCAGGCCACTGTGAGAGCTTGGAGGGCACTATGGCAGCTCAGAGGCACTCTGGGAAGGTAAAGGACCTGCAGCTAGCTGGAGGCCATCGAAAAGGGAAGCTGCAGCCTGGCAGTGGCGCACCAGTGGTTGAGAACCACTACTCTAGACTCACTAGGATACTATTGACAGACAATTCCCCCCTGAACGCAATACCAGAGGCATCTCCGGTAGACCTGGCCTAACCAGCACCAATAGTAGTCTGCCCCATACCTTCCTTAGGCCTTATGGCAAATGACCCCAAAAGCATCCTATCCAGCGCAAGCTTAGTTTAGAGAAGACATTCCCATTATAAGGTTAGGAGAAGGAAGTCCATCCAACAACAACCTTATAACACATTCCTGGAACACAGTTGATTTCAGTCATCCGAACGATGATGGAGCATTGCTAAAGTCGTAAACATATACCAGCAGAGATGAGAACCAAGTAAACGAGTAGCCCTTACCTTTAGGGGTTTCTCCAGGATCCTCCATCGCAATCCATAGGGATGTAAGTAATCTTTTTAGTCCCGCACCTCTCCTTACTAGTTTCTCCCTAAGGGAAGGCACCCAGAAGCTGGATCCTCAAAGTTTACACCTTTGTTGCCATGGTCCTTCCTTGCCTTGCTTCCTAAGACCAACAACACCAACTCCCACCAGACAATTTATATATAGAGCCCACTTACCCAAGACACTGGCAGGTGAAGGGCAGGTACTTCCATACTCTCTATGGTACACCTACTCATTACTCTGGGGACATCTAGTGGCCACTTAAGGTACCTACACTGACTTCTTTTGCTGTAGGCAAGGGTGTTGGCGCTTTAATACATGGTCTGCAGGGTATGTTATACTAAAATTTGCATTTAATGCTTCGGGAAAAAAAAGATTTCTAGAGATAAGCGAAAACTCTGAAAAAAAAAATCAGTTGAGGTTTAGTCAGATTTTTAAAAACCCCTGAGTCTCCGAAATCAGAGATTTCTAAATCAGAGGTCCCTTTGAAGTCCATGAGAATCTTAACCAGGCTCCAGACAATTGTTTATTACAGAGTAGATAACGATGATAAATTATGCAGAATGTTTGGGAAACCCATGGAAGCCTTGCTTGATATAAAGTGGAGGCTAAAAATAGAAACATTGGCAAGCAATTTAGGAAAATTAAAAAAAAAAAAAAAAAACGGTAGCAGCTATAAGCTGTCCTTGAAGCCCTTTCGTGGTAATCTTTCTGGGAAATAATTTTTATTCTTCCGTAGGTTAAGAGGTGGGCTGGCAACAGTTGCAGAAGTAGCATGAGCCACTGATTCCAGAAAAATTCCACAAGAGATAGTGAGATGGCGCTCAAAGTCTGGACCTGGCAGGGGCCTTGGGGTGGCAAGGTAACATCAGCAACAGTTATAATGTCAATATTAAGATTTTTTTTTTTTTTTTTTAATGAAATGACCTTTATCTTTTTTTTTTTTTTTTTTTTAATAGACTTTATTTTTTATTTTTTATTATATGAAAATACCTTTTATCTATTTAATTGGCCAGTTTTTTTTTAATATTTAATTATTTTTTTATCAAATAGACTTAGGTTTTTTTTTTAACCACCTGTCTACCAAGCTACAGTGCCTTGCCAAAGTATTCGGCCCCCTTGAACTTTTTGACCTTTTGCCACATTTCAGGCTTCAAACATAAAGATATAAAACTGTAATTTTTTGTGAAGAATCAACAAGTGGGACACAATCGTGAAGTGGAACGAAATTTATTGGATATTTCAAACTTTGTTAACAAATAAAAAACTGAAAAATTGGGCTGCAAAATTATTCAGCCCCTTTACTTTCAGTGCAGCAAACTCTCTCCAGAAGTTCAGTGAGGATCTCTGAATGATCCAATGTTGACCTAAATGACTAATGATGATAAATAGAATCCACCTGTGTGTAATCAAGTCTCCGTATAAATGCACCTGCACTGTGATAGTCTCAGAGGTCTGTTTAAAGCGCAGAGAGCATCATGAAGAACAAGGAACACACCAGGCAGGTCCGACATACTGTTGTGGGGAAGTTTAAAGCCGGATTTGGATACAAAAAGATTTCCCAAGCTTTAAACATCCCAAGGAGCTCTGTGCAAGCGCTAATATTGAAATGGAAGGAGTATCAGACCACTGCAAATCTACGAAGACCTGGCCGTCCCTCTAAACTTTCAGCTCATACAAGGAGAAGACTGATCAGAGATGCAGCCAAGAGGCCCATGATCACTCTGGATGAACTGCAGAGATCTACAGCTGAGGTGGGAGACTCTGTCCATAGGACAACAATCAGTCGTATACTGCTCAAATCTGGCCTTTATGGAAGAGTGGCAAGAAGAAAGCCATTTCTTAAAGATATCCATAAAAAGTGTTGTTTAAAGTTTGCCACAAGCCACCTGGGAGACACCAAACATGTGGAAGAAGGAGCTCTGCTCAGATGAAACCAAAATCAAACTTTTTGGCAACAATGCAAAACGTTATGTTTGGTGTAAAAGCAACACAGCTCATCACCCTGAACACACCATCCCCACTGGTAAACATGGTGATGGCAGCATCATGGTTTGGGCCTGCTTTTCTTCAGCAGGGACAGGGAAGATGGTTAAATTTGATGGGAAGATGGATGGAGCCAAATACAGGACCATTCTGGAAGAAACCCTGATGGAGTCTGCAAAAGACCTGAGACTGGGACGGAGATTTGTCTTCCAACAAGACAATGATCCAAAACATAAAGCAAAATCTACAGTGGAATGGTTCACAAATAAACATATCCAGGTGTTAGAATGGCCAAGTCAAAGTCCAGACCTGAATCCAATCGAGAATCTGTGGAAAGAACTGAAAACTGCTGTTCACAAACGCTCTCCATCCAACCTCACTGAGCTCGAGCTGTTTTGCAAGGAGGAATGGGCAAAAATTTCAGTCTCTCGATGTGTAAAACTGATAGAGACATACCCCAAGTGACTTACAGCTGTAATCGCAGCAATAGGTGGCGCTACAAAGTATTAACTTAAGGGGGCTGAATAATTTTGCATGCCAGATTTTTCAGTTTTTTATTTGTTAAAAAAGTTTGAAATATCCAATAAATTTCGTTCCACTTAATGATTGTGTCCCACTTGTTGTTGATTCTTCACAAAAAATTACAGTTTTATATCTTTATGTTTGAAGCCTGAAATGTGGCAAAAGGTTGCAAAGTTCAAGGGGGCCGAATACTTTCGCAAAGCACTGTACATTTATAAAGGGCATGGTAGACAAGTGATTAAACCAAGATTCCAGCCGCTTCTGCAGCTGTAAGCTTGGCACCGGCTTTAAGAGTTATTTCATTATTTCGGTATTATATTGGGTTTGTCTGCATTAAAATTAATTTTAAAATATTTTTTCCTTCAATTATAGTTTTGATAAACCGTAGCACAATCATCATGCCTCTGCTTTTTGCTGGGGGTTTTAAGTAATCGTCGGGCCTAAAATGTGCATTTTAACCTCCCCCCATCCGCGCTACAGCCTATATACGGCTGCAGCGCGGACTCAAATTTTCGGGAGGCCGTTTTTAAACGGCCTCCCAGTGACACGCCCCCAGCGCGCTGCGGGGAAAATCTGTGTCGGCCGTGTCCCTTGGACACGGCCGATCACAGATCGTGGTGAATGGCCAATCACAGCGGCCATTCACCACGTGATCGGACCGTCCAATGAGAGATGATCTCATATGTAAACATATGAGATCATCTCTCATCGCCGGCGCTCCTTCCTCACACGGAGCCTGCAGTGTGAGGAAGGAGGGGGAGCCTCACAGCGCCGGGGACACAAGAGAATGTAATCAGGGCACCGATCACCAGTGCCCTGATTACACAAGGTAAAAACACACACACAGTGCCCCCCCATCAGTGCCCACAGTGCCCGCCATCAGTGCCCCCATCAATGCCCACAATCAGTGCCCAAAGTGCTGCTAGTCAGTGCCCATCAGTGCCTGCTCATCTAGGCACTGATGAGCACTGACTGGCAGCACTATGGGCACTGAGTGTGGGCACTGATGGTGCTGCCCATCAGTGCCGCTTATCAGTGCCACCCGTCAGTGTCCAGTGCCATCCGCCAGTGCCCATCAGTGCCGCCTATTAGTGCCCATCAGTGCCGCCTCTCAGTGCCCAGCAGTGCCACCTGTCAGTGCCCAGCAGTGCCGCCTCTCAGTGCCCAGCAGTGCCGCCTCTCAGTGCCCAGCAGTGCCGCCTCTCAGTGCCGCCAATCAGTGCTCATCAGTGCGGCATATTAGTACCTCCTCATCAGTGCCCATAAGTGCCACCTCATCAGTGCCCATCAGTGCAGCCTATCAGTGCCCATCAGTGCTGCCTCATCAGTGCCCATCAGTGCAGCCTATCAGTGCCCATCAGTGCCGCCTCATCAGCGCACATCAGTGAAGGAGAAAAATTTATTTTCAAAATTTACTCGCAGAAAATAAGAAAAACTTTTTTTTTTTTTTTCAAAATGTTTTGTCTTTATTCTTTTTTTTTGTAAAAAATAAAAAACCCAGAGATGACTAAATACCACCAAAAGAAAGCTCTGTTTGTGTGAAAAAAATGATAAACATTTCATATGGGTACAGTGTAGCATGACCGCGCAATTGTCAGTCAAAGTGTGACAGCGCTGAAAGCTGAAAATTGGCCTGGATGGGAAGGGTGTTTAAGTGCACAGAAGGCAAGTGGTTAAACATGCGTGCATCAAATGAAGAAACTATTTACTCAACACAACCCAATCTTTCATATTTTTTACCCCAAAAATTGGGTATAATATTGTGTTTGTTTGCAATAAATAAATTTAAGAGGATTTTTTACTGAAATTATATTTTTTGATATACAGTAGCGCAATTATAATGAAAGCCTCTGCTTTTTACTGGGCGATTTAGATAATCTTCAGGTCTAAAACGTTCATTTTTACCAAAAAATTACGTAAATTATTGTGTTTGTTTGCACTAAAATTACTTGAGAGTATTTTCTACTGAAATTATAGTTTTGATAAATAATAGTGCAATTAATATGAAAGCCTCTGCTTTTTGCTGGGGGTTTTACGTAATCTTCAGCAAAACTGGTTAATCTGTAGCGAGTAAAATTCTTCTATTTTTTTTTTTTTTTTATATAATTTTTTTTTTTTTAATATATCATTTTTTTTCGATCTTCGTTGGACTTACAATAATTAGAATAAAAAAAAGTGCAAAAGTGTTAGGCAAGTGGTTAATCTGTAGCGAGTAAAATTCTTCTAATTTTTTTTCATATTTTTTTTATTTTTTTTTTATATAATTTTTTTTCGCTCTTCGTTGGACTTACAATAATTGGAATAAAAATAATTGTAATCTCAGCAATGCCTTTCATTTATGACCACATGACTGCCGCTGCTGGAGTCCCCCGAGTGTATGAATCCACTTCAGGAGCCGCTGATTGGTTACCGATGCGTACATTTACGCTTTTTAATCTTCTCCTTGAATATTAAAGTGCAATGGCGCCCCCTTCTACTTAAAGTGAATATTAACCTTTTGCTGCATTATTTTAGTTTGCTCAAGAAATGTGTACAGAACAACTCCTACCAGACTGACATCCAGACAGGGATAGGTGGGGACATCTAGTGGTAGAATGTGATAACTACACCAGAAATCTCACTAGAGGGAATTGATCTGAGACTAACACCCCGTTACATTTATGCATAATTAGTCTGCATAGTAACACCCACTCCTCCAGGCTGACATCTAGACAGGGATAGGTGGGGACATCTAGTGGTAGAACGTGAAAACTACACCAGAAATCTTACTAGAGGGAAACATTGTGAGACTAACACCCTGTTACTATGCAGACTAATTATGCATAAATGTAACACCCACTCCTCCAGGCTGACATCTAGACAGGGATAGGTGGGGACATCTAGTGGTAGAATGTGAAAACTACAACAGAAATCTTACTAGAGTGTAACATTGTGAGACTAACACCCTGTTACATTTATACATAATTAGTCTGCATAGTAACACCCACTCCTCCAGGCTGACATCCAGACAGGGATAGGTGTGGACATCTAGTGGTAGAATGTGATAACTACACCAGAAATCTCACTAGAGGGAATTGATCTGACACTAACACCCCGTTAAATTTATGCATAATTAGTCTGCATAGTAACACCCACTCCTCCAGGCTGACATCTAGACAGGGATAGGTGGGGGCATCTAGTGGTAGAACGTGAAAACTACTCCAGAAATCTTACTAGAGGGAAACAATGTGAGACTAACACCCTGTTACATTTATGCATAATTAGTCTGCATAGTAACACCCACTCCTCCAGGCTGACATCCAGACAGGGATAGGTGGGGACTTCTAGTGGTAGAACGTGATAATTACACCAGGAATCTCACTAGAGGGAATTGATCTAAAACGAACACCCTGTTACATTTATGCATAATAAGTCTGCATAGGAACACCCATTCCTTCAGCATGACACCCAGACAGGTATAGGTGGAGACATCTAGTGGTAGAAAGTGAAAAACTACAACAAAATTCTTACTAGAGGGAAACAATGTGAGACTAACACCCCATTACATTTATGCATAATTAGTCTGCATAGGAATGCACACTCCTCAAGACTGACCTCCAGACAGGGATAGGTGAGGACATCTAGTGGTAGAAAGTAATAACTACACCAGAGATGTCAATAAAGGGAATCGATCTGAGACTAACACCCCAATACATTTATACATAATGAGTCTGCATAGGAGCACCCACTCTTCCAGCATGACACCCAGACAGGGATAGGTGGGGACATCTAGTGGTAGAAAGTGAAAACTACACCAGAAATCTCACAAGAGGGAATCAATCTGAGACGAACACCCCATTAAATGTATGCGTAGTTAGTCTGCATGGGAACACCCACTCCTCCAGGCTGTAATCCAGACCAGGACAGGTAGGGACATCTAGTGGTTGAAAGTAAAAGGTACAACAGAAATCTCACTAGAAGGAAACAAAGTGAGACTAACACCCTGTTACATTTATGCATAATTAGTCTGCATACAAACACCCACTCCTCCAGGCTGACCTCCAGAGATAGGTGGGGTCATCTAGTGGTCAAAAGTGAAAACTCAGCCAAAAATTTCACTAAGGTTAAACCATGTGAGACTAACACCCCGTTACAGAAAGTGAAAACTACACCAGAAATCTCACTAGAAGGAAACAATGTGAGACTAACACCCCGTTACATTTATGCATAATTAGTCTGCATAGGAATGTCCACTCCTCCAGGCTGACCTCCAAACAGGGGCAGGAGGGGACATCTAGTGGTAGAAAGTGAAAGCTACAACAAAAATCTCACTAGTGTTAAACAATGTAAGACTAATACCCGGTTACATTTATGATAATTTAGTCTGCATAGGAATGCCAACCCCTCCATGATGACACCCAGACAGGCGTAGGTTGAGGCATCTAGATGTAGAAAGTGAAAAGTACACCAGAAATCTCACTAGAGGGAAACAATGTGAGACTAACACCCCATTACATCTATACATAAATAGCCTCCATAGAAAACCCACTCCTCCAGACTGAGATCCAGACAGGGATAGTTGGGGACATCTAGTTGTAGAAAGTGAAAACTACACCAAAAATTTCACTAGAGGAAAATAATGTGAGACTAACACCCTGTTACATATATGCATAATTAGTCTGCATGGAAAAGCCCACTCCTCCAGGCTGACAACTATTGGTAGAAAGTGAGAAGTACACCTGAAATTTTACTAGAGGAAAACAATGTGAGACTAACACCCCATTACATCTATACATAATTAGTCTGCATTGAAAAGCCCACTTATTTAGGTTGACATCTAGTGGTAGAAAGTGAGAACTACACCAGAAATCTCTCTATGGTTAAACAATGTGAGACTAACACCCTGTTACATTTATGCATTATTAGTCTGCATGGGAACACCCACTCCTCCAGACGGTCCCCCAGACAGGGATAGGTGGGACATCTAGTGGTAGAAAGTGATAACTACACCAGAAATCTCATTAGAGGAAAACAATGTGAGACTAGCACCCCGTTACATTTATGCATAATTAGTCTGCATAGAAACACCCACTCCTCCAGGCTGACTTCCAGACAGAAATAGGTGGGGACATCTAGTGGTATAAAGTGATAACTACACCAAAAATTTCGCTAGAGGGAATCAAACTGAGACTAACACTATGAGACTAACACTATGAGACTAACACCCTGTTACGTTTATGCATAGTTAGTCTGCATAAATCTCATTATGAATATATAAGACTTTTTTTTTTTTTGGTGGCCCGTACAGGAAATAAATATATAATTCTTTTTTTTTTTTTTTTGGTGGCCCGTACGGGGAATGAATATATAAGACTTTAAGAGCAGAAAAGCGCCAACGCTGGCAGGATGGTGGATTATCCTGGTGGTCAGAGGTGTCGCCCTTTACAAAGCAATACAAGTTCTTCTCTAATGGAAGGAGCTTTTCTCCGGAAGGCACAGATCTGTCTTAATACCGCTCATAGGTTAAACGCCATCATTCATCCTCGTAATGACGCGCCGATCGAGCTCCCGACGCAGCTAATTAGCATTCAGGTATTTCAAATTCAAATCTGAAGTTCCTCCACCGTTATGTCTTTTTTGGACCCGAGCCCAAAACTCCTGGAATTTGCATAATAATAGCAAGCAGGACGACCAATTATGAAAATTTTTTGGCAAACTTTTTTGGACGTGCCGTGGAAAATTACGCCACTGCTCCCGGGCCATGTGATTAATCCATTTGGATTGTTTTTTTTATTATTTTATTCATTATTTTTTATTTATTTTTTATCGGGGAGATCTACTTTATTTATAGAATAAATCACCCTAAAAATACAATAAATTTATCATCCGTACTCACCCTAAGGAAGCCATACCGGCTAAATATGTCATTTAGAAACTCGGTAGAGCTTCCCTTTCTTCTTTAACATGAACGTTACCGGTAAATTATTCTGTATATTCTCGCTGTCAAGGCCACTGATGGGGAGGTACAGGTAGTCCTCCCATAACGGGCCTGTGACAGCAGGGAGGGGGGGGCTGTGCCATGTACAGAGTAGCCAGAAGCCAAGGAGCGCTCAGCAAGTGGAGGTGGTGGGAGGGGCCAGGAGTATGGCTACTTCCTCCCCTCCTCCCACAGGTGGCGGCTTCCTTCTGTCTGATCTAGCAGCTGATGATGGGGGGGGGAAAAAGGTAGAGCAGAGTGGGCAGCCTGAGAAACCTTTAACCTCCAGCCATGCAGTAATTGACTGGGTAACTGACAGTGACAAGCCTGCCACTACATAGTGCTCACTGCCTTCCCTGCTAGTACATACTGTTCACTGCCTGCCCTACCACTACATACTGTTCACTGCCTGCCCTGCCACTACATAGTGTTCACTGCCTGCCCTGCCACTCCATACTGTTCACTGCCTGCCCTGCCACTACATAGTGTTCACTGCCTGCCCTGCCACTACATACTGTTCACTGCCTGCCCTGCCACAACATACTGTTCACTGCCTGCCTTGCCACTACATAGTGCTCACTGCCTGCCCTGCCACTACATACTGTTCACTGACTGCCCTGCCACTACATACTGCTCACTGCCTGCTCTGACACTACATACTGCTCACTGCCTGCCCTGACACTACATACTGTTCACTGCCTGCCCTGCCACTACATACTGCTCACTGCCTGCCCTGACACTACATACTGTTCACTGCCTGCCCTGACACTACATACTGCTCACTGCCTGCCCTGCCACTACATAGTGCTCACTGCCTTCCTTGCCACTACATACTGCTCACTGCCTGCCCTACCACTACATACTGCTCACTGACTGCCCTACCATTACATACTGCTCACTGACTACCCTACCACTACATAGTGCTCACTGACTGCCCTGCCACTACATATTGCTCACTAACCGCACTGTCACTACATACAGCTCACTGACCGCTCTGCCACTTCATACTGCTCACTGACTTCCCTACCATTACATACTGATCACTGACTGCCCTGTCACTACATAGTGCTCACTGACTTCCCTGCCACTACATACTGCTCACTGCCTGCCCTGCCACTACATAGTGCTCACTGCCTGCAATGCTACTACATACTGCTCACTGCCTGCCCTGCCACTACATACTGCTCACTGCCTGCCCTGCCACTACATAGTGCTCACTAACTGCCCTGCTACTACATACTGCTCACTGCCTGCCCTGCCACTACATAGTGCTCACTAACTGCCCTGCCACTACATACTGCTCACTTCCTTCCCTGCCACTACATAGTGCTCGCTGCCTGCCCTGCTACTACATACTGCTCACTGCCTGCCCTGTCACTACATACTGCTCCCTGACTGCCCTACCACTACATACTGCTCACTGACTACCCTACCACTACATAGTGCTCACTGACTACCCTACCACTACATACTGCTCACTGACTACCCTACCACTACATAGTGCTCACTGACTGCCCTGCTACTACATACTGCTCACTGCCTGCCCTGCCACTACATACTGCTCACTGCCTGCCCTGCCACTACATACTGCTCACTTCCTGCCCTGCCACTACATACTGCTCACTGACTACCCTACCACTACATACTGCTCACTGACTACCCTACCACTACATACTGCTCACTGACTACCCTACCACTACATACTGCTCACTGACTGCCCTACCATTACATACTGCTCACTGCCTGCCCTGCCACTACATACTGCTCACTTCCTGCCCTGCCACTACATACTGCTCACTGACTACCCTACCACTACATACTGCTCACTGACTACCCTACCACTACATACTGCTCACTGACTACCCTACCACTACATACTGCTCACTGACTGCCCTACCATTACATACTGCTCACTAACTACCCTACCACTACATAGTGCTCACTGACTACCCTACCACTACATAGTGCTCACTGACTGCCCTGCCACTACATACTGCTCACTGACTGCCCTACCACTACATAGTGCTCACTGACTACCCTACCACTACATACTGCTCCCTGACTGCCCTACCACTACATACTGCTCACTGACTACCCTACCACTACATAGTGCTCACTGACTACCCTACCACTACATAGTGCTCACTGACTACCCTACCACTACATAGTGCTCACTGACTGCCCTGCCACTACATACTGCTCACTGACTACCCTACCACTACATACTGCTCACTGACTGCCCTGCCACCATGTATAGCTCTGACTGCCCTGAACGTTCCTACTGCTACATAGTACATACTATACACTCCGCAGCTCTGCACTACCATACCTTACTGCCCTGCACTGCATATTGCTCATTGCAATTTTGATTTCCAAAGGTGGCCCTTCTGGCTGTTAATGCCTATGGGATCCCCAGTTCATCTATAGTTCTCTCTGCTTCATTGGAACGAATGTGATCCCTCGTTATTCTGACACCCGTCTGCTAGAAGATCATTCAGGGTTCGCAGACATGTAATCACTATATGGTGGCGCCAGAAAAATGATATCATCGGCCAATGCTTAATATTTTTTTTTTTTTCAGGCTCTCTGTACTCAGAGACCCAACAAAACTGTAAAATAAAAAAAAAATGTCATCATTAGATGCCCTCCAATCAACTCACTCCTAAATGTAACAAAAACTTTAAGGGAATGTCTCTTTGCTGGATTGGGCTGTCTCTTTACTGAATATACGAGGCCGTCTCTTTACTGGATTGGGCTGTTTCTTTGCTGAATTAATGGAAATGTCTCTTTGCTGGATTGGGCTGTCCCTTTACTGAATATACGAGGCTGTCTCTTTGCTGGATTGAGCTGTCTCTTTGCTGAATTAATGGAAATGTCTCTTTGCTGGATTGGGCTGTCTCTTTACTGAATATATGAGGCTGTCTCCTTGCTGGATTAGGGTGTCTCTTAGCTGAATTAATGGGAATGTCTCTTTGCTGGATTGGGATGTCTCTTTACTGAATATACAAGGCCGTCTCTTTGCTGGATTGGGCTGTCTCTTTACTGAATATATGAGGCTGTCTCCTTGCTGGATTAGGGTGTCTCTTTGCTGAATTAATGGGAATGTCTCTTTGCTGGATTGGGATGTCTCTTTACTGAATATACAAGGCCGTCTCTTTGCTGGATTGGGGTGTCTCTTTGCTGAATTAATGTGAATGTCTCTTTGCTGGATTGGGCTGTCTCTTTACTGAATATATGAGGCCATCTCTTTGCTGGATTGGGCTGTCTCTTTGCTGAATATTTGAGGCCATCTCTTTGCTGGATTGGGCTGTCTCTTTACTGAATATATGAGGCTGTCTCTTTGCTGGATTGGGCTGTCTCTTTGCTGAATTAATGGGAATGTCTCTTTGCTGGATTGGGCTGTCTCTTTACTGAATATATGAGGCCATCTCTTTGCTGGATTGGGCTGTCACAAAGGGTTGGAGCTTCTTATGACATCATTGACCTTATATTGGATGATATTGGGTCCCTTTGTCCTGTCCCTTTCATGCCTTGGCCAATCAGCTGCAGCTGGGACATTCCCCAACCTGCAGCGGCATGCACACAGAGGGTTGGAGCCACCCATGACATCATGGACCCCCCCCCCCCCTTTTATTCCTAGGCCAATTGGCTGCAGCTGGGACATTCACCTCCCTACAGATAAATGTGCACAAAAGGGGGCTGGAGGTGCTTATGACATCATTGACCTAATAGGATCTAATGGCCCTACTAAGTCAAAGACATTGACCGAATATGGTCATGTGACCATATATGGTCAATGATGTCAAGAGCAGGGCCAGGATGAGGAGGGGGCAGTTGCCCTGAGCACTGTGTTATTTACTATGTGAGGTTCGAGGGCACCACGAGGCGATTGGGGGGAGGGTATTTGCATTGGGAGGGGGAATTTGAGGGGGGGGGGCAGCAGGAGGTAGGAATTGTTCTAGGAGGGGAAATTTGAGGAGGAGTGCTAGGAGTAGGGATTTGGGGGGGGATTTGTGTTGAGAGACGAGATGGGGGAAGAGGATTTGTGCTAGGATGGGGGATTTGGGGGGATTTGTGCTAGAAAGGTAACATGGTTGGGGGGGGGGGACCTAGGGATGATTGGGAGGCATTTGTGCTAGAAGGGGAAATTTGGAGGGGGGGTGGGGTTGTGCTAGGATGAGGGATTTGAAGAAAGGAATTTGTACTGGAAGGGGGGATTTGGAGTGGAGGGGGGGGGGATTTGTGCTTGAAGAGGAAAATTGAGGGGCAGAGTATTTATGCTAGGGAGGGGGGATTTTTTTTGGTGGGGGGAATTGTGCTGGGAGCATATGTGAAATGGGAGGATCTGAGCTAAGAATGCAGATTAGCGCGCTTTTTTGGGGGGGGGGAGGGTTGCACATAATGCTCATACATCTTGAGGGGGCACAGGTGGCATGTTCACCCTTGGCTCCAGATGACCTTGTCCTGGCACTGGTCAAAAGCAGCCCAGGCTCTTTTGTGGGGTGGAATCCCCACCCAGAGCTCAATGGCCCAGGACTGACAGCCACCTTCTGGGTTTGGACCAGACCCAGAGCTGAACCCTCACCCATAGCTCACATTTAAATGTTGAAGACATTCTCAAAGCTTATCTAGGCCACTGGTCAAGAGCAACCTTGCCTGTTTTTTGGGGTGGTGTCCCTACCCAGAGCTCAATGGCCCTGGACTGACGGCCACCTTATGGGTGTGGACCAGATCAAGAGCTGAAACCTCATCCATAGCTCACATTTAAATGTTGAAGATAATCTCAAAGCTTATCTAGGCCACTGGTCAAGACAGCAACCCTGCCCATTTGGTGGGGTGGTGTCCTTGTGCAAACAAAGAAATTGGACCGCACTCGGAAATATGAAATCAAACTGTTCTTTATTCCTCATCGAATCCATACAGACAGTGCATTGAGAGACATGTCAGGTTGACGCATTTCACGATATAGATAATCGCTTACTCATAACCACACCTTGAACTGTTGAAGACATTCTCAAAGCTTATCTAGGCCACTGGTCAAGAGCAACCCTGCCCGTTTGGTGGGGGGGGGTGTCCCTACCCAGAGTTTAATGGCCCAGGACTGACAGCCACTTTCTGGGTTTGGACCAAACCCAGAGCTGAACCCTAATCCTTAGCTCACGTTTAAATGTTGAAGGCATTCTCCAAGTTTATCTAGGCCACTGGTCAAGAGCAACCCTGCCCTTTTGGTGGGGTTGAGTCCCCACCCAGGACTCAATGGCCCAGGACTGACAGCTACCTTCTGGGTTTGGACCAGACCCAAAGCTGAACCCTCATCCCTAGCTTAAATTTACTGTTGAAGACATTTTCCAAGCTTATCTAGGCCACTGGTCAAGAGCATCCCTGCCCCTTTGGTGGGGTGGAGTCCTCACCCAGGACACAATGGCCCAGGACTGACAGCCACCTTCTGGGTTTGGACCAGACCCAGAGCTGAACCCTCATCCCTAGCTTAAATTTACTGTTGAAGACATTCTCCAAGCTTATCTAGGCCACTGGTCAAGAGCAACCCTGCCCCTTTGGTGGGGTGGAGTCCCCACCCAAAGCTCAGTGGCCCAGGACTGGCAGCAACCTTCTGGGTGTGGACCAGACCCAGAGCTGAACCCTCATCCCTAGCTCACATTTAACTGTTGAAGACATTGTCCAAGCTTATCTAGGCCACTTCCTTCATTAGTTCTAATGAACATCGGGAACATTCCCTATTGGATCAAGGTGATTGTGACACCTGTGTAGACATTAATTCTGAGCTTTGTTGCTGACACTCATTAGAACTAAAGAAACGGCTTGGATAAGCTACGGAACGTCTTCGTGATTACAGAACAAGTCCAGTTGAATATGACTAACTCCTACTAGATATACCATGACCTGGATAAATAAGAACTTTCACAGGCATCAATTTGGATAACTTCATATAGAGAAGACACATCTTTGACAATAATATCACAGTTCACAACCACTTGCTAAAGAAGTAGCTATAATTATCCAAGCACAGCTGGAACACCGCCTCCAGTAGACTCCTCTTTATCCTAATGAGTACAGTATCTAGATGCACTCTTTACCAAAACGTGCCTAGTAGTATTACTTTATTCTGCACTTTGAAAATACAATTACTTTTGCGGATTGCTGTTATTAGGTATTGGATAAAATCACTTCGTTATCTTCCCACTGATTATTCTATCATGCATAAAGCTTAAATAAACACAAATTCAAAAGAAGAAGAAATGTGCAGTGATTAATTTGCAAACCCAGTGGGGTTTATCTACTAAAGGAATAGAAGACTGTTCACATATGAATAAATAAGATAAAGCTGTGTTTAGGTCTATAAACAGACATAAAGAAATATTTAAAAAAAATGAAAGAAAAAAAAATAAATAAAAAACAAAACCCATAAAATAAAGAAAAACAAAAAAGGGCAAATTCAATGCATCACTTGAAAAAAAAGGCAGCTCTTTCTTGCTTCTCTTCCAAAAAAAAAACCCCATAAAATAAAGCAAAAAATAAATAACAAAACCCATAAAATAAAGAAAAACAAAAAAGGGCAAATTCAATGCATCACTTGAAAAAAAAAAAAGCATCCCTTTCTTGAAAAAAACTAGAAAAAAAAAACAAAACCCATAAAATAATGCAAAAAAATAAATAAATAGCAAAACCCATAAAATAAAGAAAAACAAAAAAAGGGCAAATTCAATGCATCAATGAAAAAAAAAGGCAGCTCTTTCTTGCTTCTGTTCCAAAAAAAAAAAACAAGAAAAACCCCCATAAAATAAAGCAAAAAATAAATAAATAACAAAACCCATGAAATAAAGAAAAACAAAAAAAGGGCAAATTTCACTGCATCACTGAAAAAAAGGCAGCTCTTTCTTGGTTCTCTTCAAAAAAAAATAAATAAAAAAAACCCCATAAAATAAAGCAAAAAATAAATAAATAACAAAACCCATAAAATAAAGAAAAACAAAAAAAGGGCAAATTCAATGCATCACTTGAAAGAAAAAGACATCCCTTTCTTGTTTCTCTTAAAAAAAAAAACTAGAAAAAAAAAACAAAACCCATAAAATAAAGAAAAAATAAATAACAAAACCCATAAAATATAGAAAAACAAAAAAGGGCAAATTCAATGCATCACTTGAAAAAAAAAGGCAGCACTTTCTGTCTTTTCTTCCAAAAAAAGAAAAAAAATTGAAAGAAAAACAAAACCCATAAAATAAAGCAAAAAATAAATAAAATCCATAAAATAAGGGGGAAAAAAAGGGGGCAAATTCAATGCATCACTTGAAAAAAAGGCAGCCCTTTCTTACTTCTCTTCCAAAAAAAAAACTAGAAAAAAAAAAACAAAACCCATAAAATAAAGCAAAAAATAAATAACAAAACCCATAAAACAAAGAAAAACAAAAAAAAAGGCAAATTTTACTGCATCACCGTAAAAAAAAATGGCAGCCCCTCCTTGCTTCTCTTCCAGAAATAAAAAAAAAAAAACAAAACACATAAAATAAAGCAAAACTAAAAAGGGCAGAAAGGCAGAAGGGCACATGAAAAAAAAAAAGGCAATGATGGCAATTACTCTTATTGGTTTGAAATGAGCAAAAAGTAATATTAACCAGCAAAGAAGCTAAATTTACTAACCAGTAACCATCAATATTTGAATAACTAGGAAATACTGAATCGAAGCCACACTGCCATGTCTAGGCATCTATAAGAGAAGCTCAGTTGAAACCAGAAGGCCATTACATGTTCATGCTCATTTTTTTTTTTTTTTTTAAACCCTGTGGTGTGTGAAACACATTCAGACTAACACCCAGTGCAAAAAAAAAAATGCACACACAAAAAATGAGAACGCAAGAAAGTGCACTGGGTGTGCGACTGGTCAACCTCCAAAGAGGAGAGACCCTGACCCTGATCCCCCGGAGCACGAGACTCCAGACGGGGACTGAGGTACGCACTCGTCTGCCTGGCCGAAACTAGGCAGACCCTGTTCTCTAGGAGGACTGCCGAAACAGCCCACCCCAAGTACTAGGTGGGGCTCCCCCCGAAGGGAGACCCCATGAGAGAGGGCAAACTAAGCCAGAAGGCCATATCCACCCCCTCCCAAGACTTTCAGGGTAGGCCCGAGGACCCACACCCTACTAATTACTGTGAGTAAAGTACACACCTGCAAAGTGAGAAACACACAAACAAAAAGTGGGGAAAGGGAAGTGCCAAAGTGCAATTCCATGGCAGGCCCTTCGGCCAGGAACAAAAAATATTTTCTCTGGTCCCAGCCAAAAGGCCCGGCCCTAGAGGCAGGTGTAAAAAGAAGTGTGTAGGTGCAGTGACCAAAGTGCCGAAAAACTCCAGATGAGCTCCCCCACCTGTGAGAATTAAGGCACCCCTGGCACCTGCATACCAGGGGCACATACACCATGGGCTTCCCTCACAGCCTGGCCTTTGGCCAGACCAGTACAGCTCCATCCCTACCAGGAGGTATTGGAATTTAGACAGCTTAGGGAGAGCCTTGCCTACAACTAGGGACAAGCCTTTTACAAGGCCAGATTCAACCCAGGAGGAAAAAGGCCCTCCCACCACGATCACCATTCCATACCAATTAAATTATAGAGGGATACTAACCAGCGCACACCTGACCGAAGGCACCGGCGTTCTTATTCCTGAAGACTGATAAGAATAGACACTACACTTGATCTTAGCCAAAAGGCCGAGAAGCATGTTCATGCTCATATTTATCCTGATGAAGCTATGAGCGAAACGCGTCGACCTCTTATATCATGCCTGCAAAGTATATTGATCGTGTTTCGCCATTGCACTTTTTGCCATATAGAGAGGGAGAGGGAAAAAACTCTCATGGTGCAGTATATCAAATCATTTATTTAAAAAAGAAGGTTGTTTTGCACTTACATCAAAGTAACCACAGGGTGGTCTTTGAGATACGTCATTTCCGGTCAGCTGGAGCGCAAACCGACAATTCCTATACAATACATGCTGATCCCTGCCTTCTTTGATGTAAATGCAATACAACATTCTTTTTTAAATAAATGATTTGATATACTGCACCATGTGAGTTTTTTTCTTCCGCTACCTCTCTATATGGCAACACTGGAGCTTTGAATACGCTATTTATATACATATTGAATGGATGAAAGCAGCGGTTTGAAATCATTCCTGTGACCTTATGTATGACATCTTGGATGTTCACATATGCGCAATTTGACTTCCTGTAATAGGGGGGTCAAGTAAGTCTGGTGAGTGTATAGTGCATTTGCATGCTGGTGGAGAGGAACCTTTCCTATATCCACTCAGTTCGCTATTTACGTGTGGGATTATATATGGACTTCCCAATTTTTATGTATTTTTTATAATTTAAATGAAGATTTATTTATTTATTTGTCTATTCATTATTGTTTATTCACTATGGTGTTATGTACTTTATGATATAAGAGCGCGGTTTCTTTGTTTCTTTTCACGATATAGGTGTTTTTTACACTTTACAACACACAGCTCTTTATTGTAATTTATTTGTTCTTTGGTTATTGATTTGCGTGGGTTTAGAACCTATCGGGGTCCTATATTTTCTTATCTCTAAAGTGTCTGAATTCCCCAGCTATGGGGCATGTGTAGCAATCCATAAGCAGGCAGCAGGCTAATTCAGAGGCAGCCATTTCTGCCTTCTCTTTAAAAAAAAAAAATAGAAAAATAACAAAACACATCAAATAAAGCAAAACAAAAAAGTGCATATTAATTGATTTGTGTAAAAGTTATAGAGTCTACAAACGATGGGATAAATATTTGAAAATTGATCAGTTCTGATGTATTGACAGCACAATCTCATTTCTGGAGGCCCCAAAAATGCCAGGACCGTACGAATACCCCCAAAATTACCCCTTTTTGGAAAGTAGATAGTCTGAGGCCTCTAGTAAGAGGCATGGTGAGCTTTTTGATCATGTATTTGTTTTTTTCACAATTATTTTGAAAATGAAGAAATTAAATAAAAAGTATTATAAGTAGTATAAAAAGTAATAAAAGAATAAAAGGATTATTATTATATTTTTTTTTCATACTGTCACCAGTGCAGTACAGCATTATCATATGAGTGATGTAGCAGTGATCAGGGACACTAACTGGCGACAGTATTTAAAATAAAAAAAAATGAAAAATAATAATAATTTTTTTATTTAATTTTTTTCTTTTTTTTTTTTTAAGCATCCTGTCATCAGAGTAGTTCAGTGTAACCATAGTAACTGTACTACTCTGTGGAGGTGATTAGTGTTTTATTTTTTTATTTTTTTATTTATTTTTTTGTTGTTACAATGAAGATAATTGTAACAGTAAAGTTTTCAACTGTCATAAATAGATTAATTATTCATGACAGCTGTGATCACTAGTGATCTGTGATTGGCTACAGCTATTTACATGGTACAGGGTGCTGTGATTGGCCCAGGTATCACATGATTTTTGTCCGCTTGATACCTGGGCCAATCACAGCAGCCTGTACCACGTAAATAGCTGTAGCCAATCACAGATCACTAGTGATCACAGCTGTCACAAATTATTAATCCATTCATGGCAGTTGAAAACTTTACTGTTACAATGATCTTCATTGTAACAACAATCAAAATGTAAAAAAAACAAATCACTAATCACCTCCACAGAGTAGTACAGTGTTACTATGGTGACACTGAACTACTCTGATGACAGGATGTTAAAAAAAAAATTGAATAAAAAAAATTATTTAAGGTTTTTATTTTTTTATTATTTTTATTTTACATACTGTTGCCAGTTAGTGTCTTCATTGTAAAAACAAACAGAATAAAAAAAAAAAAAATCACAAACAGCATCACCGGGCCCCGAGTACCGGGATCCACAATTGTGGAGGGGGGGCGCACTGCACGCTCTTAAACCCAGTACAAGCACATGGCATACAGATATGTAATTGTGACTGCATGTCTTGACCTGTATATGTACTGTGGCAGGTCGGCAGGTGGTTAATAGACCAATCATGTTTTAGCAAAACTTTTTTTCACTTTTTATTTTCCTTGCATATGATTGGTTATTCAAAGTTAGATCAGATTTAGCATTTACTTTGCAAAGTGATCATATCTTTTTCCGAGTGAACGGCCTTTTTTTTTTTATATAAAAACCCGACGTAAAATTTAACTTTTTTCTATTACAAAAGCGTATTTTGGTTGGCCATAAATGGCAGTTGGCCGGGAACATATATTTCTTATGCAAATTTACAGCTCTAAATGAGAGCAACAACCTTACCCAAACTAATAGAATTTCCCATGTATAGCAATTCACAAGTAGAGAGTGGGATCACATTTATTATTATACAGGATTTATATAGCGCCAACATTTTGCGAAGCGCTTAACAAAATGAAGGCAGACATTACAGTTAAAATACAATTTGGAACAAAAGGAATCAGAGGGCCCTGCCCGTTAGAGCTTACAATCTAAACATGGAGGCAGCCCTTTCCTCCTCCAAAAAAAATAAATAAATCAGAAAAAAAGGGCAGACTTAATGGACCACTTGGTCTTTTTCTGGTGCCATATTTTATCTTAGTATTTATTTAAAAAAAAAAAAAAAAAATCATGTCCTAGCAAAAAAAATATATATATTTTTTTTTTTTTTCTCTCACACTATTGAGTATTCAAACATAGCACAGACTAAAGGCCCGTACACACGTACCGATCGTCGGCATACAAACGTCGGTGGACGAAGGATCTGCCGATTGTACGCGTGTTAGTATAGTGCCTCCGACAGATGTCTGCGCACAATCCGCGGACAAAAGTCTTTCGTGCAAACATGAAAATATTTGTATGTCGACACCAGAACGGACGATTGTTCGCCTGTCAGTACACAATTCGGCCGACAGACCGCAGATTTGCAAGACTGGGCATGCTCAGAAAATAGAAAACACAGGGAAAGTTAACCATTACATGACATCACTTCTGCAGTCGGCGGACAAAATTCTTGTGCTGTCCTTGTGCTGTCTTTGCACTTTTCAGCAGACACCGACATCCCGGGGAGAAAAGAGGAACATTTGTAAGCCGACCATCGGTACGTGTGTACGGGGCTTTACCTTGCTTACTAGCATATACTTTGCAAAGTGACAATTTTTCTAAGTGAATGGCATGTTTAGTAAATCAACCCCAATGTAACAAAAAAAAGAAAAAAGTAATAACCAATACATATTGTGACCATTTATTGTTTTTTTTTTTTGTAAGTACTTTTGTATTGAGAAAATAAAATTTAAATTAAAAAAAAAAAAAAAGGATAAATTAAAAAAATTGGGGCAGAATTAATGGACCACTTGGTCTATTTCTGATGCCATATTTTATCTTAGTATTTATTTTATTTTTAGCATATACTTTGCAAAGTGACAATTTTTCTAAGTGAAATGCCTTTTTAGTAAATCAACCCCAATGTAACAAAAAAAAAAAAAAAAAAAAAACATACAAAGGTAATAACCAATACATATTATGACTATTTACTGTCCCCCTCCCCTCCTCCTCCTCAATCCCCCCTTCCTCCCACTCCTGTGCCAGTCTCTCACCACCCTTCCTCCTTCCACTTTATTTTTAGTTTTTTTTTTTGTAAGTACTTTTATATGGAGAAAATAAATAAAATTTTAATTAAAAAAAATGATAATACATTGAAGATACAATATAATAAAAAAAATGGAAAAAAAATTGGGGCAGACTCAATGGACCACTTGGTCTTTTTTTTTTTTCAATCTCTTCTAATTTAATTTTTTTTATTTATTTTTTTTTCATTTAAAAAAACATATTTTGGTTTGCCATTCTCTACTAAAAAAAACAGCTGTAAAAGAGAGCAACAATTCCAAGAGATGAAACTATTTCAATTACAGGCTGCCACTAAGTGTGCTGTCTGGCCTACTTTCCAAGCAGCAGATTCATCCCTAACTTCAATCAGATTATCATGATGGTAAACGGCTTCTGCCCTTTAAACGCTCATTACGTGCTTGTTGATTTACTTCTAAACGTTTGTTGTTAAGATTTTTCTATATAAAGAAAAAAAAAAAGAGTATTTTATTTTTTTTTTCCCATCAGAAGATAACTTTCTCAATCACAGCATACTACTATCTACAATATTCTGAGGATAGACACATATTAGGCCTATCCAAAAAAGCCAAAGTGACAAGCAATTTTTTAAACCTAACGTGCTTGTTGATTTATTTCTAAACGTTTTTTGTAAAGATTTTTTTATATTAAAAAAAAAGAGAGAATTTTTTTTTTCCATCAGAAAATAATTTTCTCAATCACAGCATACTACCTTCTACAATATTCTAAGAATAGACACATATTAGGCCCATCCAAAAATTCCAAAGTAACAAGCAATTTTTTGAACCCAACGTGCTTGTTGACGTTTTTTGTAAAGATTTTTTTATATAAAAAAAAAAATTGAGAATTTTTTTTTCCATCAGAAAATAACTTTCTCAATCACAGCATACTACCTTCTGCAATATTCTGATATTCTGAGGATAGACACATATTAGGACCATCCAAAAATTCCAAAGTGACAAGCAATTTTTTAAACCTAACGTGTTTGTTGATTTACTTCTAAACGTTTTTTGCAAAGATTTTTCTATATAAAAAAAAAAAAAAAAAAAAAAAAGGGAGAATTTCTTTTTTCCATAAGAAGATAATTTTCTCAATCACAGCATACTACTATCTACAATATTCTGAGGATAGACACGTATTAAGCCCATCAAAAAATTCCAAAGTGACAAGCAATTATTTAAACCTAACGTGTTTGTTGATTTACTTCTCTAAACGTGTAAAGATTTTTCTATTTAAAAGAAAAAAAATATATATTTTTTCCTTAAGAAGATAATTTTCTCAATCACCGCATACTACCTCCTACAATATTCTGAGGATAGATGCGTATTAAGCCCAGCCAAAAATTCCAAAGTGACAAGCAATTATTTAACCACTTGCCGACTGCCTAACGCAGATCTACGTCGGCAGTCAGCCCCTCACAGGCAAAGTGACGTAGGGCTACGTCACTAGCTTGTGAGGGTCTAGGGAGCGAGCGCGCGCCCCCGGAGGCGCGCTCCCGCATGGTCACGGACCCCCCCGCGCGTGTGACTGGCGGACCCGATGTCCGCCGGTCACTCGGCGATCGGCGGGGGAGAAGGAGAAAGTCAGGCGGCTTATGTAAACAAGCCACCTGTCATTCTCTTCGGTGTAAAAACACTGATCACACGGATCTACTATGTAGATCCGTTGATCAGTGTCCTTACAGCTCAAGCCACAGCCAATCAGAGTAGAAAGCACGCCCCTAGGGACACACACAGCCCCTCCCTCCCAAATAAAGTTAACCCCTTCACTACCAGTGTATTTTTTCAGTAACAGTGCATATGTATAGCACTGATTACTGTAGAAATGTCACTGGTAACCCCAAAAGTGTCAAAAATGTCAGTCAAGGGTCCGATCTGTCCACCGCAATATCGCAGTACCGCAAAAAAAATCGCAGATCGCCGCCATTACGCGTTAAAAAAAAACAACAAAAATGACAAAAATCTTTCCCTTTGTTAGTAAACGCGATAACTTTTGCGCAAACCAATCAAAATACGCTTTTTGCGATTTTTTTACCAAACATATGTAGCATAAAACAAATTGGCTGAAAATGTTAAAAAATTTTGATTTTTAAATTTTTTTGGGGGGGAATTTCATATAAAAAAAATGAAAAATATTGATATTTTTGCAAAATTGACGCTCTTTTTTTGTTTATAGCGCGTGATCAAAAAATCGCACAGGTGATCAAATACCACCAAAAGAAAGCTCTGTTTGTGGGAAAAAAAGGACGCCAAATTTGTTTAGGTACAGCGTCGCACGACCGTGCAATTGTCCGTTAAAGTCACGCAGTGCCGAATCGCAAAATACCCCCTGGTCGGAAAGGGGGTAAAATCTTCCGGGGCTTAAGTGGTTAAACCTGCGTGTTGATTTACTTCTAAACGTTTTTTGTAACGTTTTTTTTTTATATAAAAAAACAAAAGAGAGAATTTTTTTTCCCATCAGAAAATAATTTTCTCAATCAGAATACTACCTTCGATAGACACATATTAGGCCCATCCAAAAATTCCAAAATGACAAGCAATAATTTAAACCTAACGTGCTTGTTGATTTACTTCTACACTTTTAATGTAAAGATTTTTCTATATAAAAGAAAAAAAATTAAAAAAGGAGAATTTATTTTTTCATCAGAAGATAACTTTCTCTATCGCTCATTGACAGACGTAGTCTTCTTGATTCTCAAGAGCTGGGTTATGTTGTCTCCGCAGGAGTAGGACTAGGCAGAATGACAAAACGTTCTGGCTCCACCCTAGGGGCAGTCCCTGAGGGTATATCCTCCCTCTCTCTGCTACAGGGAATCAGTTTTTTTTCTGTCTAGTCAGGAGTAAGGACCTAAGTTCCTTGCTGGGATCTTTTGGTCCTGGCAAGACTTTTTTTCTTTAAGAAAATGACATTTTTTAGGTAGTTTTCTCCAGTGTTTTTTTCCTGTGAGATCTTCAAGCAAAAATCCCGGACTGGGCGACACTTGTGGTCACCCCAGCCGGCCTACGAGCGCGCGCAGACCATGGCATTGCGCTTGGTCGGCCGCGACATATTCAAGTAAGTATGCGGGGCCGGGCGACGGGCTGGATGTTGAGATCCAGTGGTCACCCCGGTTTCTGCCTAAGAGCGCGTGCAGACCAGTGCGCTGAGTCGGCCGCGACGGAGTCCCAGCAAAGGGACTGACTTTGCGAGTTAAAAGCTCGCTTGGACGCCAGGTACCAGAGAGTCGAGGCGTCCACAAACCCCCACCCCGGTGGAGAGGGTATTGTGAAGAGAGGGTGCCTGTCGGTTCGGTATGGTGAGTAAACGTTCCCTTTTTTCCTCATTATGAGGCAGTATATATTATGGGCCCCTCCATATATGGTCAGTATATATCTGATACTTACAAGTCCCCCTTGTAATACAGCATGTGTTTGTGGGAAGTGGACTTGGTTCAAGAGCTAACACTCTACCCAGCAGACTGTAACATTACAGCAGACATAGGAGGTATAATCCTACCTTATGTGCAGTGTATCTCTGTAGATCCATATGTCACCTCTTAGCAGAGTGCAGGTGGATGTGCTGGGAAGACGATATCGGCGGTCCGCCGCCATTTTGCCGTAGACCGAATGCATGTATGTCCTCAGGTCACGCCGGCCGCCATGTTTTTGGAGTCTTATGTCTCTTCTATGGGGGCGGCCATGTTTTGTGAGCCCAGCTACCTCGTGGAGGGCTGGGAACGCCGGAAGGCGTACACAGGGGGCGGAGCCACGCCTTCTGCCCGGGAAAAAGCAAACAGCTCCTTCCAGTCTGTGTAAGACAGACGCTGACTGCAGTTTGTTGGAAACTGCACTGCATCGGTTGGTGAGCCTTGGGGGTCCTTCTCTCTCTCTCTGGGATCGAGAAGCAGGTACTCTGAGGGGCGCTATTGCGCTAGGGGGAGACACACAAAAAAAAAAAAAAAAAGAAAAAGTTTTTTTGTTTTTGCTGGCAAAGGTGTCCTGGATTAACATGGACCCTGCCACTCATGTATCTCCTCCGGATCCCCTCGAGGGGTCTGCGGGATCCTCCAGCACCCCATTGACAATTGAATCTTTGTCAGCTATTATGGAAACTTTTGTGTCCCGGGTGGAAGTGGCTTGTCAGGGACAGGGCGCAAGAAAGCGACCCCCGCCTAACCCCTTATTATCTGAAACTTCGGATTCAGACTCTGAGCCTATTTCTGCAGTTGCAGGTACTTCATCTGGTATTGGTGTCTCGGGTCCTGTCTCTTCAGACAGTGAGGAGGATGTTTCGGCATCAGCCATAGCCCGAGAGGAAGCGTTGGTAAACGCACTCATTGTATCTGTTCAAGAGACTTTAAGGTTACAGGGTACTCCATCGGAAATAGCTGAAACTGAGATCCCTTTTGGGACTAAAAAGCGCATCAAAGTGGCGAAGGTTTTTCCATTGCCCAAATGTTTTGGCAATCCAATCGAAGAAGAATGGCGTCTGCCAAAACGCACTTTTAATATTTCTAAACGCATTGACAGGCGTTATCCGTTTGAGGAAACCCTTATTAAGAAATGGACAGAACCACCTGTGGTGGATTCACCTATTGCTAGATTGAATAAAGCCACGGTTATTCCTTTAGAAGACGCTCCGTCTTTTAAAGATCCAGTGGATCGCAAGATAGAAGCTATGTCTCGCACCATGTTTTCCTTGATTGGATCAGCTTTCAGACCAATAATTGCTATTGGTCTGGTTTCGCAGGCTGTAACTGAATGGACCAAGTGGTTACGCCGGGACTTAGAAGAAGTCCCTCAGGCGGTATCAGATTTGTTGGAACAAATGATACAGGGGTTACAGCTTGTATGTGATGCGGCGTTAGACGCCACTCCATTAATGGCGCGAGCATCAGTCTCAGCAGTGGTTCTCAGGCGTACACTGTGGCTAAAAGGTTGGTTAGCCGACCAAGGTTCCAAAAAAGCATTGGCTAATATCCCCTTTTCAGGAGAGCGTCTATTTGGAGCCAACTTAGATGAGATCATTAAGGATCTCACCGGTGGAAAAAGCACCTTTTTACCGCAAAATTTTAAAGGTAGAGGAACTCGTCAAAGACGAGGGCCTTCTTTTTCTGCTCACATGAGGTTTTTTCGTCCAGCGGGTGAAAAAACTAAGTCCTCCAAAGTTCCTACAGGAGGCGTCAGGGGTCGTTGGTCGGGCAAGCAAAAGCCCACCCCCTCCAGACCTGAAGATAAACCATCCAAAGCCTGAAGGTGCGCCCCCACCCATAACTGGGGTGGGGGGACGTCTTCGCCGGTTCCCGGATCCATGGCTTTCCAGAATCCCGGACAAATGGGTTTGCGAAGTCATAAGGTCAGGGTACAAGATCGAGTTTCGATCTCTCCCACCGGCGCGATTCTTCCCTTCCAATATCCGTCTATCCGCAGATCGTTTAGAAGATCTGAGGAGAGCAGTCACAGATTTACTACAACAAGGAGTGGTAGTCCACGTTCCTTGGACAGAACGGTTTCAAGGGTTTTATTCAAACCTGTTTACAATACCCAGGAAAGAGGGCAAAGTGCGTCCAATTCTGGACTTAAGAGCACTCAATTCTTTCGTCAACATAAGAAGATTCAGAATGGAGTCCATTCGCACGGTAGCAGCCTTCCTGCATCCAGGGGATGTCCTAGCGTCCATAGACATCAAGGAAGCCTATCTTCACATTCCCATTTTCGCAGGACATCAGCGTTTTCTACGCTTTTCCGTAGAGGAGAACCACTATCAGTTTGTGGCGTTACCTTTCGGTCTCGCCACGGCTCCGCGGGTCTTCACAAAGGTGTTGGCCCTAATGTTGGCACTTCTGCGCCAAAGAGGTATATCGATTCTAGGTTACCTAGACGATCTTCTGCTTCATGCAGAGTCTCCTCAGACCTTGCTACAAAACATAGAAATTACTATGATTTCTTTACAGGAATTCGGGTGGCTGGTGAACCAGCAAAAGTCATTTCTGGTTCCCACTCAGAGGCTCGAATATCTGGGTCTAATTCTAGACACAGTCAGGACGAGAGTTTTCCTTCCGGTAGGGAAACTTCGAAAGATTCAATCAGCAGTCCAGTTGTTACTATCCAACAGCTGGTCTTCCCTTCGGACTTGCATGAGGGTTCTGGGGTTGATGGTGGCTTCATTCGAAGCAGTCCCATTTGCCCAGTCCCATACCCGAATTCTTCAGCAAGAAATTCTTCTCAGATGGAATCGGAATCCGGAATCCCTGGACAATCAGATACGATTGAGCAAACAGACCAGAGAGTCTCTGGTTTGGTGGCTTCGGTCTCCAATGCTCAGCCAGGGAAAGTCATTTCTGCCAATATATTGGACGATAGTGACCACGGATGCCAGTCTATCCGGATGGGGAGGAATTCTTGGTCAGTTATCTGTCCAGGGACTTTGGTCCCCGGAAGAATCCAGGTTACCGATAAATGTATTGGAACTGAGAGCGATCAGACTTTGTCTGATTCACTGGACCGAGCAGCTCCAGGGCAGCCCGGTTCGGATCCAGTCGGACAATGCCACGGCCGTGGCTTATGTCAATCATCAGGGGGGCACCAAGAGTGTCCGAGCGGCCAAAGAAGTGGCTTGCATTCTTCGCTGGGCGGAACGATTTGTTCCAACAATCTCTGCGGTGTTCATTCCGGGGGTGGAGAATTGGCAGGCAGATTATCTCAGCCGTCAGACCCTGGATCAGGGGGAATGGTCCCTCCATCCAGACGTTTTCCACCAGTTGTGCCTACGGTGGGGCACCCCGGATGTGGATCTGTTGGCATCACGATTCAACAGGAAAGTTCAGAGATTCGTGGCTCGCTCCCGCGATCCTCTAGCAGAAACCGCAGACGCACTGATCGCCCCGTGGGGGCAATACCAGCTAATATATGCCTTCCCTCCTCTCGCGTTACTGCCAAGACTTCTTCGCAGGGTAGAGGAGGAAGGAATCCCAGTAATCCTGGTAGCTCCGGACTGGCCTCGTCGAGCTTGGTACGCCGACATGGTCAGACTGGTGGTGGACGTCCCATGGAGACTTCCTCTCAGGGAGGATCTACTGTCTCAGGGACCGATCTTCCATCCTGCTTTACGATCGCTGGCTTTAACGGCCTGGCTATTGAGACCCAGGTGCTGAAGGACAAAGGTTTGTCAGCTTCAGTTATTCCTACTCTAGTTGAAGCAAGGAAAGCGACTTCCAGAAAGATTTATCATCGCACATGGAAGTCCTACATTGCATGGTGTGAACCTTTGGGGTTCCGTCCTCGGTCTTATTCGATTAGTCGAATATTGGCTTTTCTGCAACAAGGGGTTGAGCAGAAACTGGCCTTGAGTACTATCAAGGGTCAGGTCTCAGCATTAGCCATCTTCTTTCAGAAGCCTTTGGCTACTCATTCCTTGGTGCGGAATTTCATCCAGGGGGTGCGACATCTGGCTCCGCCAGTGCACGCGCCGTTACCCCCCTGGGATCTTAATCTAGTGTTGTCGGTTCTTCAGAAACCTCCCTTTGAAGATATTAGGGAGATTCCTCTACCCACGTTGTCCCAGAAGGTGGCCTTCTTGGTGGCTATTACTTCTGCACGCAGGGTGTCAGAACTGGCCGCATTATCTTGTCGTTCCCCATATCTGGTGGTTCATAGAGATAAGGTGGTTCTTCGTCCGAATCCATCCTTCCTACCAAAAGTGGTTTCAGAATTTCATCTGAATGAAGAAATTGTATTACCTTCCCTGTGTCCTAAGCCCAGTCATCCTCGGGAATTTGCTTTGCACTCCTTGGATGTGGTCCGGGCGATCAGGGTATACTTGAAAACGACAGACTCGTTTCGTAAGACGGATTCACTTTTTGTGATCCCAGATGGACCCAAAAAGGGGTTGCCTGCATCTGCCGCGACCATTTCCAGATGGATCAGACAGACGGTAGTGCAGGCTTATTCTATTAAGGGTCGGGAGCCCCCGTTCCCTGTTAAGGCGCACTCCACTCGGGCACTTAGTGCGTCATGGGCCTTTCGCCATCAGGCGTCAGTGGTCCAGGTGTGCAAGGCGGCTACCTGGTCGTCGGTGCATACCTTCTCTAAACATTATAAAGTTGATGTAATGGCATCGTCTGATGCCTCATTTGGCCGCAAGGTTTTGCAGGCCGCAATTTGAGGAGACCAGTGGTCTACCTCGAGGGTTTTTTCCGTTGGAAAAATTTTTCTTTAGCCTCATTCTTTGTTTATAATGAGCCTTTAAAACTTCTAGTTTGGCACCGGTTGGGCCTTCTAGATTGGATTTGATTTTGTCAATCCCACCCCTCATTTGTGGCACTGCTTCTGGATGTCCCAGCTCTTGAGAATCAAGAAGACTACGTCTGTCAATGAGCGATAGAGAAAAATGGATTTTTGTAAGAACTTACCGCAAAATCCTTTTCTCTTAAGCTCATTGACAGACGTAGTACCCGCCCCTCTATCATTGAGTTGGGTTGGGTTAAATTCTCTGTACTGCTTTAAACAGAACTGATTCCCTGTAGCAGAGAGAGGGAGGATATACCCTCAGGGACTGCCCCTAGGGTGGAGCCAGAACGTTTTGTCATTCTGCCTAGTCCTACTCCTGCGGAGACAACATAACCCAGCTCTTGAGAATCAAGAAGACTACGTCTGTCAATGAGCTTAAGAGAAAAGGATTTTACGGTAAGTTCTTACAAAAATCCATTTTTCTCAATCACAGCATACTACCTTAGACACATATTAAGCCCATCCAAAAATTCCAAAGTGACAGCAATTTTTTAAACCTCATTTAACTCGAAACAACTGATGGAAAACGACCGTATAATTGACATTTTTTAAAAAAAAATTATAAATCTTAAAATTCCCAGTTCCATTTTCAGTTTTAATTAGACTTTTTGGTGCAGATGCGACAGCTAAAAATATGTAAGAAAAAAAAAAATTAACTGCAGTTCACAAAAAAAATGAAAAATAAATATATGGCTGGTTGACTCAGGTGATGATTTGAATTATTAAGATAAGAGGTCCATTATATGGAATTAGAAATTAGAAAAAAAAAATTAATACTGCAAAAGGAATTATAACTTATTAAAATTAAGATTCGTCCTTAATATGCCGTAGTGTATACTATGAGCATGTAATCTGTTTCACCATGCAAAATCAAAACTAAAAATAGACACCGAGTTTAAGAAGCAAAACATCTGCCCCAGTGGGAGGCCCTATTAAGTCAAATATTTTTTTAGTTTGCAATGGTATCTTGTTTTAAATGGAGTGTAAAGCCTATGAACAGATCTGTAGACAGCCAATCCTTTCAAAAATCTGCAATAACACAAAATTCTCATGTGAACACAATGTGCAACGAATATGAAAAAAGAGACACAAAGAAAAAAGAAAATAAATTAGGCAATGTCACGTAAATACCCAATGCAAGGGACATATTTAATTATTGCATCCAGAAGGTCAGAAACTCAACAGAAAGAGCAAAGCTATAAAAAAAAAATAAAAAAAAACCTTATTTGACAAAAAAAAAACACTTTAGAAAACCCTGATCACAAGAACACAAAAACATTAAAAAATAAATAAATAAAAAATAAAACAATTTAACATAAAATGTTCTTCAAACATCAAAGGATACACACATTCCTGAACAGTTACTGTCAGTCTCCGTTAATTATTAAATCACCATGTTCCCTGTTGGTTCCCTGTTTCTAGTGTTTTGATAACCAGAGATAAATGGCAGTTGGCCCGGGAACATATATTTCTTATGCAATTTATTTACTTTGACCTTGCTCGTTTTATTGCTATAGATTTTTCATGCATGCTTCAATGGACCCGATAATGCATGAAGTTATAATGAGAAGCTTCATTGGTTGTACCAAACTTGCTAACATGTAATACATCAAGGTTGTTGTAATAGCTAGTATGGCACCCAGAGGTCAAATGTTTTTATTGGTGTGAATGGGTTTACCAATTCCCATGAGTTACGGGACATCTAGTACCCAACATGACAAAGTATAAAAAAAGTAATGGGTACCTTTTTTTATTTTTTTTCTTATTGTATTTTTTTTCTTTTCTTTTTTTTTTTAATACACATTGTTCATTAATATATGATCTAATAGACCCTGTCATGTATTAGGATATGATAAGAATCTTCATTGGTCGTACCAAACTTGCCAACATGTGTTACGGGACATCTAGTACCCAACATGATGTAATATAAAAAAAAAATGGGTATTTATTTTTATTTTTTTATTGTATTTTTTTGGACAAATACACATTTTTCTTTATTATATGCTCCAATAGACCCAATCGTGTATTAAGATATAATAAGAAGCCTCATTGGTTTTACCAAACGTGTTACGGGACATCTAGTACCCAACATGATGTAATATAAAAAAATAAAATAATGGGTATTTATTTTTATTTATTTTTTTATTGTAAATTTTTTTTTTTTTTGACAAATACATATTTTTATTTATGATGTGCTCCAATAGACCCAATCATGTATTAAGATATAATAAGAAGCCTCATTGGTCGTACCAAACTTGCCAACATGTGTTACGGGACATCTAGTACCCAACATGATGTAATATAAAAAAAAATAATGGGTATTTATTTTTATTATTTTTTTTTTATTGTAATTTTTTTTTTTTTTTTTTTTGACAAATACAAATTTTTCTTTATCATGTGCTCCAATAGACCCAACCATGTGTTAAAATATAATAAGAAGCCTCATTGGTTGTACCAAACTTGCCAACATGTATTACATCAAGGTTGTTGTAATAGCTAGTATGGCAGCCAGAGGTCAAATGTTTTTATTGGTGTGAATGGGTTTACCAATTCTCACGGGTTACGGGGCATCTACTACCCAACATGACAAAGTATAAAAAAAAAAAAAAATAATAGGTATCTATTTTTTTTATTATTATTATTGTATTTTTTCATTTTTTTTTTTTACAAATACACATTTTTCTTTAATATGTGCATCAAGAGACCCAGTTATGTATTCAGATATAAGAGGAAGCTTCATTGGTTGTACCACACTTGCTATGATGCAATATATCAAGGTCAGTTTAGTAACACTCATGTGCCAGTTACAGGCCAATATCCCTACTAAATGTCGATCTTAAAATATTGACCAAAATTTTGGCCAACAGATTAGGGTCCTTACTACATCACATTATAGGACCTGAGCAGGTCGGTTTCATGCAGGGTAGGGAGGCAAAAGATAGCGTCACAAAAGCTTTAAATTTAATTCACGGTCTGAAAGATACAAACATTGAAGGTATGCTACTTTCTACAGATGCTGAAAAAGCATTCGATAGGGTGGCATGGGATTATCTGTTATTGACCTGCAAACATATAGGCCTAGGCCCTAATATGTTGACCTGGATTCGAGCCTTATACACAACCCCCACAGCCAGAGTCAAGGTGAATAACACCCTTTCCCCACCCTTTATATTAAGGAATGGTACCAGACAGGGGTGCCCTTTGTCCCCGCTCCTATTCATCTTGACCCTGGAACCGTTAATTAGAACCATTAACCTTGCTCCTGATATACATGGATTTAGAAAGGACGCAAGGGAATTTAAACTCTCAGCATATGCGGATGACTTGCTGTTTTACATATCGCAACCGCATATCTCCATACCAAATCTAAACAGTCAGTTTAAATTATATAGAACTATTTCCAATTTCAAAATAAATCATAGCAAGTCAGAGGCCCTAAATTTGTCACTTTCCCCTAACCTTCTCAGACTTACTATGGAGAACTGCCCATACAGGTGGGAAAAGAAGGCCCTGAAATACTTGGGTATTAAACTTACTCCTAGACTGGAAAACATCTTTGAAACAAACTTTACTCCACTTTTAAAACAGATTGATGCAGATCTGAAAAGATGGAACGTTAAATCGTTCTCCTGGTTCGGCAGAGCATCAATAATAAAGATGACCATCCTGCCCAGGCTCCTCTACCTCTTCCACACTCTCCCAGTCAGAATACCAATGCCCTTTTTCCATAAACTAGCCTCTTTGCAGAGGATTTTCATCTGGGCGAACAAAAAGCCAAGAATAAAACTCAAATACCTCCAAATGAGTAAATTGAAAGGTGGTATGAATTTACCGGATTTTTATAAATACTACCAGGCGACACATCTTACGAGAATCTTGGATTGGTTCTGTCACGCCAGCAACAAAGACTGGGTGGGTGTGGAATTGGGCTGGAGTGACACTCCGGCTAATCACTTACTATGGACCAATTATCAAAACCTCCCATCTGAGATCAAAAGACATCCACTGATCTCGACCACGCTAAACGTCTTTAGATCTATTGCACAACAACACAACATCTCCTCATTTCCGAGCCCAATCACCCCGATATTAAATAACCCCGACTTCATTCCAGGCTTAAACAATCGCTCACTACTTACATTGCAGAAGAACACATCTTGCCCCTTGCTCATTATGCACTGTTTCCACAGAGCGAGTTTTAGATCTTTCGATGACCTGAAACAAATATGTTCAAACGCGACACCTCTTCAATATTGGAACTATATGCAAATACGGGACTTTATCCTACACCGTAGACACAAAGACCTTCTTACTAGACCATTAACTGAATTTGAACGGCAGTGCCTGCGTGGTGATAGAATTGAAGGGGCGACCTCACAGTCGTACCAATTACTTATTTCTGCACCTCCAAATTTCAAAGACCCATATAAAGAGTTGTGGGAGAAAGATTTGAGACGCACCATCTCCTCTGTTCAATGGGAAAAAGTTTGCTATTTTTCCCACAAGTGTTCGTTGAGCACCAGACTACAGGAGACCTCTTATAAAATTAAAACTCAATGGTACCGTACGCCTGTCGCCATTCACAGATGGTCTAGTGAGAGTTCAGATAAATGCTGGCGGTGTTGCTCTTCCCGAGGTACTTTCATGCACATATGGTGGGATTGCACGCATATCAAAAAATACTGGAACGGGGTTATTAGATGGATACGTCATATTACTGGAACCAAATTGATCTTAGACGCAGCTTGCTGCTTACTACACCTAAACCATCTGACTTTTTCAAAAATACAAACGGTCACTGACAAGACATTTACTCAATGCAGCAAAGGCATTAATACCCTTACATTGGAACTCTCAAACAGCCCCTACCATTCCTGAATGGATAAATAAAATACGATCCATTTATGAGATGGAAGAAACACTAGCAATTAGAAATGAAAGGAATGACATTTTCCAGAGGCTCTGGTCCCCTTGGCAGAAATTCTCTGTCTCTAAAGAGTACGACGAACTTATGAGCAAATTAATACAAGTTTCAAATTATGGGATGAAGTTTTCCATTATCAGACCCTTTTCCCTCCCATCATCCTACACTCCACCTCCATCCCCCACCCTCATCTCTCTCTTTCTCTCCTATCTCTAAATTTCCTACCTTCTTCTTTTCTTTCCTCTCTTACTACTAATATCTTTCTTCAATAAGGATGAAACCAGTCTCTTGCTGGTTCCATCCTCTTGAGATTTATAAAGGCCTTTGTGCTACTGACAAATGGTTTTCTTTTTCTTTTAATGCTTTTTGGCGGGGAACATCTTGCTTAGATCTGTTGAGATTGACACTTTCCCCCCATTTATAACGCTGAAACCACATCTAATGTGATGATTTTTGATGGCATTATGTTTCTCATAATATGGTTTTGAGATTTTTGCACTTTGATTACCTGTTATTGGTTTTTGTATTGTATATTTCAACAATATGTTGTAATTTTTGTTTTGCATTATTTTGAAATAAAGCTTTTATTGTGAAAAAAAAAAAAAAAAGTTTAGTAACTAGTATGGCACCCTGAGGTCAAATGTTTTTATTGGTGTGAATGGCTTTACTGATTCCCATGGATTAAGGCATGGGTTACACGGCATGCACTACCCAAAGTATTTATTTTTATTTGTTTTCATTTTTTTTTTTTTTTTTTTGTTTGCATTGGCTTTTTTGGGACAAATACACATTTCTCTTTTTTTTTATTTATTTTTAGTTTGTATTGTTTGTTTGTTTATATGTTTTTTTTTAAGAAATACACTTCCAAAAAAATGAGTATCTATTTTTATTTGTTTTAATTTCTGTTATTTTATTCAGGACGAATACGCATTTCTTATTTATTATTATTTGTTTGTTTTTTTCTTTTATTAGAGTTTTTTTTTTTGACAAATACACATCTCTCATTTATTTATTTTTAGTTTTTAAGGTTTGTTTGTTTTTTTATTTTTTTGTGGGTTTTTATTAAGAAATACTAAATTTGTTTTTTTGGAAGTGTATTTATTAAAAAAAAACAAAAAAAAAACAAACAAACCTTAAAAACTAAAAATAAATAAATAAATGAGAGATGTGTATTTGTCAAAAAAAAAGCCCTAATAAAAGAAAAAACAAACAAATAATAACAATAAATAAGAAATGCGTATTCGTCCAGAATAAAATAACACAAATTAAAACAAATAAAAATAGATAGATACTCATTTTGTTTTTTGGAAGTGTATCTATTTTTATTTGTTTTAATTTGTGTTATTTTATTCTGGACGAATACGCATTTCTTATTTATTGTTATTATTTGTTTGTGTGTTTTTCTTTTATTGGGGCTTTTTTTTTTTTTTTTTACAAATACACATTTCTCATTTATTTATTTATTTTTAGTTTTTAATGTTTGTTTTTTGTTTTTTGTTTTTTTTTTGAGAAATACACTTCCAAAAAAAAAAATGAGAATCTATTTTTATTTGTTTTAACTTGTGTTATTGTATTCTGGATGAATACACATTTCCTATTTATTATTATTTTTTTTTTCTTTTACTAGGGCTTTTTTGGGACAAATACACATTTCTCATTTATTTTTATTTTTTTTAGTGTTTTATTATTATTTTGGTTTTTTTCACAAATACACGTCTTTTCAAGCATTGTTCTTCAATAACTGCTCCAATGGGCCCAAACACGTATGGAGGTATGCTAAGAAACTTCAATAGTTGGACCAAATTTGCTATCATGTAATACATAAAGGTTGTTATAAACACACAGAGGTCAAATGTTTTTTAATGGTGTGAATGGTTTTACCAATTCCCACCAGCGGTAAATTGGACTTGTAAATTGGAATTGGTTATGGGACTTGTGGCACCCAATATAACAAAGTATAAAAAGTGATAGGTGTCAATTTCTTTTATTGTATTTTTTTATTTTTTTTTACAATTCTACGTCTTATTTTTTTTTTTATTTTATTTATTTTTTTTTTTTTACAAATATACGTCTTATTTTTTTTTTCTTTTATTTATATTTCATTATTTTATGATGTCATTGTTTCTTAATGGACCCAACCATGCACAAAGTTATCATGAAAGGCTTCATTGGTTTTATCAAACATGCCAACATGTAATACATCGAGCTAATACAGCGCCCAGAGGTCAAATGTTGTTAATGTGAATGGGTCTATCAATCCCCTTGGGTTACCCGTCATGTGGCACCTAACATGACGACAAAGTATAAATAAATAACGGATACCTAATTTTTTTTTTTTTTTTTAATCTGTATTATTTTTTTCTTTTTTTTTTTTTTCTAGACAATTGCACATTTCTGAACAATTGTTCTTTAATATGTGCTCCAATGGGCCCAACCACGCATGAAGCTATACCAAGAAGCTCCATTGGTTCTACCACATTACCTATCCTATATCAAGCTTGTTGTTATAGCTAGTATGGCACCCAGATATCATGTGTTTTTACCAATGTGGTTTACCAATTCCCACTACCTTTAAATGGGTTCAGGCACAATTGTGTACCCATACAAAAAAGTATAAAAAAAATAATGGGTATCATTTTTTTTTTTTGGAAATACATGTTCTATCAAGCATAGTTCTTTAGCATGTATAAAATGTCTACTAACTTGGTGGCATATGAAGGTTCCCATTAATACCTGTAAGGAATGTCTACTATCCTGGTAGCAAATAACAGATATCCATTATTACCCTATAGGATCTCTACTATCCTGGTAGCAAATAACAGGTACCCATTAGTACCCTATAGGATCTCTACTATCCTGATAGTAAATAACAGGTACCCATTAGTACCCTATATGATCTCTACTAGCTTGGTAGTAAATAACAGGTACCCTTTATTACCCTATAGGATCTCTACTATCCTGGTAGCAAATAACAGGTACCCATCATTACCCTATAGGATCTCTACTATCCTGGTAGCAAATAACAGGTACCCATCATTACCCTATAGGATCTCTACTATCCTGGTAGCAAATAACAGGTACCCATCATTACCCTATAGGATCTCTACTATCCTGGTAGCAAATAACAGGTACCCATTATAGCCCTATAGGATCTCCACTATCCTGGTAGCAAATAACAGGTACCCTTTATTACCCTATAAGATCTCTACTATCCTGGTAGTAAATAACAGGTACCCATTATTACCCTATAGGATCTCTACTATCCTGGTAGCAAATAACAGATACCCATTATAGCCCTATAGGATCTCTACTATCCTGGTAGCAAATGAAGGTTACAACTAAAAGTATAGAACGTCTAGTATCCTGGTAGCATATGAAGGTACCACCTTGTAGCTGTATAGATTGAGATATAGATATAGAATATCTACTATCCTGGTAAATTAAAGTACCAATTATTACCTGTATAGTCTACTATCCTTGTAGGAAATGAAGGCACTCATTATTACCTGTATAGGAGCCTACTATCCTGGTAGCATATGAAGGTACCAGCTAATAGCTGTAGATACTGTCTAATGTGATGGTAGCCAATGAATGTGCCCAATAATACCCTATATAATGTCTACTATACTTGTAACAAATGAAGGTGCCAATTAATTCCCTATAGAATGTCTACTATACTTGTAGCAAATGAAGGTGCCCATTAATACCCTATAGAATGTCTACTATACTGAAGGTGCCCGTTAATACCCTATAGAATGTCTACTATACTTGTAGCAAATGAAGGTGCCCATTATTACCCTATAGAATATCTACTATACTGAAGGTGCCCATTAATAACCTATAGAATGTCTACTATACTTGTAGCAAATGAAGGTGCCCATTAATACCCTATTGAATCTCTACTATACTTGTAGCAAATGAAGGTGCCCGTTATTACCCTATAGAATGTCTACTATACTGAAGGTGCCCATTAATACCCTATAGAATGTCTACTATACTTGTAGCAAATGAAGGTGCCTGTTATTACCCTATAGAATATCTACTATACTGAAGGTGCCCATTAATACCCTATAGAATGTCTACTATACTTGTAGCAAATGAAGGTGCCCATTAATACCTGTATAGAAGCCTACTATCCTGGTAGCATATGAAGGTACCAGCTAATAGCTATAGATATTGTGATGGTAGCCAATGAAGGTGCCCAATAATACCCTATAGAATGTCTACTATACTTGTAGCAAATGATGGTGCCAATTAATACCCTATAGAATGTCTACTACACTTGTTACAAATGAAAGTTTCCATTAACACCCTATAGAACGTCTACTATACGTGTAACAAATGAAAGTGCCCATTAACACCCTATAGAACATCTACTATACGTGTAACAAATGAAGGTGCCCATCAATACCCTATAGAATGTCTACTATACTTGTAGTAAACGAAGGTGCCCATTAATTCCTGATAGAATGTCTACTATACTTGTAGCAAATGAAGGTGCCCATTAATACCCTATAGAATGTCTACTATACTTGTAGCAAATGAAGGTGCCCATCAATACCCTATAGAATGTCTACTATACTTGTAGCAAATGAAGGTGCTCGTTAATACCTGTATAGGAGCCTACTATCCTGGTAGCATATGAAGGTACCAGCTAATAGCTGTAGATACTGTCTAATGTGATGGTAGCCAATGAAGGTGGCCAATAATACCCTATAGAATGTCTACTATACTTGGAAAAAATGAAGGTGCCCATTAATACCCTATAGAATGTCTACTATACTTGTAGCAAATGAAGGTGCCCATTAATACCTATTATCCTGGTAGCATATGAAGGTACCAGCTAATAGCTGTAGATATTGTCTAATGTGATGGTAGCAAATGAAGGTGCCCATTAATACCCTATAGAATGTCTACTATACTTGTAGTAAACGAAGGTGCCCATTAATTCCTGATAGAATGTCTACTATACTTGTAGCAAATCAAGGTGCCCGTTAATACCCTATAGAATGTCTACTATACTGAAGGTGCCCATTAATACCCTATAGAATGTCTACTATACTTGTAGCAAATGAAGGTGCCCATTAATGCCTGTATAGGAGCCTACTATCCTGGTAGCATATGAAGGTACCAGCTAATAGCTGTAGATACTGTCTAATGTGATGGTAGCCAATGAAGGTGCCCAATAATACCCTATAGAATGTCTACTATACTTGGAAAAAATGAAGGTGCCCATTAATACCCTATAGAATGTTGAATATCCTTGTAGCAAATGAAGGTGCCCATTAATAACCTATAGAATGTCTACTATACTTGTAGCAAATTAACGTGCCCATCAATACCCTATAGAATATCTACTATACTTGTAGCAAATGAAGGTGCCCCTTAATACCCTATAGAATGTCTACTATACTTGTAGCAAATGAAGGTGCCCGTTAATACCCTATAGAATGTCAACTATACTTGTCGCAAATGAAGGTGCTCGTTAATACCTGTATAGGAACCTACTATCCTGGTAGCATATGAAGGTACCAGCTAATAGCTGTAGATACTGTCTAATGGGATGGTAGCCAATGAAGGTGGCCAATAATACCCTATAGAATGTCTACTATACTTGGAAAAATGAAGGTGCCCATTAATACCCTATAGAATGTCTACTATACTTGTAGCAAATGAAGGTGCCCATTAATAACCTATAGAATGTCTACTATATTTGTAGCAAATTAACGTGCCCATCAATACCCTATAGAATATCTACTATACTTGTAGCCAATGAAGGTGCCCATTAATAACCTATAGAATGTCTACTATACTTGTAGCAAATTAAGGTGCCCATTAATACCCTATAGAATGTCTATTATACGTGTAGCAAACAAAGGTGCCTGTTATTACCCTATAGAATGTCTACTATACTTGTAGAAAATGAAGGTGCCCATTAATACCCTATAGAATCTCTACTATACTTTTAGCAAATGAATGTACCCATCTATACCCTAAAGAATGTCTACTATCCTGGTAGCATCTAAAGGTGTCTATTAATACCCTAAAGAATGTCCAATGTCCTGGTAGCATAAGAAGATACCTATTAATACCCTATAGAATGTCTCCTATTCTGGTAACAAATTAAGGTGCCAATCAATACCTGTATGGAATGCATATGAAGGTACCAACAAACAGATGTATTGATTGTCTACTATCCTAGTAGCCAACGAAGGTGCTCACTAATACCCTATAGATTTTCTACTATCTTAAACAAGTGAAGGCACCAACTAACAACTAATAGCTATATAGAATGTCTACTATCCTGGTAGGAAATGAAAGCACTCGTTATTACCTGTATAGAACATCTAGTATCCTGGTAGCATATGAAGGTACCACCTTGTAGCTGTAAAGATTGCCTACTATCCTGGTAGAATATGAAGGTGCCCATTAATACCCTATAGAATGTCTACTATCCTGGTAGAATATGAAGGTGCCCATTCATACCTTATAGAATGTCTACTATCCTGGTAGCATTTGAAGGTACCAATCAATACCTGTATGGAATCTCTGCTAGCCTGGTAGCATAGGAAGGTACCAACTAATACCCTATATAAAGTCTATTATCCTGGTAACACATGGAAGTACCCTTAAATACCCTATAGAATTTCTAATATCCTGGTAACATATGAAGGTATCCATTATACCCTATAGCAGTGATGGTGAACCTTGGCACCCCAGATGTTTTGGAACTACATTTCCCATGATTCTCATGCACTCTGCAGTGTAGTTGAGCATCATGGGAAATGTAGTTCCAAAACATCTGGGGTGCTAAGGTTCGCCATCACTGCCCTAGAGAATGTCTACTATCCTGGTAAATTAAGGTACTCTTTAATACCTGTAGAGAATGTCTATTACCCTGGTAGCTTATGAAGGTCCCAACTAATCGCTGTATAGAATTCCCACTATCCAGGTAGCCAATGAAGGTGCCCATTCATACCCTATACAATGTCTACTATCCTGGTAGCATTTGAAGGTACCAATCAATACTCTTATGTATGTAATTTTTAATGGAATAATAAAATTTATATATTTTTATACATGGTGGTTTTTCCATCGTTGATTTAAGTACCGTTAAAATCCCATTAGCCCTCTACTAATTTCCCTTCCTATTTCCCCCTTTCCCTCCCCATCCAACCCTCTGCCTTTCTTTTTTTTCCCTCTCCTCCCCTTTCCTTCTTTTCCCCCCCCCCCCCTCCTCCCTCCCCTTTCCTTCCTTTTTTCTATTTCCCCCTTTCCCTTTACTCCCTCCCTCTTTTTCCTTCTTTCCCCTCCACCATTTTTCTTTCAGCCCTCTTGCTTTTCCTTTTTTCTTTCAACTTTTCCCCATTTTCCTTTTTTCTGCCAAATTTCACTATTTTCATTCCTTTCCTTCATTATTTCTAGACCTTCCTCACTTCAAACAAGGTGTCTGTGTTCGACCCTCACACCAGGGCTTTCACTCAACTCCTTGTTTTTTTGCACCAATCAATACTTGTATGGAATCTCTGCTAGTCTGATAGCATAGAAAGGTACCAACTAATACCCTATATAAAGTCTATTATCCTGGTAACATATGAAGATACCCTATAGAATGTCTATTATCCTGGTAACATATGAAGATACCCTATAAAATGTATATTATCCTGGTAACATATGAAGGTGTCCATTAATACCCTATAAAATGTCTACTACCCTGGTAGCATATGAAGGTCCCAACTAATCGCTGTATAGAAAGCCCACTATCCAGGTAGCCAGTGAAGGTGCCCATTAATACCCTATACAATGTCTACTATCCTGGTGCAAATGAAGCTACCAACTAATAGCTGTATAGAATGTCTACTGTCCTGGTTACAAATAAAGGCACTCATTATTACCTGTATAGAATGTCTAGTATCCTGGTAGCATATGAAGGTACCACCTTGTAGCTGTATAGATTGTCTGCTATCCTGGTAGCCAATGGAGGTGCTCAATAATACCCTATACAATGTCTACTATCCTGGAGCAAATGCATGTATGCATTAATACCTGTTTAAATGTCTACTATCCTGGTAGCAAATGGAGGTACCAACTAAAAGCTGTATAGAAAGTCTAGTATCTTGGTAACAACCGAAGGTTACAAGTAACAGCTGTATAGAATGTCCACCATACTGGTAACATATGAAGTTACCCATTAACACCTGTATAGAATGTCCACCCTACTGGTATCAGTTGGGTGACACACAGGACGTAAGCCTCTATAATAGGCTGCCTGATGCTTTGTATGACATATTGCTTCCTGATTCAGTTCAGGTATACCGATAAATACTGGATGACTTTGATATAGCCATATACGTATAATAATGCCACTTATAATAGTGCCACTTATAATAATGCCATACATAATAATGCCATACATAATAATGCCATACATAATAATGCCATATATAATAATGCCACTTATAATAATGCCATATATAATAATGCCACTTATAATAATGCCATATATAATAATGCCACGTATAATAATGCCTTGTAGAATAGGTTAGATACAGTTTGAAATGTTAATTGGGGAAATGTCAGGCTATCAGATTAGGTGCAGCTTTAGGGCACCGGCCATTATTACATATTTGCATTCTCTTATTATCCAGCGATCCATTGGCACATGGTACATGAGATTTCTGTTTGGCCCGGACAATTGAGATCACCGCAGATTCTGTGACGTCCATGAACCAGTTCTCTGCATATAATGGGCATGTAAAAGGTTCTTTTGCACAACCATACTTACCCCTTCTATGGGGAGATGCCACAAATGTATCACTACTACATTATTCCTTATGAAATGGTTTTAACAATTTTTATCATGTTGTCCTAATAAATTTTCTACTGTTTATAACATTCAGTACTCCTCCCCCCCCCCCCCCCTTTATGGGATTATTGGTGGCAACATTAAAAGTCCTACATATCATCATGTTCTTATAAATTTTCTACTTTTTATTACATTCAGTACTCTTTTTTTTTTTTCCCCTTTATGGGATTATTGGTGGCAACCTTTAAAGTGCTACACATCCTCTCTTCCTCTGTTTCATGAATAACTTTTGGATGTGGTGCCACACGTAACTGAGTCACTTCTCTATATTCACTATTTTCTTATTATCCATTAACACAATACATCATTATTATGACAGCAGCAGCCTTTTTTTTTTATTGCATTTCCATTTTTTTATTTTATTTTTTTTTTTTTTTTTTTTTTTAATCACCTGATTTTTTTATTTATTCCTCTTCAGTCACTGAACCAACATTGCTTCCTCCTCCACTATCCAGCAAGGGACCATCCCTACAGCTTGCTCATCCCCCAGCCTGGGATCAATGCCTCTAGTTTGTAAGCCTGTAGTGTCTGGGCTCTCTCTGCTAATGCATAGCAAGCTCTAGGTGATCTTGTGGTTTTTGTATATATATATATATATATATATATATATATCATTTGTATTTGTTATTATGACAGCAGCAGCCTTTTTTTTATTGTATTTCCATTTTTTTATTTTATTTTATTTTATTTTTTTTTTTTAATCACCTGATTTTTTTTTTTTTTTCTCTTCACTCACTGAACCAACATTGCTTCCTCCTCCACTATCCAGCAAGGGACCATCCCTACAGCTTGCTCATCCCTCAGCCTGGGATCAGTGCCTCTAGTTTGTAAGCCTGTAGTGTCTGGCCTCTCTGCTAATGCATAGCAAGCTCTAGGTGATCTTGTGGTTTTTCATATATATATATATATATATATATATATATATATATATATATATATATATATATATATATATATATACACACAGTATCTATCTATCTATCTATCTATCTATCTATCTATCTATCTATCTATCTATCTATCTATCTATCTATCTATCTATCTATCTATCTATCTATCTATCTATCTATATCCTTATATATCCTTTGTATTGTTTTATTATCTTTCCATCACTTGCTTTGTACAACACAGGAGAAGCTGATGCTAAATTAATCACTAGATCATGTTAAACCTAATAATAGCAATAATAATTATAAATAATAATAATAATACGCTAAAGGGAGACATGACTTACCCCTAACATAGGAAACAAAGAAAAGGACAATACAAAATAGTTTTTAGGTAATGGTGCTCACATAGTCTGTGTTACTGTAACCTTGTAGAAGTCTCACCATTGTTTTTTTTTTTTTTTTTATATATTGCAGGCTCAGTTGCTGCAAAAAAAGCAAGTACTGCCCTACCACACATCAGTAATGCACAAACTACTGTCAACTAGAGCTTTGCAACCGGTCCACATCCATTAGCTGTCTTGCTTAAGGGTAACCTCAGCTTGGCATATGGGTAGTATATAGGTAACATTTTCCTACATAGTGAAAAAAGCTCTGCAACCAGCCCATATTCGTTAGCTGTCCTGCTGATGGCAGCCTTAGCTTTAGGTGATCTATAGGTAATATTCTCCAATGTATTGGATGTGCAGAGATCTGTGATCATTGTGCACAATCAATGTCAACTAGAGCTTTGCAACCGGTCCACATTAATTAACTGTCCTGCTTAAGGGTAACCTCAGCTTGGCATATGGGTAGTATATAGGTAACATTCTCCTGCATAGTGAAAAGAGCTCTGCTACCAGCCCATATTCGTTAGCTGTCCTGCTGATGGCAGCCTTAGCTTTAGGTGATCTATAGGTAATATTCTCCAATGTATTGGATGTGCAGAGATCTGTGATCATTGTGCACAATCAATGTCAACTAAAGCTTTGCAACCGCTCCACATCCATCACCTGTCCTGCTTAGGGGTAGCCTCAGCTTGGCATATAGGTGATCTATAAGTAATTGTCCCCAATGTATTGAATGTACAGAGATCTGTCATTATCGTGCATTATCACATTCAGTGTCAACTAGAGCTTTGCAACCAACCCCCATTCATTAACTGTCCTGCTTAAGGTAGACTAAGCTTGGCATATGGGTAGTGTATAGGTAACATTCTCATGCATAGTGAAAGGCGCTCTACAACAAGCCCATATTCATTAGCTGTCCTGCTGATGGCAGCCTTAGCTTTAGGTGATCTATAGGTAATATTCTCCAATGTATTGGATGTGCAGAGATCTGTCATCATTGTGCACAATCAATGTCAACTAGAGCTTTGCAACCGGTCCACATCCATTAGCTGTCCTGCTTAAGGGTAGCCTCAGCTTGGCATATAGGTGATCTATAAGTAATTGTCCCCAATGTATTGAATGTGCAGACATCTGTCATCATCGTGCATCATCACATTCAGTGTCAACTAGAGCTTTGAAACCAGCCCACATTAATTAACTGTCCTGTTTAAGGTATACTCAGCTTGGCATATAGGTAATATATAGGTAACATTCCCCTGCATAGTGAAAAGAGCAGAGATCTGTGATCATTGTGCACAATCAGTGTCGTCTAGAACTCTGCAACCAGCCCATATTCATTAGCTGTCCTGCTGATGGCAGCTTTAGCTTTAGGTGATCTATAGGTAATATTCTCCAATGTATTGGATGTGCAGAGATGTGTGATCATTGTGCACAATCAATGTCAACTAGAGCTTTGCAACCGGTCCACATCATCAGCTGACATCATAAGCTTGCCATATAGGTAATATTCTCCTATATAGTGAAGGCGCAGAGATCTGCGATCATCATGAATAGTCAACGTCAACTAGAGCTTTGCAAAGAGTCCACATCCATGAGCTGCCCCCCCCCCTTCTTCCCACCCACCCTTACGGTAGCCTCAACATGCCATATAGGAAATATATAGATACTATCATCCTATATTGTGAAGGAGCAGAGATATGTGAGCATCATGCATAGGCAATATCAACTAGAGCTTTGGAACCAGTCCCCATCTACTAGCTGTCCTTCTTTAGGAAGCCTAAGCTTGCCATATAGGTTATATATAGGTGATGTTCTCCAATAGAGTGAAGTAGGAAAGATCTGTAATCATCATGTATAGACAATGTCAACTAGAGCTTTGCAATCAGTCCATACCCATTAGCAAACCTTCTTTAGGAAGCCTAAGCTTGTCATATAGGTGATCTATAGGTAACATTGTCCTATATAGTGGAGGAGCATAGATATGTGATCACCATGCATAATCAATGTCAACTAGAGCTTTGCAACCAGTCCACATCCATTAGCTGCCCCACTTAAGGAAGCCTCAGCTTGTCATATAGGTGACATATAGGTAACCTGCCTCAGCTTGTCATATAGGTGATATATAGGTAATATACTGAAGGTTTAGAGATCCAGGATCATGGTTCATAATCACATTCAGTATGCAACCAGTCCACATCTCTTAGCTGTCCCTATAGTAGCCTTGGCTTGCCATATAGGTGATCTATAGATAATATTCTCCTATATAGTGAAGGAGCAGAGATCTGTGATCACCATGCACATTCAATGTCAACTAGAGCTTTGCAACCATTCCACATCCCTGAGCTGCCCACCTTAAGGTAGCCCCAGCATACCATATAGGTGATATATAGGTAAAATCCCCTATATAGTGAAGGAGCAGAGATCTGTGGTCACCATGCATAGTCAATGTCAACTAGAGCTTTGCAACCATTCCACATCCATTAGCTGTCCTGCTTAAGGGTAACCTCAGCTTGGCATATGGGTAGTATATGGGTAACATTTTCCTACATAGTGAAAAGAACTCTGCAACCAGCCCATATTCATTAGTTGTCCTGCTGATGGCAGCCTTAGCTTTAGGTGATCTATAGGTAATAGTCTCCAATGTATTGGATGTGCAGAGATCTGTGATCATTGTGCACAATCGATGTCAACTAGAGCTTTGCAACCGGTCCACATCCATATGCTGTTCTGCTTAAGGGTAGCCTCAGCTTGGCATATAGGTAGTATATAGGTAACATTCTCCTGCATAGTTAAAAGAGCAGAGATCTGTGATCACTGTGCACAATCAGTGTCAACCAGCCCATATTCGTTAGCTGTTCTGCTGATGGTAGCCTTAGCTTTGGGTGATCTGTGATCTGACCACCTTAAGGTAGCCCCAGCATACCATATAGGTGATATATCGGTAAAATCCCCTATATAGGGAAGGAGCAGAGCTCTGTGGTCACCATGCATAGCCAATGTCAACCAGAGCTTTGCATCCAGTCCCCATCCATTAGCTGCCCCCTGCTTAAGGTAGCCTCAGCTTGCCATAAAGGTGATTTCTAGGTAACATCCTCCAATATGCTGAAGGTGCAGAGATCTGTGATCATGATTCATAATTACATTTAATGCCAACTAGAGCTTTGCAACCAGTCCACATCCATGAGCTGCCCACCTTAAGGTAGCCCTAGCATACCATATAGGTGATATATAGATAAAATCCCCTATATAGTGAAGGAGCAGAGATCCGTGGTCACCATGCATAGTCAATGTCAACTAAAGCCTTGTAACCAGTCCACATCCATAAGCTGCCTACATTAAGGTAGCCTCAGCTTGCCATATAGGTGACATAGAGGTAGCCTACTCCAATATACTGAAGGTGCAGAGATCTCTGATCATGGTTCATAATACATTCAGTGTGCATCCAGTCCACGTCCATTAGCTGTCCCTATAGTAGCCTTAGCTTGCCATATGGGTGATCTATAGATAATATTGTCCTATATAGTGAAGGAGCAGAGAATCTGTGATCACCATGCACATTCAATGTCAACTAGAGCTTTGCTACCATTCCACATCCATAAGCTGACCACCTTAAGGTAGCCCCAGCTTGCCATATATGTGATATATAGGTAAAATCCCCAATATAGTGAAGGAGCAGAGATCTGTGGTCACCATGCATAGTCAATGCCAACTAGAGCTTTGCAACCAGTCCACATCCATGAGCTGCCCACCTTAAGGTAGCCTCAGCTTGGCATAGAGGTAGCCTACTCCAATATACTGAAGGTGCAGAGATCTCTGATCATGGTTCATTCAATGCCAACTAGAGCTTTGCAACGAGTCCACATTCCCTTAGCAAAATGCTGCCCTAGTAGCCTCAACTTGCCATATAGGCAATATTCCCCCAGAGATCTGTGACCATCACATCCAACGTGAAAACCTTAGCTCAGCTTACTGGTGCTGTAGGGTTTTTTTTTTTTTTTGCTACCACCATCCAAGCTGTAGAACTCAGAGGTCACGTCCTATATTGCTTGGTTGGAAAAAGTCTAGGCCCATCTGAAAAAAAATGGCATGGTCCTACAAAAAAAAAAATTCTCTGAGTGCCATTGGGAAGCACATTTCTCCCGTCTGATCTGCAGGAGCCAGTGTTGCAGAACCACAGACAGCTCCGCGTCGGTGAAAGCACAATATAAAACACACACTCCCTTTGCTGGTGTGCTTTGACAGATGCTTTTCCCGAGCACACAACAGCAGAGGCACCGAAACCCCCCCCCTCTGTCTTCGCCCCCCCATCTCTGCATGCAATGTCGGAGGAGACCTGGGCACGTACGACCGGTGCCCACCTTCCCCGTTCCTTTGCTCAATTCCCAAGGCTTTACCGCAAGGGATAAGCATCTTAATTTGTAGCACATGTGACTGCCGTTTTCAAATCTCATTGGGCTCAGCCGAAAATAACCGACTTTTATTATTATTTTTTTGAATGAGGATTCTTATCTTGGCTTGACAAAAAATAACTGACTTTTATTATTATTATTTTTTTCTAAAATGAGGATCCTTCTCGTGTTTGCGAATCGAGCCAAATGCCTCCTTCTGATGAGTACACGTGTTGTCACCCCGCATCTCCCATCATTACGTGCACTGCATCCAATCAGGCAGTTGTTGTGTGAAATAACATGGAAAGTGTGCAGCCGACCCGACTCTGGTTTTAAGCTCAGCAACCCCCAAAAAGCGCCCCCCCTCCCCCCTCCCTTCCCCGACCCTACAGCCACCCGGGGTGGTTGACCGTCTTTTTCTTTTTCCCGTTGGCGAACGCAGGTAGATTAACAAGCGTTTTTACCTGTAGGTGTCGGTGTTGTGGACGTGAGCTTTGCTGGCTAGGGTCGGTCTGCATTGAGTGTTGTGCATACAGATGCATGCGTGCGGTGTTTTTTTTTTTTTTGTGCATGTCTGCAAAAAAAAAAAAAAAAGAGAGATGGGAATTAAAGTGCAACGGTACTTGCCTGCTGTCAGTACGCCTCTCTGGCAGAGAACAGACCCACTTATTATCCAAGGCGGGCACCTCCGGGGGATGCTAACATGATTCGGATGCTGGCGCTGCTGATGCTGCCTGTGTAGTCTTGGATTGTCGGCAGTCCTTGTCATGCTCAGACAGAGGAGCAATATTCCCTTCTAGAGATCCCAAGCATTACAGGGGGAAAAGCAGGATAGAGGGAAAAAAAAAGGAAAGGCAGTGCTTATTGAACGTGCTGGCTATTTTCCTCCTTGTACTTATGCAGACAAGACGATGACTGGAGCAAGGGGAAGAGGAAGGAAAAAAAAAAAAAAAGAGAGAGAGAGAGAGAGGGGCTGTGTAGGGGGATGGGAGATGGGGATGTAATGAATGAGCAAAGAGCTGGGAGGAGCTGGCTTGCCTGCATCTGATCCTCCGCATATATCCTATGAGAGGCACAGAGCAGCAGGCAGAGCTGAGGTTGGGACAGGAAGAAGAAAGGCAAAAATACTGGAGCCATGCTGCCTGCTTCCAAAAAATAATCCGGAGGAGACGGGATCCAAGGAGGTGCTTTGGACGTACCATGGCAAAATGTAGACTGAGCAAGAAATTAGGTGTAGGAAAGACAAGGTTTTTTTTCTTCTTTTTTTTTTTCTTTTTACATTTTTTAGATTAATATTTCTTCTAATTTTTATTTTTTATTTTATTTTTTTTCATATTTAATCCTATTATATTAATAATGTGTTTTCACATTTTCAATAGTTTTTGTTTTTATATTCATTTTTTCTTTTTTTTTTCTTTTTACATTTTTTTAGATTAAAATTTCTTTCTAATTTTTATTTTAATTTTTTTCATATTTAATCCTATTATATTAAAAATATTTTTTTTACATTTTCAATCGTTTTTTGTTTTTATATTCATTTTTTCTTTTTTCTCCTTTTTACAATTTTTAGAATAATGTTTTTTTCTCATTTTTATTTACATTATTTTCATATTTAATCCTATTACATTAATATTTTTTTACATTTTCAATAGTTTTTGTTTTCATATTGATTTATTTTTTTACATTCATTTTTTTTTCTTTTTACATTTTTTAGATTAATATTTTTTTTCTAATTTTTATTTTAATTTTTTTCATATTTAATCCTATTATAATTCATTTTTTATTTTTTACATTTTTTTTCTTTTTACATTTTTTAGAATAATATTTTTTTCTCATTTTTATTTACAGTATTCTCATATTTAATCCTATTACATTAATATTTTTTTACATTTTCAATCGTTTTTGTTTTTATATTAATTTTTTATTTTTTACATTCTTTTTTTTTATTTTTACATTTTTTGTTTAATATTCTTTCTAATTTTTATTTTTTATTTTTTTCATATTTAACCCTATTATATTAATAATAATATTTTTTCACATTTTCAATAGTTTGTTTTCATATTAATTTTTTTACATCCTTTTTTTTTCTTTTTACATTTTTTAGATTCATATTTTTTTCTAATTTCTATTTTTTATTGTAATATTCTTTTCATATTTAATTGAATTAAATTAATATTTTTTTCAAATTTTCAATAGTTTTTGTTTTTATATTAATATTTTTTTTAATTTTTACTTTTTTAAATAATATCTTTTCATTTTATTATATTAATAATATTTTTTATTTTTAATTGTTTCTGTTTTTTTATATTAATAGTATTTTTTTTAAATATTTTTTATCAATTTTTTTTATAAAATGATTACACAGGATTTATTTAGCACCAACAGTTCGGGCAGACAGTATTATTATTATTATTATTATTATTATTATTATAATACAGGATTTATATAGTGCCAACAGTTTGCACAGCGCTTTACAATATGAGGGAAGACAATACAATTCAATAAAAGAGGAATTGGATGGCCCTGCTCCTTAGAGCTTACAATCTAGGGGGCTGGTCGGAGATGACTTGGGCTTAGAAGGAGTAGGTTGAGTCAGTTCATGTGATGTGAAAGAAGCATGCTGATGCTGATAGGGAAGAGAGCAGCGTGACGAAGAGAGATCATCACTGTGCTGCTTCTCTTTTCACTGTTCAGATATCAGTTGGGGGCTCGTCCGGGATGACTTGGGCTCAGAAGAAGTAGGTTGAGTCAGTTCATGTGATATGCAAGGAGCATGCTGATAGGAGGAGAGAGCAACATGACAGAGACATGAGCTCATCACTATGCTGTTTCTCCTTTCAACGTCCAGCTGCAGGTTTTAGGGTGGGTCCAGGAGTGGGCTCAGAAAAAGTGGGTTTATTGATTGCACCCATCAGGCTGAGGACATCTAGGGGCAGAAAAAACCCTCCTAACTTTAGTTTGAGTCCTGCTTTAATAATGGTGGAATATTTCCTATGCTATGGGAGTTCAGTCTGTTCAGTCACAGGCTGGGGGCGGGCCCAGGTTGACCTGGGCTCAGAGGAATTGGACTGAATTGTGTTGGCCATCCAACTGGGGACATCTAGTGGCATGAAAAAAATGTGCTGCAGGAGAAATCTCGAGCGTATGAGTGGAAGAAGCATTAGTAGAATACGATCAGTTCATGCACTGATGAGAAGCATGCTGATAGGAGGAGAGAGCAGAGTGACCGAGAGATGAGCCCCACAGTCTGCCGATTTCTTCCTTTCACTGTCCAATTACACAGTGGGGGCGGGGAGGCGAGCACGTTTTTTTTGGTATACCTTATTTTAAACCCAGCGATGTAATCACTGGGTCTCTGTGCATCTCTATGCAATGCAGGCAGATCATGGCTGGTAGAGGAGGGGCCAGCAGGGGGCTGTACATAGCTCCTAGATACATCAGTGGTCTGGCTCTTGAGAGGAGTTATGAAAATATCAAAATGACTTGATGAGTGGGTGTCAGCCTGGAGGAGTGGGCGTTCCCTAGGCAGGCACAATTTCCATAAGTGTAACGAGGTGTTTGTCTCATATTGCCTCTAGTAAGAACTTTGGTGTAGTTTTCACTTTATACCACTACATGTCCCCACCAATCTGTACTCCCTTGAATGGGTAGATGACCCTCTGGGGAAGTGGGCGTTCCTAGGAAGACAAAATTTGAATAAGTGTAACAGGGTGTTATTCTCACATTGCCTCTAGCAAGACCTCTGGTGTAGTTTCTCCTTCTACCACTAGATGTCCTCACCTATCCTTAATTCCTTGATTGGGTAGATGTTGTTCTGGGGCAGAGGGTGTTCCTAGAAAGACAACAGTTGCATATGTGTAACAGGGTGTTAGTCTCACATTGTCCCTAGTGAGACCTCTGGTGTAGTTTTCACTTTCTACCACTAGATGTCCTCACCCATGCTTAATTCCTTGATTGGGTGGGTGTTAGCCTGGGGGAGTGGTTGTTCCCCAGGCAGGCAAAATGTACATAAGTGTAACAGGGTGTTAGTCTCACATTGTCCCTAGTGAGACCTCTGGTGTAGTTTTCACTTCCTACAACTAGATGTCCCCACCTATCCTTAATTCCTTAGTTGGGTGAATATCCGTTTGGAGGAGTGGGCGTTCCCAAGGCAGGAAACATTTACATAAGCGTAACAGGAGGTTAGTCTCACATTGCCTCTAGTGAGACCTCTGGTGTGGTTTTCATTTTCTACCACTAGATATCCCCATCTATCCCTAATTTCTCGATAGGGTGAACGTCATTCTGGGGCAGTGGGTGTTCTTAGGAAGACAACAGTTGCATATGTGTAACAGGGTGTTAGTCTTACATTGCCTGTAGTGAGAACGCTGGTGTAGTTTTCACTTTCTACCACTAGATGTCCCCCATCTATCCCTAATTCCTTGATCAGGTAGGTGTCCCTCTGGGGCAGTGGGTGTTCTTAGGAAGACAACAATTGCATACGTGTAACAGGGTGTTAGTCGCACATTACTTCTAGTGAGACATTTGGTATAGTTTTCACTTTCTACCACTAGATGTCCTCACCTATCCCTAATTCCTTGATTGGAGTCCTGTTCATGAGAAGTACCTCCCTTTTGTTCTGTCTCTTAGGAGGCGTGGTCTTCTGCCGTGGGCTCTGAGCGCCATTTTGGGGGAGCCTGTGTCTGGCTGGACGCTGAGTTCTCCTGAGATTTGGACATGGGGAGGCGTTGTGCAGCCCTGCTGGGCTAGTATGGGGGGGCCCTGATAATTGACATTTTTTAAAGAAAACCTGCATCACCTGATACAAAGATGTTTTTTTCCCTTTTATTTGATTCTATTTTATACTTTTTTTCCAATGTTTTCTATTCTATTCTATTTTTTCTATTCTTTAATTTTATATTCTATTCTGTTCTGTTTCATTCTATTCTTTTCGAAATTTGAATTTTGGAAGAGGGTTTTATTCTTTTTATTTTATTCTATTCTATTTTATTCTATTCTTTTATTCTCTATTCTATTCTGTTCTGTTTTTTTCTATTATTTTTAAATTTCAGAAGACGGTTTTATTCTTTTTGTTTTATTCTATTCTATTCTTTTCCATTCTATTCCTTTATTTTGTATGCTATTTTATTTTATTCGGTTATTTTATATTCTAGTCTGTTCTGTTTTTATTCTTTTTTTCTAAATTCAAATTTCGGAAGACGGTTTTATTCTTTTTCTTTTATTTCATTCTATTCTTTTTGTTTTCTATTTTATTCTATTCTATTATTTTCTCTCCTATACCTTTATTTTCTATTCTTTTTTTTCTATTCTTTTATTTTATATTCTATTCTGTTCTGTTTCATTCTATTATTTTCGGAATTCAAATTTCGGAAGAGGGTTTTATTTTTTTTATTTTATTCTATTATTTTATTCTATATTCTAGTCTATTATTTTCGTATTATTTTCGTATTTTCGGAAGAAAATTATATTTCTATTTTTTCTATTCTATTTTTTCGGAATTTTTGGAAGATGGTTTTATTCTTTTTATTTTATTCTATTCTTTTCTATTCTATTCCTTTATTTTGTATTCTATTTTATTCTATTCTGTTTTTTTATATTCTATTCTGTTCTGTTTTTTTCTATTCTTTTCTTTTTGAAATTCTAATTTCAGAAGATGGCTATAGTGTTTCTATTTTATTGTATTCTTTTCAAATCTATTACATTTTTTTTATTCTGTTCTTTTCTATTCTATTCCTTTATTTTGTATTCTATTTTATTCTATTCTGTCATTTTATATTCTATTCTGTTCTGTTTTATTCTTTTTTTTTCTAAATTCAAATTTCGGAAGATGATTTTATTCTTTTTCTTTTATTCCATTCTATTCTTTTTGTTTTCTATTTTATTCTATTCTATTCTATTCTTTTCTCTTCTATACTTTTATTTTCTATTCTATTTTATTTACTCTTATTTTTTTTATTCTATTCTGTTCCATTCTTTTCTAAATTCTAATTTCGGAAGATGGCTATAGTGTTTCTATTTTATTCTATTCTTTTCAAATCTATTACATTTTTTTCTATTCTTTTTTTTCTATTCTATTCTGTTTTATTCTATTCTTTTCTTTTCTAAATTCTAATTTCAGAAAAGACGGCTATAGTGTTTCTATTTTATTCTATTCTTTTCAAATCTATTACATTTTTTTTCTATTCTGTTTTTTCTATTCTTTTCTTTTTGAAATTCTAATTTCAGAAGACGGCTATAGTGTTTCTATTCTATTCTATTTTTTTAAAATCTATTACATTTTTCTTAATTCTATTATTTTCTATTCTTTTTTTTACTATTCTATTCTGTTTTATTCTATTCTTTTCGAAAATCAAATCTGGGAAGATGGCTATCTTCTAATACACACAGCCTTTGAAGGTAATCGGCAATATGTTTATATTTTGAATTTGTTTTTGAATTCGGGGAAAAATTTAGTTTCGTTATTTCGGATTCTTTTAAGTTCCTTACTATTTTAGAAATTTGGATGCATCCGAATTTCCGAATAACAAACATTTCATCCGAAATGTTCGATTCGGAAGGAAAAGAACCGCACACGTCTACGAATTTAAGAAAACCTTCTAACCAACCTACCCCCAGCCAACCAGGTAGGTGACCTCCACATGACCTTCAACCTCTTGACTCTTAGTTCTCCTGATTCACTCCTGTAGGCCCCGTGACTATTGGTTCTTTCCCTTTTGTTTCGGACCTATCTGGAGCAGCGGATTTTGGACCCGCCCACATATCAGAAGCAGAGGGGACCACCAGCTGTCGAGGGTGGCAAGGTAAGTACTTTTGCCATACATCAGTAGAGGAGAGGGGTACACACAGGGTGCGTAAATCTGACAAGCCCACTGCCATGTTTCCGGGATTTCCACTGGTGGTCCCGGAATCGGCGTGGCGGGTGGCACTGGATACAAGGTAGGGAGTTCAGGAAACGTCCGCCCACTGATCTCTCCAACCCAATAGGAATGTCACTTCCAGTGTCTAATGTTACTTCTGGCCAGGGAAGATGCTAATGGAGCACGATCTGCACTCCATTAGCTCCATTGGTGGGCAGGTGAGACATCAGGGATCCAATAGACCCCTGATATCTCTATAAAGAGAACCTGTCACCAAAAGAAAAATCACATAGGGGACCTATTGACTCTTATGTGATGAAAAACGATCTGCACTCCATTAGCTCCATTGGTGGGCAGGTGAGAAATCAGGGGTCCAATAGACCCCGGATATCTCATTAAAGAGAACCTGTCACTGAACGAAAATCACATAGGGTACTTATTGACTCTGTGATGAAAAACGATCTGTGCTCCATTATCTCCATTGGTGAGCAAGAAAGACATCAGGGGTCCAATAGACCCCTGATATCTCATTACAGTATCTCACAAAAGTAAGTACACCCCTCACATTTTTTAAAATATTTTATTCCATCTTTTCATGTGACAACACTGAAGAAATGACACATGGCTACAATGTAAAGTAGTGAGTGTACAGCTTGTATAACAGTGTAAATTTGCTGTCCCCTCAAAATAACTCAACACACAGCCATTAATGTCTAAACCGCTGGCAACAAAAGTGAGTACACCCCTAAATTAAAACATTCAAATTAAGCCCAGAGTGTCAATATTTTGTGTGGCCACCATTATTTTCCAGCACTGCCTTAACCCTCTTGGGCATGGAGTTCACCAGAGCTTCACAGGTTTCCACTGGAGTCCTCTTCCACTCCTCCATGATGACATCACAGAGCTGGTGGATGTTAGAGACCTTGCGCTCCTCCCCCTTCTGTTTGAGGATGCCCCACAGATGCTCAATAGGGTTTAGGTCTGGAGACATGCTTGGCCAGTCCATCACCTTTACCCTCAGCTTCTTTAGCAAGGTAGTGGTCATCTTGGAGGTGTGTTTGGGGTCGTTATCATGTTGGAATACTGCCCTGCGGCCCAGTCTCTGAAGGGAGGGGATCATGCTCTGCTTCAGTATGTCACAGTACATGTTGGCATTCTTGGTTCCCTCAATGATCTGTAGCTCCCCAGTGACGGCAGCACTCATGCAGCACCAGACCATGACACTCCCACCACCATGCCTGACTGTAGGAAGACACACTTGTCTTTGTACTCCTCACCTGGTTGCCGCCACACACGCTTGACACCATCTGAACCATATAAGTTTATCTTGGTCTCATCAGACCACAGGAGATGTTTCCAGTAATCCATGTCCTTAGTCTGCTTGTCTTCAGCAAACTGTTTGCGGGATTTCCTGTGCATCATCTTTAGAAGAGGCTTCCTTCTGGGATGACAGCCATGCAGACGAATTTGATGCAGTGTGCGGCGTATGGTCGGAGTACTGACAGGCTGACCCCCCACCCCTTCAACCTCTGCAGCAATGCTGGCAGCACTCATACGTCTATTTCCCAAAGACAACCTCTGGATATGACGCTGAGTACGTGCACTCAACTTCTTTGGTGGACCATGGCAAGGCCTGTTCTGAGTGGAACCTGTCCTGGTAAACCGCTGTATGGTCTTGGCCACCGTGCTGCAGCTCAGTTTCAGGGTCTTGCCAATCTTCTTATAGCCTAGGCCATCTTTATGTAGAGCAACAATTCTTTCTTTCAGATCCTCAGAGAGTTCTTTGCCATGAGGTGCCATCCTGAACTTCCAGTGACCAGTATGAGAGAGTGAGAGTGATAACACCAAATGTAACACACCTGCTCCCCATTCACACCTGAGACCTTGTAACACAATGGTGACCATTTTTGAGAAGGAAAGTGTATTTGGGAATTTGGAAAACCTTAGCGCTGTCCCCAGGGCTGGCCCAAGACATTGTGCTGCCTGGGTCAAAGAATAAAATGCTGCCCCCCCCCAAAAAATAAAACACACCCACCAAAAAATTATTTTATATCATGATAATTAAAACTAAATTTAAATTTATCAGGAAGTCAGATTTACATGGAACAGCACCTTGTCTATATGCAAAATTTAAGGGGCTGCATTGTGGGGGAAGGGGCAGTTGCTTTGAGAAGGGGTGGGGGTTAAGGGACTGTTTTATGGGGGGGTGGATTTAAGGGGGTGCTTTGTGGGGTATAGGGACAAAAAACAAACAAAAACAAAAAAAACAGTAATAACTTTATTAAATATAATATTTAGAACATATTTTACGGTTATCTTCTTCCATAACTCACCACCGGATGGGTCCACCAAACACCCGCTGTCTGTCCTCAGTCCTCCTGTCACTCCTGTGTCTGCCACGGCCACCGCCCGAAAAGATCCAGCCTGCCCTGCGTGAGATGAGGTGCGCTGATGTGTGACATCACAATCACGTGAGTGACGTTCCTCGGAGGAGATGCCCCGCCTCCTCATACAGTGACGTTCCTCGGAGTAGATGCTCCGCCTCCTCATACAGTGACGTTGCTCGGAGGAGATGCCCCGCCTCCTCATACAGTGACGTTCCTCGGAGTAGATGCTCCGCCTCCTCATACAGTGACGTTCCTCGGCAGTATGAGATGGGAAAATGCCACCCATAACGCACCGCAAACTGATGACACACACAACTGCTGGAATAGAAAAATCTTGGGCACCAATTTTTGGCCCCTCTCAAATTTCTGCCTGGGTCCAATAGACCCAACAGGACCCATGGTAGGGCCGGCCCTGGTTGTCCCTATCGCAGGAGGTAAGGGAAAAGCCTACTATGGGGATAGGGAATCCAAAGTTTTAGAGTTATCCCTGGAACAATAGGTAAGAGAAAATCCTCCAATGGGGATAAGAATTGTAGAATTTTAGAGCTTTCCCCAGGACAAGAGGGAAGGGGAAATCTTCCAGTTCAGACAGGAAACCCAAAATTTTACAGTTGTCGTTTGAACAGAAGATTAGGGAAACTTTCCAACGGGGACCGGAAATCCAACATTTTAGAGTTGTCCCTGGAACAATAGCTAAGAGTAAATCTTCCAATGGGGATAAGAATTGCAGAATTTTAGAGCTCTTCCCAGCCCAAGAGGAAAGGGGAAATCTTCCAGTTGAAACCGGAAACCCAAAATTTTATAGTTGTTCTTTGAACAGGAGGTTAGGGAAACTTTCCAACGGGGACAGGAAATCCAACATTTTAGAGTTGTCCCTGGAACAGGAAGTTAGGAAAATCTTCCCATGAGAACAGGAAACCCAACATTTTAGAGTAGTTCCTAGAACAGGAGGTTAGTGAAACTTTCCAAAGGGGACAAAAATCCAAAATTTTTAGAGTTGCCTTCAGAACAAGAAGTAAGGGGAACACGTCCAATCGGGACAGGAAATCCAGAATTTTGGAGTTGACCCTAGAACAAGAGGTAAGGAGAAATCTCTCAAAGGGGACAAGAAATCAAAAAATTTGAGAATTGTCTCTACAATAGGTAAGAGTAAATCTTCCAATGGGGATAGGAATTGCATACTTTTAGAGCTGTCCCCAGGCCAAGAAGAAAGGGGAAATATTCCAGTTAGGACAGGAATTCCAAAATGTTAGAGTTGTCCCGGAACAGAAGCTTAGGGAAGCCTTCCAATGGGGAGACAGGAAACCCAAAATTCTAGAGTTGCCCCTGGAACAGAAGGTTAGGGAAACTTTCCAACAGGGACAGGAAATCTAACATTTTACAATTCTCCCTGGAACAAGAGGTAAAGGGAAATCATCCAATGGGGGCAGAAGATCCAAAATTTTTCAGTTGTCCACAAAACAACACAGATCTTCCTATGGGGACAGGGAATCCAACATTTTTAAAGTAGTCCCTAGAACAGGGGGTTAGGGAAATCTTTCAATGGGGACAGGAAATCCAAAATTTTTAGAGTTGCCTCAAGAACAAGAGGTAAGGGGAATTCTATCAAAGGGGGAATAGAAATCTAAAAATTTTAGAGTTGTCCCTGGAACAATAGGTAAGAGTAAATCTTCCGATGGGAATAGGAATTGCAGAATTTTAGAGCTGTTCCCAGCCCAAGAGGAAAAGGGGAAATCTTCCAGTTGAAACCGGAAACTCAAAATTTTAGAGTTGTTCTTTGAACAGGAAGTTAGGGAAACTTTCCAATGGGGACAGGAAATCCAAAATGTTAGAGTTGTCCCTGGAACAATAGGTAAGAGAAAATCTTCCAATGGGGATAAGAATTGCAGAATTTTAGAGCTTTCCCCAGGACAAGAGGGAAGGGGAAATCTTCCAGTTGAGACAGGAAACCTAAAATTTTAGAGTTGTCGTTTGAACAGGAGGTTAGGGAAACTTTCCAATGGGGACAGGAAATCTAATGTTTTAGAGTTGTCCCTGGAACAGGAGGTTAGGAAAACCTTCCAATGGGGAACAGGAAACACAACATTTTAGAGTAGTTCCTAGAACAGGAGGTTAGTGAAACTTTTCAAAGGAGACAGAAAATCCAAAATTTTTGGAATGCCTCCAGAACAAGTAGTAAGGGGGACACGTCCAATCGGGACAAGAAATCCAGAATATTGGAGTTGTCCCTAGAACAAGAGAAAAGGGGACAAGAAATCTAAAAATTTTAGAATTTTCCCTGGAACAATAGGTAAGATTAAATCTTCCGATGGAAATAGGAATTGCAGAATTTTATTCCAGTTGGGACAGGTAATCCAAAATTTTAGAGTTGTCCCCAGAACAGGAGCTTAGGCAAGCCTTCCAATGGGGACAGGAAACCCAAAATTCTAGAGTTGCCCCTGGAACAGAAGGTTAGGGAAACTTTCTAATAGGGACAGGAAATCTAACATTTTACAGTTCTCCCTGGAACAAGAGGTAAAGGAAAATCTTCCAATGGGGGCAGAAGATCCAAAATTTTTGAGTTGTCCACAGAACAACACAGATCTTCCAATGGGGACAGGGAATCCAACATTTTTAAAGTAGTCCCTAGAACAGGAGGTTGGGGAAATCTTCCAATGGGGACAGGAAATCCAAAATTTTTAGAGTTGCCTCAAGAACAAGAGGAAATCTATCAAAGGGGGAAAAGAAATCTAAAAATGTTAGAGTTATCCCTAGAATAGGTAAGAGTAAATCCTCCAATGGGGATAAGAATAGCCAAATTTTAGAGCTGTTCCCAGCCCAAGAGAAAAGGGGAAATCTTCCAATTGAAACAAGAAACCCAAAATTTTAGAGATTTTCTTTGAACAGGAGGTTAAGGAAACTTTCCAATGGGGACAGGAAATCCAACATTTTAGAGTTGTCCCTGGAAAAGGAGGTTAGGAAAATCTTCTCATGGTAACAGGAAACCAAACATTTTAGAGTTGTCCTTTGAACAGGAGGCTAGGGAAACTTTCCAATGGAGACAGGAAATCTAAAATTTTAGAGTTGTCCCTGGAACAGAAGGTTAGGAAAATCTTCCCATGAGAACAGGAAACCCAACATTTTAGAATAGTTCCTAGAACAGGAGGTTAGTGAAACTTTCCAAAGGGGACAAAAAATCAAAAATTTTTAGAGTTGCCTCCAGAGCAAGAAGTAAGGGGAACATGTCCAATCGGGACAGGAAACCCAGAATTTTGGAGTTGTCCCTAGAACAAGAGGAAAGGGGACAAGAAATCTAAAAATTTAAGAATTTTCCCTGGAACAATAGGTAAGAGTAAATCTTTCAATGGGGATAGGAATTGCAGAATTTTAGAGCTGTCCCCAGGCCAAGAAGAAAGGGGAAATATTCCAGTTGGGACAGGAAATCCAAAATTTTTGAGTTGTCCCCAGAACAGGAGCTTAGGGAAGCCCTTCAAAGGGGAGACAGGAAACCCAAAATTCTAGAGTTGCCCCTGGAACAGAAGGTTAGGGAAACTTTCCAATAGGGACATTTTACAGTTCTCCCTGGAACAAGAGGTAAGGGGAAATCTTCCAATGGGGGCAGAAAATCCCAAATTTTAGAGTTGTCCACAGAACAAGAGGTGAAGGGAAATCTTCCAATGGGGACAGGGAATCAAACATTTTAAAAGTAGTCCCTAGAACAGGAGGTTAGGGAAACCTCCCAATGGGGACAGGAAATCCAACATTTTTAGAGTTCCCTCAAGAACAAGAGGTAAGGGGGAATAGAAATCTAAAAATTTTAGAGTTGTCCCTGGAACAATAGGTAAGAGAAAATCCTCCAATGGGGATAAGAATTGCAGAATTTTTGAGCTGTTCCCAGCCCAAGAGGAAAAGGGAAATCTTCCAGTTGGGACAGGAAACCCAAAATTTTAGAGTTGTCCCTGGAACAGGAGGTTAGGAAAATCTTCCCATGAGAAAGCAAACCCAACATTTTAGAGTTGTCCCTTGAACAGGGGGTTAGGGAACTTTCCAATGGGGACCGAAAATCCAACATTTTAGAGTTGTCCCTTGAACAGGAGGTTAGGGAACTTTCCAATGGGGACCGAAAATCCAACATTTTAGAGTTGTCCCTTGAACAAGGGGTTAGGGAACTTTCCAATGGGGACAGGAAACCCAACATTTTAGAGTTGTCCCTTGAACAGGAGGTTAGGGAACTTTCCAATGGGGACAGGAAACCCAACATTTTAGAGTTGTCCCTTGAACAGGAGGTTAGGGAACTTTCCAATGGGGACAGGAAATCCAACATTTTTGGAGTTGCCTCCAGAACAAGAGGTAAGAGGAAATCTCTTAAAGGGTGATAAGAAATCTAAAAATTTTAGAGTTCTCCCTAGAACAAAAGGTAAGAGTAAATCCTCCAATGGGGATAAGAATTTCAGAATTTTAGAGCTGTTCCCAGCCCAAGAGGAAAGGGGAAATTTTCCAGTTGAAATAGGAAACACCCACATTTTAGAGTTGTTCTTTGAACAGGAGGTTAGGGAAACTTTCCAATGGGGACAAGAAGAAATCCAAATTTTTAGAGTTATCCCTTGAACAGGAGGTTAGGGAACTTTCCAATGGGGATGGGAAATCCCAACATTTTTGGAGTTGCCTCCAGAACTTCAAGAAAGAAGAAATATTCCAATGGGGAAAGAAAATCCAGAAATTTGGAGTTGTCCCAGAACAAGAGGTAGGGGGAAATTTCTCAATGGCGACAGGAAATCCAAAACTTTTAGAGTTGCCTCCAGAAGAAAGAGATTTTGGGATTGTTGGCAGAAAAAGAGGTATAGGAATTCAATCAATGGGGACAGGAAATCCAAAATATTTGAGTTGTCCCTAGAACAATTGGACAGGAAATCCAACATTTTTAAAGTTGCCTCCAGAACAAGAAGAAAGAGGAAATATTTCAATGGAGAAAGGAAATCCAGAATTTTGAAGTTGTCCCTAAAACCAAGGGTAAGGTACAATCTTCTAATGGAGACAGCAAATCCAAGTTTTTTTAATGTTGTCCTTAGAACAAGAGGTAAGGGGGAAATCTTCCAATGGGGACAGGAAATCCAAAATTTGGAAAGTTGTCTTTAGCCACTTCCTTCCTACATGCACTCCATGGCATATCTTAAAGCCAGTTACCTGATGGTGACAAAAGTGGACCCTTACCTGCTTGTTGTGTGTTGAAATGGCCACTTCATGAGAAGGCCATAGAAGAGGGTGACAACTTGGGAGCACAATTAGAAGACAGGGACAGAGCGTTGTCACCCTATAACAGGAAGTGACTGGACAAGGACAGGATGACCAGGGGATTTTTTTTTTTTTTTTTCTAAAAGCTGAAGATTCAAATATTTAGAAAATGTGTTGCGGAATGATATTTGCATGTTAAAGCTTATAGGACATTTTAGTGATCGGGTTTACATCTATTTTAAGGACTCTTCTAAGCTGCTCTTTACTCTCTCAGGCTGCGGCATATTTGTAATCACTCAATAAATTCTCCATACGACTCTGAAATAAAAAGAGCCGTAAAAGCGATATATAAAATATTGCAAAATATCGAATGAATATAAAATATTATGTGTGTGAAACTGTCTATGGACTGTATATAAAAATACAGTTCTATATTTTTTTTTTATAAAGTATATGAACTGAAGCCATCAGTATAGAAATCTCATAAAATAAGGACATATAAACAACATTAAAAAAATTACGCTGTATTGGTGAAAAAAATTAGATATGTGAAAATAATGCTTTATAAAATTCTGATAAAATTTAAATAATAAAAAAGCCTTCTATCCATATATGTATAAAAATATAACAAAAACAATCATTGTAAACATAATATAATATTATTTTATGTAAACACATTTTTATAATATTTAAACATTTTATTATATTATTTCATGCAAACACAGTTTTATCTATTATAACATTTTAATACATTATTTTATTTAATCGTTTTTTATTTTATTATTTGATGCAAACATCTATTTTTTTTTCATCATTACAGCATAATAACAAAATAATAGTATATGTGAAAATAATGCTTTCGAAACATTCTGATAAAATTTAAATAAAAATAAAAGCCTTCTAGCCATATATGTATAAAACTATACCAAAAACAATAATCATAAACATAATATAGTATTATTTTATGTAAACACATTTTTATAATATTTAAACATTTTATTTTATTATTTTATGCAAACACATTTTAATATATTATTTTATTTAATCATTTTTTATTTTATTATTTGATGCAAACATACTATTATTTTGTTATTATGCTGTAATGATGAAAAAAAATAGATATGTGAAAATAATGCTTTAGAAACATTCTGATAAAATTTAAATTAAAAAAAAGCCTTCTAGCCATATATGTATAAAACTATACCAAAAACAATAATCATAAACATAATATAATATTATTTTATGTAAACACATTTTTATAATATTTAAACATTTTATTATATTATTTCATGCAAACACAGTTTTATCTATTATAACATTTTAATATATTATTTTATTTAATCATTTTTTATTTTATTATTTGATGCAAACATACTATTATTTTGTTATTATGCTGTAATGATGAAAAAAAAATATATATGTGAAAATAATGCTTTCGAAACATTCTGATAAAATTTAAATTAAAAAAAAGCCTTCTAGCCATATATGTATAAAACTATACCAAAAACAATAATCATAAACATAATATAATATTATTTTATGTAAACACATTTTTATAATATTTAAACATTTTATTATATTATTTCATGCAAACACAGTTTTATCTATTATAACATTTTAATATATTATTTTATTTAATCATTTTTTATTTTATTATTTGATGCAAACATACTATTATTTTGTTATTATGCTGTAATGATGAAAAAAAATAGATATGTGAAAATAATGCTTTCGAAACATTCTGATAAAATTTAAATAAAAAAAAAAGCCTTCTAGCCATATATGTATAAAACTATACCAAAAACAATAATCATAAACATAATATAGTATTATTTTATGTAAACACATTTTTATAATATTTAAACATTTTATTTTATTATTTTATGCAAACACATTTTAATATATTATTTTATTTAATCATTTTTTATTTTATTATTTGATGCAAACATACTATTATTTTGATATTACGCTGTAATGGTGAAAAAAAAAAATAGATATGTGAAAATAATGCTTTAGAAACATTCTGATAAAATTTAAATTAAAAAAAAGCCTTCTAGTCATATATGTATAAAACTATACCAAAAACAATAATCATAAACATAATATAGTATTATTTTATGTAAACACATTTTTACAATATTTAAACATTTTATTATATTATTTCAAGCAAACACAGTTTTAATCTATTATAACATTGTAATATATTATTTTATTTTATCATTTTGTATTTTATTATTTGATGCAAACATACTATTATTTTGTTATGCTGTAATGGTGAAAAAAAAAATAGATATGTGAAAATAATGCTTTATAAAATTCTGATAAAATTTAAATAATAAAAAAAGCCTTCTATCCATATATGTATAAAAATATAACATAAACAATCATCATAAACATATTATAATATTTTATGTAAGCAAATTTTTATAATATTTAAACATTTTATTATATTTTATGCAAACACAGTTTTAATCTATTATAATATTTTAATATATTATTTTAGTTAATCATTTTTTATTTTATTATTTGATGCAAACATACTGTTATTTTGTTATTACGCTGTAATGGTGAAAAAAAAAATAGATATGTGAAAATAATGCTTTAGAAACATTCTGATAAAATTTAAATTAAAAAAAGCCTTCTAGCCATATATGTATAAAACTATACCATAAACAATCATTGTAAACATATTATAATATTATTTTATGTAAACACATTTTTATAATTTTCAAACAGTTTATTATATTATTTTATGCAAATACAGTTTTAAATTATTACAACATTTTAATATATTTTATGTAATCATTTTTTTATTTTATTATACTAATATTATATTATTTGATGCAAACATACTATTATTTTTTTATAACATACTATTACATTATTTTATGCAAAAACATGTTTGTAGGATTATAGCATTGTATTATAATATTTGATGTAATCATATTTTTTTAATTATTCTTACATTATTATAGTATTGTGAACACATTTTTATTTTATTATAGCATAATATACATTTTTTTATGTAAACATATTTTTATGTTTTTATAACATAGTATTATATTATTTGATGTAAACATATTTTTATATTATTATAACATTATTTTATTTAAATATATATCAATATAACATATATTATTTAACCACTTGCTGACCAGGCCTTTTCTGGAACTTTTTCCTTAAACGTTTCAACGTTCTATATATATATGTGATTTTTTTTTTTTTTTTTTTTTTTTTTAGCAGAGACCATAGAGAATAAAATGGCAATCATTGCAATATTTTATGGCGAGGAGATGAGATTAGATGGATTTGTGGGGGGGGGGGGGGTATTTTTGGGGATTTGTGCTGGGAGAGGGGGATTTGGAGGGGGGAAGATTTATGGTCAGAAGGGAAATTTGAGGGGAGGGGGTGGATTTCTGTAAGGAAGGGGGATTTAGGAGAGGATTAGTGCTAGTATGGATGATTGGGTGGATTTTTACGGGGAGGTTTTTGGGGAGAATACGTGCTAGGAGAGGAGATTGGGGGGATTTGGGGATTTGAGGGGGTGGATTTCTGTTACAGAAGGGGGATTTTGGGGAGGATTTGTGCTAGTAGGGATGATTGGGGGGATTTGTACTAGGAGGGGAGGTTTGTGGGGAGGAGATTGGGGGGATTTGTGCTGGGAGAAGGTTTTTTTTGGAGGGGGGAAGATTTATGGTCAGAAGGGTAATTTGAGGGGAGGGTGTGGATTTCTGTTAGGAATGGGCATTTGGGGAGGATTTGTGCTAGTAGGGAGGATTGGGGGAATTTGTACTAGGAGGGGAGGTTTGTGGAGAGAATACGTGCTAGGAGAGAAGATTGGGGGGGGGATTTGTGCTGGGAGAGGGGGGTTTGGAGGGGGGAAGATTTATGGTCAGAAGGGAAATTTGAGGGGAGGGTGTGTATTTAGGAAGGGGGAATTGTGGGTAAAATTTGTGCTAGTAGGGATGATTGGGGGGATTTGTACAAGGAGGGGAGGTTTGTGGGGAGAATAAGTGCTAGGAGAGGAGATTGGGGGGATTTGTGCTGGGAGAGGGGGATTTGGAGGGGGGAAGATTTATGGTCAGAAGGGAAATTTGAGGGGAGAGGGGTAGATTTATGTTAGGAAGGGGGATTTGGGGGAGGATTTGTGCTAGTAGGGATGATTGGGGAGATTTGTACAAGAAGGGGAAGTTTGTGGGCAAAATAAATGCTAGGAGAGGAGATTGGGGGTATTTGTGCTGGGAGAGGGGGATTTGAAGGGGAACCGATTTAAGCTCAGATGGGAAATTTGAGGGGAGGGGTGGATTTCTGTTAGGAAGGGGGATTTGGGGGAGGATTTGTGCTAGTAGGGATGATTGGGGGGATTGTTCTAGGAGGAGAGGTTTGTGGGGCGAATAAGTGCTAGGACAGGAGATTGGGGGGATTTGTGCTGGGAGAGGGGAATTTGGAGGGGGTAAGATTAATGGTCAGAAGGGAAATTTGAGGGAAGGGTGTGGATTTATGTTAGGAAGGGGGATTTGGGGGGGATTTGTGCTAGTAGGGATGATTGGGGGGGATTTGTATTAGGAGGGGAGGTGTGTGGGGAGAATGAGTGCTAGGAGAGGAGATTGGGGGGACTTGTGCTGGGAGAGGGGGATTTGGAGATTTGCCCAGATCTGATTTATGGTCAGAAGGGAAATTTGAGGGGAGGGGGTGGATTTCTGTTAGGAAGGGGGATTTGGGGGAGGATTTGTGCTAGTAGGGATGATTGGACTTGTACTAGGAGAGGAGGTTTTCGGGGAGACTAAGTGCTAGGAGAGGAGATTGGGGGGATTTGTGCTGGGAGAGGGGGATTTGGAGGGGGGAGAATGTATGGTCAGAAGGGAATTTTGAGGGGAGGGGTGTATTTCTGTTAGGAAGGGGGAATTAGGGGGAGAATGTGTGCTAGTAGGGATGATTGGTGCTAGTAGGGATGATTGGAGGGACTTGTACTAGGAGAGGAGGTTTTTGGGGAGAATAAGCGCTAGGAGAGGAGATTGGGGGGGATTTGTGCTGGGAGAGGGGGATTTGGAGGGGGGAAGATTTATGGTCAGAAGGGAAATTTGAGGATAGGGGGTGGATTTCTGTAAGGAAGGGGGATTTGGGAGAGGATTTGTGCTAGTAGGGATGATTGGGTGGATTTTTACTAGGAGGGGAGGTTTGTGGGGAGAATAAGTGCTAGGAGAGGAGATTGGGGGGATTTGTGTGGGGAGAGGGGGATTTGGAGGGTGGAGGATTTATGGTCAGAAGGGAAATTTGAGGGGGGGGTGTATTTCTGTTAGGACGGGGGAATTGGGGAGAGGATTTGTGCTAGTAGGGATGATTGGGGGGATTTGTAATAGGAGGGGAAGTTTGTGGGCAAAATAAGTGCTAGGAGAGGAGATGGGGGGGGGTGATTTGTGCTGGGAGAGGGAGATTTGGAGGTCAGAAGGGAAATTTGAGGGGGGGGGGGCACATTCCTGTTAGGGGGGGGAGAATTTGTGCTAGTAGGGATGATTGGAGGGATTTGTACTAGGAGGGGAAGTTTGTGGGCAAAATAAGTGCTAGTAGAGGAGATTGGGGGGATTTGTGCTGGGAGAGGGGGATTTGGAGGGTGAAGGATTTATGGTCAGAAGGGAAATTTGAGGGGAGGGGGTGGATTTCTGTTAGGAAGGGAGAATTTGGGGGGGGGGAGAGGATTAGTGCTAGTAGGGATGATTTGGAGGGATTTGTACTAGGAGGGATCATTTTGGAGGGGGGAAGAGTTTTAGGGAAGGATATTTTAGGAAGTTGAGGAGGGAAAGGATTTAAACTGGGAGGGGGATTTGTACTAGAAGAGGGGGGGGGTTATTTTTGGGTTTCAAAGGGAATTTTAATTAGTGGTATTTTTGGTAGTTGGGGGGGGGGGGGGGGATTGAGAGGATTTTTGCTCACACATAATGTGACATCTGGGATGCCAAGGTCTGCTATTAATGGCTCAGGGGTTTCATTAATAAAGAATTACTGCTTTTGGCCACTAGATGGAGCTAAGTATTATACAAAATTTCTATAATACTTAGCTCCATCTAGTGGCCACGTGCATTATGTTCCATTGAAAAAGAGCTTGTGGTGCCATCACCGGGCTTGAAAAATTCTTCAAAGGGGCAGCAGCTAAAGAACTACATCTCCCAGCAGCCCTTTACTTACACAACGTATGGCAAGGCTATGTGTAAGTAAAGGTAGCCCCAATATTCTGCTGGGAAAGAATTATATGCATGCAAGTGAAGAGGGATTGTGGGGGGGGGGGGATTCTGTAGTCCAGCAGGCAGAGCTGACAACTAATTGGGATTTTAATACAACAGAGACATTGGGGAGTGCAAAATCTGGTTGAAACCAATCAGCTTCCAGGTTTTATTATCCAAGAACAAGCTGAAGTTAGAAGCTGATTGGCTGCAAAGCAGAGCTATACCAGATTTTGCACCCTCCAGTTTTAGTACTGACTGAATCTTGGCTGAAAGGTGTGTGAATCTTTGGTGAAAATGTTGATACATAGACACTTTAATGAAGAGATAGAGATGCATGCCAACATGTGAGCAATGCTACACTTTTAGCTTTTATGTAACCTTTTGAAATCTTAACAATGCAACTTATATAAAGGAATTATATTGCAGCTGGTGAGTTCCTCTGTCACCAATGTGCTTCCACATGTAGAAAAATAGGATATCATACTGCCATCTAGTGCATTATAGTGAAACTGCAAGTCCTATAATTGAGTTGTTTTATCCCTTTACCATTACAGTTTAGGATTTTCATAGTGCCCCCCCCAATTTTGGAGACTCATTTGATCCATTTAATTTTATACAGACAAATTTCATCCATATATAGAACTATGTTTATGGCCTTCATTTTGGAGACTGTTATTTTGTCATACGTAGAACATCAAGGGTTTTATAGAAATTCGACTTTTTTTAAATATATTTCAGGGGAGAATCTGCTGAGCACAGAAGAGATCTCTGATCTGGGTCACTTACCTGTCCTGAGCTTATGAAACGGGATTTCACTATCTTGAGTTTTTCCCTCCTATAGTCCCACATTCTTTGGCTTATTGAGGAAAGATTGGGTATTGGAGTCCGCAAGACAAGTCTCAAAGGAAAAGAAAAGACCCCCACCGGACTAAGTGCGTTTGACCCACATGCAATATTGCTAAGGGGTCCTGGCAGTCTGGTAAGTGGAAGTATCCACAGGGAGTGGACCCCTTCCCCATTGCACCTTATCTTTTTTGGCATGGATTGTCACCAGTTTGTACAATAAAGAGCACTTAAGCACATTGCACCTTCGCTGGCTACTTAACCACTTGCCGACCGCCGCCGGCGGTGGTCAGCCCCTCCCAGGCAAAGTGACGTACCGGTACGTCACTAGCCTGGGAGCGAATAGGGGGCGAGCGTGCGCTGCCAGAGGCGCGCTCCCGCCCCCGCTCGTACCCGAAGAAGCCGGCGTGTGTGACCGGCGGACCCGATGTCACTCGCGATCGTCGGGTGGAGAGGGAGAAAGGCAGGCGGCTAATGTAAACAAAGCCGACTGTCACTCTCCCCTGTGTAAAAGCACTGATCACTCGGTCCTGCTATGTAGGACTGTTGATCTCTGCTGTTACACACACAGCCACATCCAATGACAGTAAGAAACACGCCCCTAGGGACACACTTAACCCCTCCCTCTCCAATAAAGTTAAGCCCTTCCCTCCCAGTGTCATTATTACAGTAACAGTGCATATGTATAGCACTGATTGCTGCAGTAATGTCACTGGTACCCCCAAAAGTGTCAAAAATGTCAGTCAAGGGTCCGATCTGTCCGCCGCAATGTTGCAGTACCGCAAAAAAAAATCGCAGATCGCCGCCATTACTCGTTAAAAAAAAAACAACAAAAATGACAAAAATCTTTCCCTTAGTAAACGCAATAACTTTTGCGCAAACCAATGAAAATACGCTTATTGTGATTTTTTTTTTTACCAAACATATGTAGCAGAAAACAAATTGGCCAAAAATTTTAAAAAATTAAGATTTTTAAATTTTTTTGGGGAGGGAATTTCATATAAAAAAATGTGAAAAATATTGTTATTTTTGCAAAATTGTCGCTCTTTTTTTGTTTATAGCGCATGATCAAAAAATCGCACAGGGGATCAAATACCACCAGAAGAAAGCTCTGTTTGTGGGGGAAAAAAGGACGTCAAATTCGTTTAGGTACAGCATTGCACGACCGCGCAATTGTCCGTTAAAGTCACGCAGTGCCGAATCGCAAAATAGGCCCTGGTCAGGAAGGGGGTAAAATCTTCCGGGGCTTAAGTGGTTAAGGACTTTTGTGGGACTTTTATGGAACTTTATTTATTTATTCATATTTAAATTATTTATGCACCATTGTATTGATTTGCCTTCTATCACGCATATGTATTTGCACTTGATTTCACAGCACTGTATGAATTATTTAATTTATTAATTTACTATTCATTTATTTATTTGCAATATTGCACAGTTTTCACCCACCTACACAAGGATTTTGGCACCAGCCACTTTATATATTCCGATTCGCGCTGTGTGTCCTTTTTTGTCATTTTTTAATTACCTTTGAACAGCAGCATTTTGGATTGAGGGTAAACATCATCCATCCATAGCGCAGTATTAGTACACATTTTTGATTTACTAGAATAAAGGTCAGACAGTTTCAGGCATCGGTGTCTGAAACTGCAGATGTCCATTATTATTTTATTAATGGTTATTATATTGACGTATGTTTTGACAACCAATCATATTGTACCACGTGTAATTCTATGGTCAAAATTTGTTATAAAAAGGCCTGCGTGCCTTTTTTTTCTTTGAACAAATAATGAATGTGTTCCCAGCTGCAGCTGTTATTAAACCTCCTTTTCTTTTTTGGAAATGTATTGCCTGGTCGTTTGTTACTTTTCTAAGGGTTTGGGCCTTTTAGTAGAGACAGGACTAGGGTTCTGGGCTCCACCTTGCCGAGGAGCAGTGGCAGTTGGTGCTCCATGGGCCGGGGGGGCGCAGATATGGACCACACCATCCCCCCACCCACCCCCGGACCACACCAGCTCCAGCCGGTACACCATACCCCCCGGCAGCGGCAGCTTCCCCCTCAGTCTCCTCCGTGGGTAAGTCTTCCCTTGCATCTCCTCCCTCCTCCTCCTTGGCCAATAGCATGGCTTCTCCTTTCGGCCAATCGGGAAATGGGTCTCAGAACCTGCTTCCTGATTGACCAGGAGGAGAATCCGTGTGACAATAGCAAAAATTCATTTACTCTGCGTATCAGCTTCAACTCTTACCTGTATACCTCCTTTTACAAGAACAATTTTTACATTTTCACTATAGACTTGTTTATTGGGTAATAACTTTTTCATTGCATAAAGTAACAAAGTAATATTGTATACATTTTATTTTAAGAAACGGAGCTTTCTTTTGCCATTACAAATGTAGCACTTACCCCCATGGTAGCCAAAGGTCCTGTCTAGGAGAAATGTTATGACAATGGTCGAGCATTCTTCATCAAACCCTTTCTCTACTGGCCAGTACGTTGGGGCCCAAATCTGGCAGAGCACTGATATAAAGTTCCTCGGAACCCGGGTATAAGTGTCTGTACTGCATCCCAAGAAAACAATACTGTTTTTCTTTAACAGGTGGTGATCAGGTGGTGGCACCAGTCAGCAACAGTGGCTTTCTCGCCTATGAACAGGTGGTGGCACCAGGCAGTGACAGTGGGTCAGTTACAGTGGCGTACTGTAAGATTCTGGTACCTTCGGTACCCTTCCAGCCCATTTCTTCCGCATTGCGTCCCACCTTTTCAGCTAGGTGGAACGCATATACCTGCCTATCTCTTTAAGCCGCATGACGTCATCACTAGGCGCCGCTCTGAGCGGCTATTTCAATCGCCGGCTTTCACTCACAAGGTGTTCGTGCAAACCGCTTGTTATACAGCCTTGTCTGACGCTGCCGAAGCCTCCAGCTATTTCCCCAGTATCTGGATAGACCGGAGTCTCGCTACTTGATCCTGTATCTTGCTACTGATCCTGTATCTCGCTACCTGATCCTTATCTCATTACCGGACCCCTCATCTCTCTAAACCAACTAGTGATAAGTACCCCACAGGGGATTCCTTCCTATCAACTTACACTATCTACTCTTGCATACTAAAGACTGTTGCTATCTATGCATTACTATTTCTATCATCTGTTCTGTTACATAGATTGCTAGCTCTTGAGTCTACTACCATCTATATCCTTGCACTAGGTTAGCAATTCCTGTACACTTCATCTGCTGTCCCCTACCACTTGTTACTTGTACATGATTGCTAACCTATCTGCATACTATCTATCACCATCTGCTAACACTCCTGAACATTACTATTGAGTGCCTATCATTGCTATCACTACTCACGCCTGTCCTTTCAGCACATCACCTCTATACTATCGTATACAACCTATCACTCCAGGAACATCTTATCTGAGTGTCTGTATATTTGCATGCTGAGGCAGGCTGGGCCACAATGATGAGTCTGGAGAGTTGGATATGGTGATTCAACACATCTCTACACGACTACTGAGTGGAAATTCTGCAGCTGCAAATCCAGTTCACTAAACAAACGCCGGAGCGTTACACGTTCTCCCCAACAGTCCAGTGGTGGCACCAGTTGTCAGCCATGATATTCTCCCCAACAATCAGGTGGTGACACCAGTCATCGGTTGTGGCACGCTTCCCAAAAATCAAGTGGCAACACCAGTCAGTGACAGTGGCAATCTCCCCAATGATCAGGTGGCAGCACCAGTCAGTGACAATGGCATTCTTCCAATCAATCAAGTGGTGGCACCAGTCATCAGCCGTGTTATTCTTCTCAACAATCAGGCAGTGGCATCAGTCAGCGACATTCTTCACAACAATAAGGCTGCAACACCAGTCAGTGACAGTAGCGTTCTCCCCAAAAATCAGGTGGCAGCACCAGTCATCAGCTGTGGTATTCTCCCCAATAAAAAGGCGGCAGCACCAGTCAACGGCCATGGTATTCTCCCCAACAATCAGGTGGTGGCACGAGTCATCGGCCGTGGCATTCTTTTCAACAATCAAGTGGGAGCACCAGTCAGCAACAGTGGCATTCTCCACAATGATTAGATGGCAGCACCAGTCAGCAACAGTGGCATTTTCCCAAACAATCAGGTGGCAGCACCAGTCATCAGCCATGGTATTCTCCCCAACAATCAGGTTGTGACACCATTTATCAGCCATAGAATTCTTACCAACAATCAAGTGGGAGCACCAGTCAGCAACAGTGGCATTCTCCACTGTGATCAGGCGGCAGCACCATTCAACAACAGTGGCACTCTCCCCAATGATCAGGCGGCAGCAACAGTCAACAACAGTGGCATTCTGCACAATGATCAGGCGGCAGCACCAGTCATCAGCTGTGGTATTCTCCCCAATAAAGAGGTGGCAGCACCAGTCATCGGCCATGGTATTTTCCCCAACAATCAGGTGGTGGTACGAGTCATCGCCCGTGTCCTTTTTACCAACAATCAAATGGGAGCACCAGTCAGCAACAGTGGCATTCTCCCCAATGATCAGGCGGCAGTACCAGTCAACAACAGCGGCATTCTCCACAATGATTAGGTGGCAGCACCGGTCATTAGCTGTGGTATTCTCCCCAATAAACAGGTGGCAGCACCAGTCATCGGCCATGGTATTTTCGCCCAACAATCAGGTGGTGGTACGAGTCATCGCCCGTGTCAATCTTACCAACAATCAAGTGGGAGCACCAGTCAGAAACAGTGGCATTCTCCCCAATGATCTAGAAAAAAAGCCAAAAGGCAAAATGTTGGGACTTTGTATGAGAGACATGACAGTGACAGGGCTGGTCGGTAAAAATATAGTATTTATTATTTTTTGTATATATATATATCATATAGTCATAATATACAAGATAAACAATGCATGGTATATAAAAAACTGGAGTAATACAGATGATGAATGGTCCCCAAGCCAGCCTGAAAGAACCAGCATAGCAATAGACAATAATAAAGTAAATTGAGTATGATCATAACATCCATAACTGACGCGTTTCGTGGCCTGGTATCGCCACTTCTTCAAGAGTAGGTGTATGATCCATATCTATAAACAAAAAGATAATACGTATAAAAGTATTTTGCAATTTTGCATAGCATGATGGTCATTAAAAAGCTGAGAGGGGAGGGGAGAGGGAGGGAAAAACCCCCACAGTCTCACAACTTACACGGTGGCTCCGGCAGTAGCTGGCAATGACGGTGGGACATGAACCCAAGGCCTCCCACGGGAGCTGAGGATGCAGAGGGTCAGCGGAAGAGGCGAATAGCGCCACACACAGGAAGAATTTGTAAGTACAAGTAACTGCGGTAATATAGGTAGTAACATATACCTGTATCAAATGAGTAGAAAAGTATGTTTGTATGAGGACTTCACATAAGGTTGCCTATATTGTATCAGTAAAAATTGGAAGAGACTGAAAGTAAATTTGGAGGAAATTAATTGGATGAAAAATATGGAATAAGTGAGAAGGATAAAATTGTAGATAATGACGTATAACTATATAAATGGGGTAGGGAAGTGTGTGTTATGTGAATTGACCTGGTATAATTATATATGGTGTGAGTAAAAAATATAGTAATATGTATGAATTAGTGTGAGTTGAAAATAAATAAAAATATAAAAATGAGGAAGTGTGAATGTGACTGAAATGGTATAAAAGAGCTTATGCAAAATGTGAAAAGAAACAATAAATAAGGAGTGTGTATGTGGATGAGAGGGTGGAAATGTGAGAGCAAGAGAATAAGTGCCGAAGTAAAGAGAGGAGAGAGAGTGGGATTGGAAAACCAAGTAAGCCAAAAAACCAGAGGATGAACACCACGAGGTGAATGAACATAAGAAAATAGATGTGTGATCCAAAGTGAGTGGTGAAGGTGCGGGAGGTCAGGAGGGGAATACCCAGGAATGGAGTATGAAGGAGTGTGTCTTGCTTTCGCCGAGGACCGCCAAACCAGTAACATCCAGCGTCACGTCGGTGCATACAATAGATGGGAAGACCCGCGGGAGCGGCTGGCAATGCCGACCGTCCAGCGGGCTCCCTCTTATGCACTGAGATGTGAAACAGTCGTCGGCGTGTCGGCGCCAAAATGACGTCACACGTCGGCGCAGGATGTGGCGCCGATGTGTGGTGGCACCGCCCCCCCGATCACCCAAGTCCAATGGGGTAAGGAGAGGGGGAGGGCATACAGCACACATCGCAGCTCCCGGGAGAGACAGGGGAAGGAAAACCCCACCAGCCAGCCAGCAATGTCGGAGCATCCATGCCAAACACCAAAAGTAGTGATTAAACAGCAATTGATGACATTAATGTATATAACTACTACATATGCCGGAGCCACCATGTAAGTTGTGAGACTGTGGGGGTTTTTCCCTCCCTCTCCCCTCCCCTCTCAGCTTTTTAATGACCATCATGCTATGCAAAATTGCAAAATACTTTTATACGTATTATCTTTTTGTTTATAGATATGGATCATACACCTACTCTTGAAGAAGTGGCGATACTAGGCCACGAAACGCGTCAGTTATGGATGTTATGATCATACTCAATTTACTTTATTATTGTCTATTGCTATGCTGGTTCTTTCAGGCTGGCTTGGGGACCATTCATCATCTGTATTACTCCAGTTTTCTATATACCATGCATTGTTTATCTTGTATATTATGACTATATGATATATATATATACAAAAAATAATAAATACTATATTTTTACCGACCAGCCCTGTCACTGTCATGTCTCTCATACAAAGTCCCAACATTTTGCCTTTTGGCTTTTTTTCTATATGAAATTTGGGATGGAGACACATGGTTTACCCCACCATGTGCCTCATTTAAAGTCCCGCCCTCCTTCCCCCCTCTCCCCAATGATCAGGCGGCAGCACCAGTCAACAACAGTGGCATTCTCCCCAATGATCAGGCAGCAACACCAGTCAACAACAGTGGCATTCTCCCCAATGATGAGGCGGCAGCAACAGTCAACAGTGGCATTCTCCACAATGATCAGACGGCAGCACCAGTCATCAGCTGTGGTATTCTCCCCAATAAACAGGTGGCAGCACCAGTCATCGGCCATGGTATTTTCCCCAACAATCAGGTGGTGGTACAAGACATCGCCCGTGTCATATTATTACCAACAATCAAGTGGGAGCACCAGTCAACAACAGTGGCATTCTCCACAATGATCAGGCAGCAGCACCAGTCATCAGCTGTGGTATTCTCCCCAATAAACAGGTGGCAGTACCAGTCATCGGCCATGGTATTTTCCCAGACAATCAGGTGGTGGTACGAGTCATCGCCCGTGTCATTCTTACCAACAATCAAGTGGGAGCACCAGTCGGCAACAGTGGCATTCTCCCCAATGATCAGGTGGCAGCACAAGTCGGTAACAGTGGCATTATCCACAATGATCAGGCAGCAGCAATATTGGATTTTTTTTCCTAACATTCAGGTGGCAGCACCAGTCGTCAGTCATGGTATTCTCCCCAACAATCAGGTGGTGACACCATTTATCAGACGTGGCATTCTTACCGAAAATCAAGCGGCAGCACCAGTCAGCAACAGTGGCATTCTCCCCAATAATCAGGCGGCAGCACCAGTCAGCAACAGTGGTGTTCTCCCCAACAATCAGGTGGTGACACCATTTATCAGCCATGGCATTCTTACCAAAAATCAAGTGGCAGCACCAGTCAGCAACAGTGGCATTCTCCCCAATGATCAAGCGGCAGCACCAGTCAGCAACAGTGGTGTTCTCCCCAACAATCAGGTGGCAGCACCACTTGTCAGCCATGGTATTTTTACCAAACATCAAGCGGCAGCACCAGTCAGCAACAGTGGTGTTCTCCCCAACAATCAGGTGGCAGCACCACTTGTCAGCCATGGTATTTTTACCAAACATCAAGTGGCAGCACCAGTCAGCAACAGTGGCATTCTACCCAATGATCAGGCAGCAGCACCAGTCGGTGACAGTGGCATTATCACCAACAATCTGGCAGCAGCAACAGTTATCAACTGTGGTATTCTCCCTAACAATTAGGTGGTGGAGTGGCATCACCTGGGGTAACATGCACCTTTATTTACGTTCAGCTGTGAGTTAAGGAAATGTCATTTGCAGCGAGTCTGCATTGGAAGTGGCTGTGACGGCAGGTTGGCATGTTTGTTGCCTCATGAGTAGTGTCTGTGTTGGACAAGTCTGCCCAGCGCAACCCCACGTATATGACCCTTAACCATTTGTGAGCCTTTGCAATATATAGAGAAGCTTAACAAAAGAGGTATCTCTATTGAGGTCTCTATCTCTATAAGATCTTTTATCAGGTTCAAGTATTATGCTCCGAAGAAAACCTCTGCTTTCATCCTACAGCATGTCCGTAAGCCCTTCTAAGGTATTGTAAAGGATCACAAGCCCTTCAATGGCTGATGGATACCCATTATGAACAGAAAAGGACCACAAGCCCTTCAATGGCTGATGGATATCCATTATGAACAGAAAAGGATCACAAGCCCTTCAATGGCTTATGGATATCCATTATGAACAGAGAAGATCTCCCATTGTCCATTATGAGTGGTCTAAAAGCGGAATACAAGAAATGTATATTCGGCATTAAAAATATCTATTTGCTGGCCCAGCTCCTCCACCTCTCCCCCCACCTCCCCATTTTATGTAGCTGCCTCTCTTCAGTGACATCTCAGAGTCTGCTGGGGCTTCTGACATCACATCCAAGATGGCGGCACCCAGCAAGAGTTTAGAGCAGGGATCCTCAAACTAGGGCCCTCCAGCTGTTGTGGATCTACACATCCCATAAGGCATTGTAAAACTATGACATTTACAGACATGACTAGGCATGATGGGAATTGTAGTTCCTGAACAACTGGAGGGCCATAGTTTGAAGACCCCTGGTATAGAGCATTTGGATGTCTACACAAGAGAGGCCTTTATGGGTAAATTACACACCTAATGTCCAATAAATGCACATAAAACCTTATGCAAAGTGGTGGAACTACTGCTATTGCCCCACTTGGCTGCTATGTGATCCAAACCTTGGGTGGAAGGGAGGTTGTTCAACAATTGGGCATGCAGTTGAAAGTATTGGTCTGGTGACAGGGTTTCTTTGAAATGGAAATAGGCTTAGAGGGTCCTTCATAACTGAAAGTAGGACCCAACACTACTTTACTCCACACTTCATTTTACGAGTCCTTCAAAAACTGGTGTCCAAGGTGTGGAGCCTTGGTGCTTCATGGAGTGTTCTCAGCATATGGATGCAGAGAACACTCAATGATTAGAGGGGAGGCCGGTCACATGACTTTGTTCCCTTGTTATTTTGTCGCAGATACTGGTACAAACAATGGCTGGTCTCCTACATATGTCTTAGAGTTCAGCTTTGGGCCCACTAAACATTTTGATAAATTGTCTAATACCTGATGAAGGAGGATGTTTGGCCTTTGAAACGCGTCAATTTTGCCTTTATAATGAGGTTGTTTGACAACTGGGCATGCAGTTGAAATTATTTTTCTGGTGACAGGGTCTCTTTGAAATGGAAATATTCTGAGGGGGCCGTTCATAACTGAAAGTAGAACTACCGCTATCCATTCTGAACTGGACCCAGCAGTGTTTACCCCACACTTCATTTTACGAGTCATTCATAAAATGCTTTCCATGGTTTGGAGCCTGGAGTGTCCTGTGGAGTGTCCTAGGCAAAGGATACAGAGAACACTCAAAAACTGGAGGGGGAGGCCAGTCACATGGCTTTGTTCCTTCGTTATTTTGTCACAGATAATGGCACAAACACTGGCTGGTCTTTTACATATTCCTTAGAGTTCAGCTTTGAGCCCACTAAACCTTTCATTAAATGGTCTAAGACCTAGAGAAGGGACGGGGTTGGCCATTGAAACGCGTTGCTACCCTGTTGCTTTCTAATCAATAAAGGAAGTGACACTCCTAAGAAATTGTTTTGGGAATCTTGAGCCTGTCCCGCCGTGTCTGGGATTCGATCCTGAGACCTCCTTGGGTGGTTGCCTATTGCCTGTGCCACTGGGGAACTTCTTTTTGAGCAAAACCCTTGTTTTTCTACTCCTTGAGTTTGGATGCTGGCCCCCCTCTGTGTCCAACTGTTGGCTGTCATCTAATCTAGCGACCCTATAAATCTTCACTTCCCATTCCTGTCTTCATCCTAGTATAGGTCTTGTTCCCTGGGTGTTGGTGGTAAACTTGAACACCCAGGGCTCTGCCTGTTCCTGACCTTGCCTCGTGGATTACTCCTCTGGATTTTTGCTGATCTTGGTTCGCTGACTTCTCTCTCTACTAACCGTGAGTGCTTCCTTGATATAGCCTGTGTGCACTTTCTATTGAGGTCCCATATTTCTGGCTGTAGGATCTCAACCGCCCTTCCACCTGATACTGGAACTACTGGTCAGGAAACCGGAGGGATGGTTAGAGTCTCCTGACAGAGCCTTTCTCATTCTGAGGGGGGGGGGGGGGATTTTGAGCTGCAAAACCCAACCCATCTCTGCTGAACTAATGACTATTGTCTACTGAAGGAAGAATTGTGTCTAGCGCCTTGTCTTATACCTACTGAAGGATGATGATTGGCCTTTGAAACACGCTAGAGTCCTGTTGCTTTCATTTTACTAGTCATCCATTAAATGCTTTCCATGGTGGGGAGCCTGTGGCGTCCAATGGAGTGTTCTTGGCACAAAGGATATTAAGAACACTCAATGATTGGCGGAGATGCCAATCCCATGACTTTGTACCCTTGTTATTTTGTGGCAGATATGGCCACAAACACTGGCTGGTCTTCCCTTGAGCTCTGTTTTGAGTCCACTAAACCTTTTGATACATTGTTTAAGACTTGATAAAGGAGGGCGTTTGGTCTTCGAAACACATTGGATTCCCGTTGCTTTCATTTTACGAATCATCTATAAAATGCAGTCCATGGTGTGGCACCTGTGGTGTCCCATGGATTGTTCTCTGCACAAAGGATATTAAGAACACTCAATGAGTGGAAGGGAAGCCAATCCCATGATTTTGTTCCCTTGGTATTTTGTTGCAGATATGGCCACAAACACTGGCTGGTCTTCCCTTGAGCTCTGTTTTGAGTCCACTAAACCTTTTGATACATTGTTTAAGACTTGATAAAGTAGGACGATTGGTCTTCGAAAAACATTGGATTCCCATTGCTTATATTTTACGAATTATCTATAAAATGCTGTCCATGGTGTGGAGCCTGGGGTGTCCCATGGTGTGGAGCCTGGGGTGTCCCATGGTGTGGAGCCTGGGGTGTTCCATGGTGTGGAGCCTGGGGTGTCCAATGGAGTGTTCTCGGCAAAAGGATACCGAGAACACTCCATGATTGGAGGGGAGGCCAGTCACATGACTTTGTTTCCTCATTATTTTGTCACAGATACTGGCACAAACACTGGCTGGTCTCCTACATATTCCCTGGAGCTCTGTTTTGAGCCCTCCACACATTTTGATAAATGGTCTAAAACAGTGGTTCTCAACTCCGGTCCCCAGGACCCACTAACAGGCCAGATTTTAAGTATTACCCTGGGGAGATGCAGACTAGAATACTGCAATCACTGAGCAGCAAATGAGATCACCTGTGATGTAATTTAGTTATCTTGCAAAACTGACCTGCTGGTGGGTCCCGAGGAGCGGAGTTGAGAGCCACTGGTTTAAAACCTAGAGAAAGGGAGGTTTTGACCATTGAAATGCGTTGGTAACCTGTTTCTTTCTCTAAATAAAAGAAGTCAGTCTCCTAAGAAATAGTTTTCCCACTGTTATTGGCCAGTACATGTGCCTTTATTTCCCCTACTATATAAATATATATTTTTTTCTATTGGGGAATACTTGTATGTTCCCGGCTTGTTCCTTGGGCTTCTATACTACAGTTCCCGGGACAGACTCTTGGAGCGGCCGTCCTGTTGCAGGCTCACTCGCCTCATATTCAGCCCAAATGTGAGTATTTTAAAGGGAGGGTTATTTTCCTCCCCTTCGTTGCAATCGTTTCCTATAGTCTGGTATTTAACACAAGACCAGGTTCGTATGTCTTTTCACAGTCATTTGATGCATCTGCCCCTAAAGAAGTGGAGCGATTCCACGAAACACGTAGGGCTTACTTGATGCACCATGTTCTTTTTATCAGATGGCTCATTACGCCCTATCCATCCATTTTTTACTACTATACTCTGCTGCTTAAGTGGCTCGTGTTGTTTAGGACAACTGCTTTACATCTATCATGCTATGTACCATTATGTGACTGTTACGTTTTCATGTACCTTATATACTCGATTATAAGCCGACCCGAATATAAGCCGTGGCACTTAATTTTACCACAAAAAACTGGGAAAACGTATTGACTCGAGTATAAGCCTAGGGTGGGAAATGCAGCAACTGGGCTACCACAAGACCCAAAACAGGGGCAGCGGGCATGGTGCAGGGCCTGCGAGCATGGTACAGGAGATAGTAGAGGCACGGTGCAGGAGATGATAGAGGCATGATGCAGGAGATGGTACAGGCATGGCACAGGAGCTGGTTCAGGCATGGCACAGGAGCTGGTTCAGGCATGGCACAGGAGAGGGTTCAGGCATGGCACAGGAGATGGTTCACGCATGGCACAGGAGATGGTTCATGCATGGCACAGGAGATGGTTCAGGCATGGCACAGGAGATGGGACAGGCATGGCACAGGACAGGCATGGCACAGGAGATGGGACAGGCATGGCACAGGAGATGGTTCAGGCATGGCACAGGAGATGGTAGAGGCATGGTACAGGAGATGGTAGAGGCATGGTACAGGAGATGGTAGAGGCATGGCACAGGAGATGGTTCAGGCATGGCACAGGAGATGGTACAGGCATGGCACAGGAGATGGGACAGGCATGGCACAGGAGATGGGACAGGCATGGCACAGGAGATGGTTCAGGCATGGCACAGGAGATGGTTCAGGCATGGCACAGGAGATGGTTCAGGCATGGCACAGGAGATGGGACAGGCATGGCACAGAAGATGGCACAGGCATGGCACAGAAGATGGCACAGGCATGGCACAGAAGATGGCACAGGCATGGAACAAGAGATGCAGCGCTGCGGGCATGGTACAGGAGAATCTCCTGAGGAGATGCAGGGGCCGTGCAGAAGTCTCACTTACCTTTCTGCCTTGCATTTAAAAATAGCGCCGCCTGGCACCAACACGTCACCGCACATGCGCCGTCTGCCCGGGAATAGCTGAACGTGTAAGGGCTTTCCCGAGCAGCAGCGGCGCATGCGCACTGACCGGGGAAAAGGTAAGTGAGACTGTGACTCGAGTATAAGCCAAGGGCATAAAAAAACATGCTGGAAAAGTCGGCTTATACTCGAGTATATACGGTATATTGGTTTGCAATCCACTATGAAAATGGTCACAGATCTATTTATGCACAATGTAACATCACATGCTTTTATTACCCAAGAGAAGAAACTATGAATATTGATATAAATCAATGTATGTACATTGTAACCTGATATGCATTTATTATCCTAGAGAATAAAATTCTTGTTTTTTTTTTTAACTAATCCTTGACATTTGCTGTTTACAAGTTAAAATCATTTTTTTTTCCTAGAAAATTACTTAGAACCCCCAAATATTATATATATATATATATATATATATATATATATATATATATATATATATATATATATATATATATATATATATATATATATATATATATATATATATATATACATACATATATATAATTTTTTTTTTTTTTTTTGCAGAAACCCTAGAGAATAAAATGGAGATCATTGCAATATTTTTTTTTTTTTATCGCACCGTATTTGCGCAGCGGTCTTACAATTGCAATTTTTTGGGAAAAAAAATGCTTCTTTTTTAAATTAAAAAATAAGAAAACAGTAAAGTTAGCCCAATTTTTTTCTATAATGTAAAAGATAATGTTACACCGAGTAAATAGATACCCAACACGCCATGCTTTAAAATGGCGCACGCTGGTGGAATGGCGACAAACATTGGTACTTAAAAATCCCCATAGGCGACACTTTAACAATTTCTACAGGTTACCAGCTTAGAGTTACAGAGGAGGTCTAGGGTTAGAATTATTGCTCTCGCTCTAACGATGGTAGCGATACCTCACATGTGTGGTTTGAACACCGTTTACATATGTGGGCGTGACTTGCATATGCGTTCGATTCTGCGCGGGACCTAACGGGGGCGGAGCGCTTTCATTTTTTATTTTTTTTTATTTTCCTATTTATTTTATCTTTTTTATTATTTTTACACTGTCCTTTTTAAAAAAAAAATTGTTTTTGATCACTTTTATTCCTATTACAAGGAATGTAAACATCTCTTGTAATAGAAATAAGCAGGACAGGTCCCCTTTAATGTGAGATCTGGGGTCAAAAAGACCTCACATCTCTCATCTACACTAAAAAAGAAAAAAAAAAGTCTTTTTTTTTCATGATGGGAAAAAAAAATGGGCTCTTTAAAGCTCTTGCTAGGAAGCGATGTATGACGTTGCTCCAGTCCTCCAAGGCCATAGAGTGGATTGGGGGGCCATCTTGCCCTCACTCGACTTCCTGCCAGAGAGGAAAGTGGACCGGTTCTTTTTCCCTGCTACCTGCGGCTCCGGTAAGTGGGGAAACGACCAGGAAGTAGCAGGAGGAGGGGGGGGCACCTCTCCCCCTGCCCATAAGTGATCCCCCGCTGGGACCACCCTTATGTTAAAGCGGACCACCCACCATTTAAAAAAATACCGGGGTTATGGCTGCTATCTGCTGCCATAACCCCGGTATTTAAGGTCAAAGAACCGACGTAAATACACGGTGGGCGGTCATATCGGTGGTAAATATTGACTATCTTTTCTATGCCGCCCATGCCTCATTTAAAGTCCCAAAACTCTGCTCTTTCTTACATAGAGATGACCTGGGACACAGAACATTTTTCAGGGAGGGGCATCATTTTAAAGTCATCCATGCTCCACCCCTTTTTGCCCCCATAGATCCCCCTTTGGAGCAGGCCAGGCAAGGGTCCCACAAAGATCCCCTTTAGAGCAGGGTCCCCATAAGATCCCCCCTTTAGAACAGGCAGGGGTCCCCATAGATCCCCCTTTAGAGCAGGCCAGGGTCCCCATAGATCCCCCCTTTAGAGAAGGCCAGGGTCCCCCATAGATCCCCCTCAGAGCAGGGTCCCCATTGACCCCCCTTTAGAGCAGGCCAGGGTCCCCATAGATCCCTCTTTAGTCTCACTTTGTCACCTATATTCCCCGTGCTAACAGGTTTTCCTGCACCACCAGGTACTCCAGGCTCTTCCTGAAAAGAATATATATATATATTTAGCCAATATAACTCCCTTTAGAGCAGGCCAGGATCTCCATTGATCCCCTTTAGAGGAGGCCAGGATCTCCATTGATCCCCCTTTCGAGCAGGCCAGGGTCCCCATAGATCCCCCTTTAGAGTAGGCCAGGGTCCCCATAGATCCCCCTTTCGAGCAGGCCAGGGTCCCCATAGATCCCCCTTTAGAGCAGGCCAGGGTCCCCATAGATCCCCCTTTAGAGCAGGCCAGGGTCCCCATAGATCCCCCTTTAGAGCAGGCCAGGGTCCCCATAGATCCCCCTTTAGAGCAGGCCAGGGTCCCCATAGATCCCCCTTTAGAGCAGGCCAGGGTCCCCATAGATCCCTCTTTAGTCTCACCTTTTCACCTATATTCCCCATGCTACCAGGTTTTCCTGCACCACCAGGTACTCCAGGCTCTCCCTGAAAAGAATATATATATATATTTAGCCAATATAACTCCCTTTAGAGCAGGCCAGGATCTCCATAGATCCCCCTTTAGAGGAGGCCAGGGTCCCCATAGATCCCCCCTTTAGAGCAGGCCAGGGCCCCCCATAGATCCCCTTTAGAGCAGGCCAGGATTTCCATTGATCCCCTTCAGAGCAGGCCAGGGTCCCCATAGATCCCCCTTTAGAGCAGGCTAGGATTTTCATTGATCCCCTTTAGAGCAGGCCAGGGTCCCCCATAGATCCCCCTTCAGAGCAGGCCAGGCCAGGGTCCCCCATAGATCCCCCTTTAGAGCAGGCCAGGGTCCCCAGAGATCCCCCTTTAGAGCAGGCCAAGCCAGGGTCCCCCATAGATCCCCCTTTAGAACAGGGTCCCCATAGAGTCCCCTCTTAGAGCAGGCCAAGAAATTTCCAGGGGGGGGCACTTGCCCCCCCCCACCCCCTTGCGGATGCCCATGACCGGGGACCATCTGGTCCTCGGTCAGCTCTATGGTAAATGGCCGCCACCAGCCAATTCTTTCTCTGGCTTGCCTATCGCACAGGTGAGCTGGTAGAAGCCGTGGAGGGTAGCGGGAGGGGGGGGAACGCCCCCTCCCGCCGCCTGTAAAAATGAGCAAGCGGGTGAACAGACGCTATGATTGTTCTTACGGTGAAGGGAATCGCCAGCAGAAAAAGATGATATCCGAATGATGCCCGCAGCTGCACCCACCATGCACTCCAGGATGTCATATAACATCTACCTAAGGAGAAGTGGTTAACTCAACGCACGTCATAACGCTTGCGTGCTAATCCAAGACAATGGTGAGAATGGGCCCTAAAACATCGAATGATGCAGGCGAAGGCTCTTATTTCCTTTCATTGCGTTGTCCTGATTTTGTGTCAGGACAAGACATGGCCCGGAATCCAGAGATGGATGGAGAGTGACTTACTAGAATCTATGATGTTCTGCTAAATTAAACTAGGATGACTTTTCATAGAGGTCAGAGAAAATGATCATCTACCTGCGGAAGCATAAATTACAGCTAGACTTGCGATAGATATTAAAAAAAAAAATAAAAAAATCATATGTGGACTCAATCGCCAAAAGCTAATTTAATCTTTAGCACGGTGATGTCGTTTCAAAAGTCATTTTCCATATTTTTTTTCTTTTTTAAATCTGCAGCTTTTATTTAAATCCCCGTTGATCCTGCCAGGAAGATCCTTGTTCCAGCACTTCCTGTTATTGGGTGACAACGCTTTGTTCTTGTCTTCCAATTGTGTTCCTGCATTGTTCCTGCATCTGTCACTTGGGTTTCTGATGGCCTCTTCAACGCACATGGCACAGACATGGCACGCCGTGGTCACCATCAGGAAACCCAGCCTGAGAAATGCCATGCAGCACTGTAGAAGTTGCAGGTTGTGGGTCGGGGATGTAGGGACCCTGCCCTAAGCAGCACTGATGTAGGGACCCTGCCCTAAGCAGCACTCATGTAGGGACCCTGCCCTAAGCAGCACTGATGTAGGGACCCTGCCCTAAGCAGCACTGATGTAGGGACCGTGCCCTAAGCAGCACTGATGTAGGGACCGTGCCCTAAGCAGCACTGACGTAGGGACCGTGCCTTAAGCAGCACTGATGTAGGGACCCTGCCCTAAGCAGCACTGATGTAGGGACCCTGCCCTAAGCAGCACTGATGTAGGGACCGTGCCCTAAGCAGCACTGATGAAGGGACCCTGCCCTAAGCAGCACTGATGTAGGGACCCTGCCCTAAGCAGCACTGATGTAGGGACCCTGTCCTAAGCAGCACTGATGTAGGGACCGCACCCTAAGCAGCACTGATGTAGGGACCGCACCCTAAGCAGCACTGATGTAGGGACCACGCCCTAAGCAGCACTGATGTAGGGACCCTGTTTTAACCAGCACTGATGTAGGTACTCAGCAGTACGAATGTAGAGACCTGCCATAGGCAGCAATGTCCCCAGCAGTACTGATATAAGGACACTGCCCTAAGCAGCACTGATGTAGAGACCTGTTCTTAGCAGCACTGATGTAGAGACCTGTTCTTAGCAGCACTGATGTAGAGACCTGTTCTTAGCAGCGATGTCCCCAGCAGCATTGATGTAGGGACCCTGCCCTAAGCAGTAATGATGTAGAGACCCTGGCCTAAGCAGAGATGTCCCTAGCAGTACTGATGTAGGGACCCTACCCTAAAAAGCACTGATGTAGGGACCCTGTCCTAAGCAGAGATGTCCCCAGTAGCACTGATGTAGGGACCCTGCCTTTTACAGAGGTGTTCCCAGAACACTGATGTAGAGACCCTGCCCTAAGCAGGGATGTCTGCAGGAGTAATGATGCAAGAACCCTTCCCTAAGCAGTGGTGTCCCTGTCCTAAATGTAGTCCTGCTGGGCTGTAGTCAGCCTGAGCATTAATTGGTATGGTTCTGCCTTCATTAGGTTTCTCCTAAGCTCAATTTTATTTTTTGCTTCTGCCGACTGTTGGGGATCGTTCCTGGTAATAGTGTGGGAAGATGCAATATTTCTGAGTTATGCATATTCATGTCTCTCTAACCAACCACTAGGAGGCTTCTTGCCAGTGGAGCATGCTGGGGAAGGATATATATATTTGGGATGCCCTTGCAGAACGGCTTTCGTTAGATATCATTTAGTTTCACTTTAAATTCTAGACTTGCACTATGCAAATGAGACCGAATAGGGGAAACTCATGTAAGGGGGACACTGATGGCGACCCTGATGTAAGGGGGATGCTGATGGCGACCCTGATGTAAGGGGGACACTGATGGCGACCCTGATGTAAGGGGGACACTGATGACGACCCTGATGTAAGGGGGACACTGATGGCGACCCTGATGTAAGGGGGACACTGATGGCGACCCTGATGTAAGGGGGACACTGATGGCGACCCTGATGTAAGGGGGACACTGATGGCGACCCTGATGTAAGGGGGACACTGATGGCGACCCTGATGTAAGGGGAGACTCTGATTTGGACCCTGATGTGAGAGGGGACTCTGAAGAGGACTGTCATGTAAAGTGGGACTTTCTTGGAGGGGGATGGACACTAATATGGACTCTGATGTAAGGGGGGACTTTAAAGTATAGGGGACTTACATGGTTGAGTGTTACCAACCAACAATGGTGCAATGATAGCTAAGCCTGGGAAACCTGTCCTGGAGATGAGGGGGGGGGGTGTAAGTTGAGGAGAAATGGAGACCATATACTGGCCTGAAAACTTGTGTGAGAGGCCACTGACCCTAGCTGCAAGCTGAAACAAATATTTCAGCAAGCTGAACCTCTCACAGTGCTCCCTTCAGCCTGCTGCAAGACCTGCAGCCTTCGAAAGTGCTCCCCAACCTGCCAAAGCAGCCAAGAGTGCCCACCTCACTTGCTGAGAGCACTCGTCCTCCTCCATGCCCACCAACTTCCCACAGTGCCCAACAGCCTGCTTCACAGCTTCCAGGCCTCCATAGTGCCCCCCCAACCTATTCTGGCAGTCCAGTGTCCCCACACTCCCTGAGAGCTCTCAGCCTCCTCAGTGCCCCCAAACTCCCCACAGTGCCCCCCACCCAGTCTGCTGCAAGACCTCCAGCCTTCCACAGTGCCCCCCCCCCCCCACTTTCCATATCAGCCTACAGTGCTCCCAAACTCCTTGAGAGCCCTCAGTCTCCTCAGTGACCCCCAAACCTCCCACGGTGCCCCCCCCAGTCTGCTGCAAGACCTCAAGCCTTCCACAGTGCCCCCCCAAAACTGCCATAGCAGCCCACAGTGTCCCCACACTCCCTGAGAGCCCTCAGCCTACTCAATGTCCTAAAACCTCCTCCAATGCCCCCCAGCCTGCTGCAAAACCTCCAGCCTTCCACGGTGCTCCCCCACCTGCCATAGCAGTCCACAGTGCCCACCTGACTACCTAAGAGCCCTCAGCCTCCTGAGTGTTCCCACAATAACCCCCCAGCCTAATCCCTACAGGGCCATAAGGTCTGATTCAGAGTCTCCTAACCCCTTTCAAAACACCCCCCCCCCCCCCCCCACAGTGACACCCAGCCCCATCCAGAGCCTTCCAGCATTTCAATACATGCTTCGCATTATAAATTTTCTTTGTTACTGTTGGGGTATGGAAGATTTTGGTAGATGTGATCGGGCCCTTGTCTCAAAAAGGTTGAGGACAATTGAATAAAAGAATGTGGTGGTCGCACCTCCACCAGTCTGCCCTATGGGGGGGTATTGCAAAGGGGGGGTCTACAGAATATCTCAAAACATTTCACTACGCAACTGATTAAATGAGGAATTGGCGTCACAATTTATTTGATAGTTTGTTCCCAATAGATAGTGACTGGACATTGTTACTTATTCTTGATGTAACATTTTTTTGTGGGGTATTTCTCTGCCATCTTGTGGCCCAGAGTGGTACTACAGCTAAGCTACAATGATTTGTGAGCTTCATTTTTGTCATGGCATCCACAGATTTTTATCGGGATATTTTACGTTTGTCAAGATATCTTTTAAACTTCCATTAATAATTTGTGCTGCTGAACATAGGCCAGCATTCGGTCTGTCAAAAAGTGTTTTTCCTCTTTTCCTCTACCTGAAGCATTCATTTATTTAACCCTTCCATTCCAGAGGTCATTGATGCCAACATTCCCAGGCCAAGTATAGCAGCATCAGCATTGGGTACACAATTGCTCTATCTGCATACAGTATCTCACAAAAGTGAGTACACCCCTCACATCTTTGTAAATATTTTATTCTATCTTTTCATGTGACAACACTGAAGAAATGACACTTTGCTACAATGTAAAGTAGTGAGTGTACAGCTTGTATAACAGTGTAAATTTGCTGTCCCCTCAAAATAACTCAACACACAGCCATTAATGTCTAAACCACTGGCAACAAAAGTGAGTACACCCCTAAGTGACAATGTCCAAATTGGGCCCAATTAGCCATTTTCCCTCCCCGGTGTCATGTGACTCGTTAGTGTTACAGTGTTATCGCTCTCATTCTCTCATACTGGTCACTGGAAGTTCAACATGGCACCTCATGCCAAAGAACTCTCTGAGGATCTGAAAAAAAGAATTGTTGCTCTACATAAAGATGGCCTAGGCTATAAGAAGATTGCCAAGACCCTGAAACTGAGCTGCAGCACGGTGGTCAAGACCATACAGAGGTTTAACAGGACAGGTTCCCCTCAGAACAGGCCTCACCATGGTCAACCAAAGAAGTTGAGTGCACGTGCTCAGCGTCATATCCATAGGTTGTCTTTGGGAAATAGACGTATGAGTGCTGCCAGCATTGCTGCAGAGGTTGAGGGGTGAGGGGTCAGCCTGTCAGTGCTCAGACCATACGCCGCACACTGTATCAAATTGGTCTGCATGGCTGTCGTCCCAGAAGGAAGCCTCTTCTAAAGATGATGTACAAGAAAGCCCGCAAACAGTTTACTGAAGACAAGCAGACTAAGGACCTGGATTACTGGAACCATCTCCTGTGGTCTGATGAGACCAAGATAAACGTATTTGGTTCAGATGTTGTTAAGCGTGTGTGGCGACAACCAGGTGAGGAGTACAAAGACAAGTGTATCTTGCCTACAGTCAAGCATGGTGGTGATGCAGAATGTAGAGTAATGGGGGGTGCAGAGTGTAGAGTAATGGGGGGGTGCAGAGCGTAGAGTAATGGGGGGATGCAGAGTGTGGAGTAATGGGGATGCAGAGTGTAGAGTAATGGGGGATGCAGAGTAATGGGGGATGCAGAGTAATGGGGGATGCAGAGTAATGGGGGGATGCAGAGTAATAGGGGATGCAGAGTAATAGGGGATGCAGAGTAATAGGGGATGCAGAGTAATATGGAATGCAGAGGAATGGGGTGAGGCAGAGTGTAGAGTAATGGGGGGAGGGGAGTGCAGAGTGTAGCGTAATGGGGGGATGCATAGTGTGGAGTAATGGGGATGCAGAGTGTAGGGTAATGGGGGGATGCAGAGTGTGGAGTATTATGGATACAGAGGAATGGGGATGCAGAGTAATCAGAAGGATGCAGAGAGTAGAGTAATGGGGGGGATTCGGAGTGTAGAGTAATGGGGTGATGCAGAGTGCAGAGTAATGGGGAATGCAGAGTAATGGGGGATGCAGAGTGCAGAGCAATAGGGGATGCAGAGTAATGGGGGATGCAGAGTGTAGAGTAATGGGGGGATGCAGAGTGTAGTGTAATGGGGGGATGCAGAGCGCAGAGTAATGGGGGATGCTAGAGCTGCAGAGTGAAGGGTAGTGGGGGAGGGCAGGGATACAAGTGAGGTGTAATGCATGCAGATACAGACAGAGTATTTTGAGATGCAGGTGGTGCAGACTGCTGGATAATGGGGAATGCAGGGGTAAAGAATAAAGCGTAAGGGGGGATGTGGGGGGTGAAGGGGGTACAGACATTAGAGGACCCTTAGACCGCTGGAGCATAGGGGAGAAGAGGTTGCTATGACTGATCTAGCAGCACAGAGGAGCCTACAGGGGCGGGCCGCGGACGATCAGGTAAGTAAAGTGTTGTACCCGCTCCCTTAGACAGAAATGAGCTGTTAACCATTGCAGTGTGGATACAGCCCCCCTGCTAGGAAGGACATTTATTTTTCTGAGTTCAGCTGTAAACCTCCATGTATATAGCTTCAGCCTCCCACTTTCATCTGACTATACTACCAATCTGCTTTCTCATTTACCATTTAATTATTGCACAATCTATTTCCATTGATTCTGTGCTGATTCCTCTGTGGGATGAGGATAATTCAATGCATTTAGGATCTTCTTCATCAGGAGATATCGGATGTACAAATCATGAAAAATGTGTTAAAGGAAACCATGCGGTACATCAAGAACTGACCTCCAATGGGTGACCACCGGGGTTATACAAGGGGCCCAAGATAAAGACTTCTATGGGGACTTCAATTTCAGATGATATGTGTGTTGCGCACCCTCTGCACAGCCAGGGACACTGAATTTCCACAGTCACTCAGAGTCAGAGAACAGTCCGCAACTTGGATGGGGATAGGGGTATTATGGGATGCCCCCTTGACTTCAAACAACAAACTTTAGGGACACTTCTTCTATATACAATCCTATATACAGCTCCTCTTCTTCCTCCAGTACACTCTTGCTTGCAGAAGCCCAGCTATGGCACCGTGTTGTGTTTTTTTAGCAAAGGCCCATTACAGGCAGGGACTACACTTGAAGATAGGGTGACACAGCTTTACACTTTTTCAGGACTTCCTCCCTTGGTCACTGAGCCCAGCACACTTGTCAAGCACTGTCAGCCCGCCTGGCTACAGCTGCCCCTCTCACTAGCCCTCCTGGCTATCTTCTCCACAGTCCTCCCAGACTGAACACTCACCAGCCCACCCGGCTGACTTCTCAGGAGAACTCCCGGTCGTGCTGACCTGCTCTCAGTTGCTCCTGTGCCTCCAGGAGTCCTCCGTGTGTTGTAGAGGGTACCTTTAGCACCCAGGTCCAAGGTCACACCCTTCTCTGACTGGGGGTGCCCTTAAGGGCCACTGACAGCCTCCCCAGCACTCCATCTCCATTGTCCACCCAACTGCCCCTGCTGGCATGACTCATGCCTAATTATGAGGTGCCTGTTCCAGCCCCCTTTTTGCTGGGGATTGGTTGAGGACCTCATAAATATGCCAAGAAGCTCCTCCTAGTCTCCACCCACTACATCTGGAAGCTTCTCCAAGGTTCCAGAAACAAGGGGAGGCACCAGAGATGCTACTTGCGGAGTCATCCAGCCTCCCTGAGTCACACAACCCTGATCCAGATTCAACACAGGCCTGGCTCTCAGCCAAGCCAATTTGCTTACTCTAACAAACCTACATCAAGCACACTAGCTAGAGGGTGCTACATGTGTATAATGGCAGAAATATAAAATTATTCAGGGTTGCAAATAGATATATGGATTAATGCAGAAGCCTAAAAGCGAGAACTATTTGTCCCTTTGATTTTTAACTACCAGGCCGTAGTCCACTGCCAGGCCTCACTTTGATCCAGCCTCCAGCTAGCTACAGATCTCCTAAAGCCCCAACTTTCTTAGTGCCAGCAACCTTCTATAGTGGACTTCAGTGCCCCCCAACCACCCAAAGTACCTTCCAACCTTCACAGCACAATCTAACCTTCCACAGTGCCCCCTGACTCCTGCAGAGCCTCCACCCAATGGCTCCAATAATTCCCACAAAGGTAAGGGAAATATATAGATCAGTGGTTCTCAATTACAGGGCCATGGCTCCCTTCTCCCAGGCCTCCAGCCAGCTGTAGATCCCCTAATCTCCCACAATGCCTCCTATCTTTCATACTGCCCCTAACGTTCCACAGTAGACTAAAGTGCCTTGCAGCCCCCACAGTACTCTCCAACCTCCGACAGTACTCCCCAATCTCCTACAGTGCCCCCTGCAGGGCCTCCACCTAATGGATCCATTAATTCCCACATAGGTAAGGGAAATAAATAGATCAGTGGTTCTCTTTTGTGCCATGACTTACTGATGGGCTTTGGTCTCCCTCCTACTGGGCCTTAAGCCAGCTGCAGATCCCCTAACTTCCCACAGTGCATCCTAGCTCCCATTGCAGTGCCCCTAACTTTCTATAGTGGACCTCTATGTCGCCCAACCTCCCACAGTGTTCCTCAGCCCCCTGCAGAGCCTCCAGCCTCCCATAATTCCCCCAACTTCCTACAGTGTCCTCCCTCAACCTCCAACAGTCCCCCCAACCTCCCACGGTACTCTCTAACCTCCCACAGTGCCCCCAAGCCCCCTGCAGAGCCTCCACCCAATGGATCCATTAATTCAAGCAAATTTTAGAGAAGTATATATATAGATCAGTGGTTCCAAACTACAGGACTCCCTCCTATCAGGCCTCCAGCCAGCTGTAGATCCCCTAGTCTCCCACAATGCCTCCCATCTTCCATACTGCCCCCAACATTCCACAGTAGACCTCAGAGCCTCTCAACCTCCCACAGTGCTCCCCACCCCCCTACCGAGCCTCTACCCAATGGATCTATTAATTCCCTATATATGGCAACTTTTGGAACATCTTGTATATAAAAATATTCATTTATGTATTTAAAAAAATAAATAAAGCTTGTTTCCATTTTTTCCCTTATTAATCATTTAAGCCATAGCAAACACTTATTAGTTGCTATTAACGCATTCATTTTTGTATCCATAATGGAGCCATATATCCATAATGGAGCCCGATATCCCTAACAGAGCCCTATATCCATAACGGAGCCCTATATCCATAATGGAGCCCTATATCCATAACAGAGCCATATATCCATAATGGAGCCCTATATCCCTAACGGAGCCCTATATCCATAACGGAGCCCTATATCCGTAACGGAGCCCTATATCCATAACAGAGCCATATATCCATAACGGAGCCCTATATCCATAAGGAAGCCCTGTATCCATAAGGAAGCCCTGTATCCATAACGGAGCGCTATATCCATAACGGAGCGCTATATCCATAACGGAGCCCTATATCCATAACAAAGCCATATATCCATAACAAAGCCATATATCCATAACGGAGCCCTATATCCATAATGAAGCCCTTTATCCATAACGGAGCCATTTATTCATAACGGAGCCCTATATCCATAAGGAAGCCATGTATCCATAACGGAGCCCTATATCCATAACTGAGCCCTATATCCATAACGAAGCCATATATCCATAACTGAGCCCTATATCCATAACAAAGCCATATATCCATAACGGAGCCAAATATCCATAACGGAGCCATATATCCATAACGGAGCCCTATATCCATAACTGAGCCATATATCCATAACTGAGCCATATATCCATAATGAAGCCATATATCCATAACTGAGCCATATATCCATAATGAAGCCATATATCCATAATGAAGCCATATATCCATAACTGAGCCATATATCCATAATGAAGCCATATATCCATAACTGAGCCATATATCCATAATGAAGCCATATATCCATAACGGAGCCATTTATTCATAACGGAGCCCTATATCCATAACGGAGCCATTTATTCATAACGGAGCTATTTATCCATAACGGAGCCATATATCCATTACTGAACCATATATCCATAACGGAGCCATATATTTATAACGGAGCCATTTATCCATAATGGAGCCCTATATCCATAACGTAGCCATATATCCATAACGGAGCCATTTATTCATAACGGAGCTATTTATCCATAACGGAGCCATATATTTATAACGAAGCCATATATCCATAACGAAGCCCTATATCCATAACGTAGCCATATATCCATAACGGAGCCCTATATCCATAATGGAGCCATATATCCATAACTGAGCCCTATATCCATAATGAAGCCATATATCCATAACGGAGCCCTATATCCATAACAAAGCCCTATATCCATAATGGAGCCATATATCCATAACTGAGCCCTATATCCATAATGAAGCCCTATATCCATAACGTAGCCCTATATCCCTAACGGAGCCCTATATCCATAACGAAGCCCTATATCCATAATGGAGCCATATATCCATAACTGAGCCCTATATCCATAATGAAGCCATATATCCATAATGAAGCCCTATATCCATAATGGAGCCATATATCCATAAAGAAGCCCTATATCCATAATGGAGCCATATATCCATAACGAAGCCCTATATCCATAATGGAGCCCTATATCCATAATGAAGCCCTATATCCATAACAAAGCCCTATATCCATAACGTAGCCATATATCCATAACAAAGCCCTATATCCATAACGAAGCCATATATCCATAATGAAGCCATATACCCATAACGTAGCCATATATCCATAACTGAGCCCTATATCCATAATGAAGCCCTATATCCATAATGAAGCCATATATCCATAACGAAGCCCTATATCCATAATGGAGCCCTATATCCATAATGAAGCCATATACCCATAACGAAGCCATATATCCATAACTGAGCCCTATATCCATAATGAAGCCATATATCCATAATGAAAGCCAACAGGAGGTAAACAAAATATTTCTAAAACTCACCAGAAGAAAAACAATAATGAAAAAAAGTGTTAAATATTCCCCACAATCTGATATAACCATAACATGTAGCAAACATTAGAAGAAAACACCAATTTATTTAGGAAGAAAAAAAAACACATAAACTGCATAAAATCACTCCATGGTTGGTTTGAATTTGACATTTTTGTATAAACTGTATTGAGGTTAAGTAGCCACAAGGTGGCGAGAGCGCACCTCTCTACTGACTTTTAAATAAAGCAATCATTGCAAAAATGTCCTATTTTTCTCAAGGCGGATAAAAAAAAAAAAATGAATGCGTTAATAGCAACTAATAAGTGTTTGCTATGGGTTAAATGGTTAATAAGGGAGAAAATAGAAACACGATTTATTTATTAAATACATACATAAATTAATATTTTTATATACAAGATGTCCCAAAAGTTGCCATATATAGGGAAAATAGGAAACTGTAGCTAAATGTATTTAAAAAAAAATATTCATTACAAAATATTCTCTACGTGACATTCTTTTAGGGTATCTGAAAGCAAAAAAAAAAATATTAAAATTATATATATATATATATATATATATATACAGTATCTCACAAAAGTGAGTACACCCCTCAGATTTTTGTAAATATTTTATTCTATCTTTTCATGTGACAACACTGAAGAAATGACACTTTGCTACAATGTAAAGTAGTGAGTGTACAGCTTGTATAACAGTGTAAATTTGCTGTCCCCTCAAAATAACTCACCACACAGCCATTAATGTCTAAACCGCTGGCAACAAAAGTGAGTACACCCCTAAGTGACAATGTGCAAATTGGACCCATTTAGCCATTTTCCCTCCCCGGTGTCAGGTGACTCGTTAGTGTTACAAGGTCTCAGGTGTGTTAAATTTGGTGTTATCGCTCTCACTCTCTCATACTGGTCACTGGAAGTTCAACATGGCACCTCATAGCAAAGAACTCTCTGAGGATCTGAAAAAAAAGAATTGTTGCTCTACATAAAGATGGCCTAGGCTATAAGAAGATTGCCAAGACCCTGAAACTGAGCTGCAGCACGGTGGCCAAGACCATACAGCGGTTTACCAGGACAGGTTCCACTCAGAACAGGCCTCGCCATGGTCAACCAAAGAGGTTGAGTGCCGTGTTCAGCATCATATCCAGAGGTTGTCTTTGGTAAATAGACGTATGAGTGCTGCCAGCATTGCTGCAGAGGGTGAAGGGGTGGGGGGTCAGCCTGTCAGTGCTCAGACCATACGCCGCACACTGCATCAAATTGGTCTGCATGGCTGTCGTCCCAGAAGGAAGCCTCTTCTAAAGATGATGCACAAGAAAGCTCGCAAACAGTTTGCTGAAGACAAGCAGACTAAAGGCCCGATTTTCGGCTTGTTAGTATGATGCTTCCGACAGCCGACAGCGCACTTTCGGCCGAAAAGAATCTGTTGTGCAAGCATTAAAATTTTTGTTGGCCAACACCAGAACGGCCGATTGTTCGCCAGTCAGTACAGAATTCGGCCGACAGACCGCAGATTTGCAAAAATCGCAATAAGTGTATATTGATTGGTTTGCGCAAAAGGTATCACGTCTGCAAACTAGGGGGAAAGATTTATGTCATTTTTATTAGATTTTTAGTTTACTAGTAATGGCGGCGATCTGCGATTTTTAGCGGGACTGCGACATTGCGGCGGACAGATCGGACCCCTAACTGACATTTTTGACACTTTTGGGGGTACCAGTGACATTACTACAGTAATCGGTGCTAAAAATATGCACTGTCACTGTACTACACTGGCAGGGAAGGGGTCAACCCAGGGGTGATCAAAGGGATAAATGTGAGTCTAGGGCAGGGGTGTCCAAACTATGGCCCTCCAGCTGTTCAGGAACTACAATTCCCATGAGGCATTGTAAATCTCTGACATTCAGAGACATAACTAGGCATGATGGGAATTTAGTTCCTGAACAGCTGGAGGGCCATAGTTTGGACACAGCTGTCTAGGTGGTGCTTTCTAACTGTGTGGGGGATGGGCTTGTGAAATCAATACAGAGACCTGTGTTCCTAAACAGGAGGGGCGCGCCGGCCTGGTGGATCAGCTTCCCCGTTGACATGTGGGCGCGCGCCCCCAGGATCGCTCCTGCGGACCGCCGTACAGGTACGGCGATTCGGGGGAACCTGCCGACCTGCTGCCGTGTAACTACTCAGTGCTCAAAGTAGAACTATAGGCAAACCTTATTATCATTCTGGATAGAGAGGAGGGCTATAACCCCTGTCAGGTTTTTTTTTTTTTTTTTAGCCTTCTGTGTCCAATTGGGGAGATTTATATCATTTTTTCCCCACACAAATAGAGCTTTCTTTTGGTGGTATTTAATAAACCACTGGGGGTTTTACTTTTTGCTAAACAAAAAAACAAAAGAAAAGGAAAGTTTTGAAGACAAAATAAAGTTTTGCTTAGTTTCTGTCAGTTAATTTTGTAAATAAGTAATTTTTCTCCTTCACTTATGGGCACTGATGAGGAGGCAATAATATGTTGCACCGATGGGCACTGATATGCCTCACTGACGAGCGCTGATAGGTGGCACTGATATGCGGCACTGATAGGTGGCACTGGTGGGCAATGATAGGCTGCACAGATAGGCATCACTGATAGGCAGCACTGGTGGGCAATTATTCGATGCACAAATAGGCAGTACTGATGGGCACTGATAGGCAGCACTGATAGGCAGCACTAGCGGGCAATGATAGCCTGCACAACTAGGCAACACTGATGCACACTGATGGGAGGCACTGATGGGCAGCAATGATAGGCTGCACAACTAGGCAACACTGATGCACACTGATGGGAGGCACTGATGGGCAGCAATGATAGGCTGCACAACTAGGCAACACTGATGCACACTGATGGGCACTGATGAGCAGGCACTGAAAGGCAGCACTGGCCAGCATCACTAATAGGGCCTGATTGGTGTCCTTGATGGAGACTGATGAGCAGGCACTGATTGGCACTGAAAGGCAGCACTGACCGGCATCACTAATAGGCCCTGATTGGTGTCACTGATGGGCACTGATGAGCAGGCACTGATAGGCAGCACTGACCAGCTTCATTAATAGGCCCTGATTGGTGTCCTTGATGGACACTGATGAGCAGGCACTGAAAGGCAGCACTGGCCAGCATCACTAATAGGGCCTGATTGGTGTCCTTGATGGACACTGATGAGCAGGCAGTGATTTGCACTGAAAGGCAGCACTGACCGGCATTATTAATAGGCACTGATTGGTGTCCCTGATGGACACTGATGAGCAGGCACTGAAAGGCAGCACTGACTTGCATCACTAATAGGCCCTGATTGGTGTCCTTGATGGAGACTGATGAGCAGGCACTGATTGGCACTGAAAGGCAGCACTGACCGGCATCGCTAATAGGCCCTGATTGGTGTCACTGATGGGCACTGATGAGCAGGCACTGATGGGCACTGAAAGGCAGCACTGACCAGCTTCATTAATAGGCCCTGATTGGTGTCCTTGATGGACACTGATGAGCAGGCACTGAAAGGCAGCACTGACTGGCATCACTAATAGGCCCTGATTGGTGTCCCTGATGGACACTGATGAGCAGGCAGTGATTTGCACTGAAAGGCAGCACTGACCGGCATTATTAATAGGCACTGATTGGTGTCCCTGATGGACACTGATGAGCAGGCACTGAAAGGCAGCACTGACTGGCATCACTAATAGGCCCTGATTGGTGTCCCTGATGGACACTGATGAGCAGGCACTGATGGGCACTGAAAGGCAGCACTGACCGGCATCACTAATAGGCCCTGATTGGAGTTCCTGATGGACACTGATGAGCAGGCACTGATGGGCACTGAAAGGCAGCACTGACCGGCATCACTAATAGGCCCTGATTGGTGTCCCTGATGGACACTGATGAGCAGGCACTGATGGGCACTGAAAGGCAGCACTGACCGGCATCACTAATAGGCCCTGATTGGAGTTCCTGATGGACACTGATGAGCAGGCACTGATGGGCACTGAAAGGCAGCACTGCCTGGCATCACTAAAAGGCACTGATTGGAGTTCCTGATGGACACTGATGAGCAGGCACTGATGGGCACTGAAAGGCAGCACTGACTGGCATCACTAAAAGGCACTGATTGGTGTCACTGATGGGCACTGCTGGGGCTGTCCTGTAATCAGTGCCCTGATTACCTGTATAGGTCTCCCCTGTGAGGAGATGCTGCTGATTGGCTCCCCTATCCTCACACTCTGTCAGCGTGAGGCGAGGAGAGCCAATAAACGCCACTTCTGTGCTTACAGGTGACCGGCTGTGATTGGACACAGCTGATCACATGGGTAAAAAGTGTCCTTTGTGTCCTAGGAACACCGCGATCGCTGTGCACCGGTCCTGGGGTGCCATCACATGACGTCGCCCCAGAACGAGAGTGCATCCCGCCTGCCTGCTGTCATTTTACTATACAGGAAGTGGTTAAGCAAATCTTTTGGGGGTCACCAGAACTAGTGTCCCAATTGGAAGATTTCCCCTCTATTACTGTTCTGGGGACAACCTGAAATTCATGATTTTCTTTTACCTCCAATAATAACGGTAATAGGGACTAATACAGAGGGTGAATCTCCCTAGCAGGGACAGAGGTAGCCATAATACCTGACAGGGGTTCTAATCCCTCTCCACTCCAAAACTGGTTTTGTGCTCATCACTGCCCCCTAATGGTTAACTACTTCTAAAGGGATGCAGGCTCTGCAGGTTTCCTCATTAGAACCCTGAGACTGGCTCAGCTGATTATAATTGCAGACCCTCCCAATCAGGGATCAACCTGCAAACATTGAAACAAAAACAGCCACTTCAGAAGGTAGGAATCTGCTACAACGATTGCTACAATCCCTGCAATGTGCAAAGATCTCCCAGAGGGGGAGGGGATTCCTAGCCCAGCAAAGGTGACCATACACTATACAATCTCCTTTAGGCCCCTTTCACACAGGCGAACCATTCAGATCGGCCTATCAGTTTTTTTGGCAGATCTGAATGGATGCCCTATGGATCTCTATGAGGCATCCGCTGACATCCAATCCGATCTGTCAAATCTGGATGGATGGAAAACCTATTTTCCATCCATCCAGCGGGTCGGATCAGATGGGATCGGATGAGAACGAACAAGCAGTCCATTCCCATCCGATTCCCCCATAGACATGCATGGGGAACTGACAGCTGTGTCTCCGCACGCAGCGCAGAGAACAGCTGTTATCCTCCTGCTCAGCGGGGGATCGGCGGATCCATCCTCCGGCTCAGCGTGGGGATCGGCGGATCCATCCTCCTGCTCAGCGTGGGGATCGGCGGATCCATCCTCCGGCTCAGCGTGGGGATCGGCGGATCCATCCTCCGGCTCAGCGTGGGGATCGGCGGATCCATCCCCCACTGAGATAAACGGAGTCCGTCTGACGGACTCATAGTGTGAAAGAGCCCTTGGATCAGCCATGAACTATGTATGCAAGGGCTTTCCTGATTGGATACAGATTGATTGGGTTGTTCAGATGTGTCCTCCTATTACATAGTAGATTGTATAGTGTGTGGCCAGCTTAATGGTTGCTTCGGTATATGATCGCTTTTTCTCTGATCGATCTCTCCCAATAGGAATGATCACTCTATAGGGGACAACCCATCCGATCAATATGACACACACAGACACACAAGGAAGTGGATTTTGAATCAATAGTTAAGATATGTTCATAACTTACCATTAGAAATTATTGATTGCATCTCTATTTCCACCATGTAACCTATATAATATAATATTTAATTATATTACATTATAATATATATTAATATTTATTATTATTTTTTTTTGTTTATGTTTTATTATTATTTATGCCATTATTTTATTTTATTATGCTTTTTTTTCATTATTATCGACTATCAATTATGATCAATATATCACGCAGAGAAGTGGATTTTGAATTAATAGTGAAGATATGTTCATAAGTTAGCATTATAATATATCGGTTGCATCTCTAATTCCACCGTGTAACCTATATAATATAATAATATATTATTAAATTATAATATTAATATTTATGCCCTTTTTATTATGTTTTATTTCTTATTAATATTATTAGTATTTATGCCATTATTTTATTGGTAACCTACATAATATAATATATTATTTTGTTATATTACATTATAATATTAATATTTAGGCCATTTTTTATTATGTTTTATTTCTTATTAATATTATTAGTATTTATGCCATTATTTTATTTGTAACCTATATAATATAATAATATATTATTTAATTATATTATATTATAATAATATTTATGCCATTTTTTATTATGTTTTATTTCTTATTAATATTATTAGTATTTATGCCATTATTTTATTTGTAACCTACATAATATAATAATATATTATTTAATTATATTACATTATAGTATTAATATTTATGCCAGTTTTATGTTTTATTTCTTATTAATATTATTAGTATTTATGCCATTATTTTATTTGTAACCTACATAATATAATAATATATTAATTATATTACATTATAATATTAATATTTATGCCATTTTTTATTATGTTTTATTTCTTATTAGTATTATTAGTATTTATGCCATTATTTTATTTGTAACCTACATAATATAATAATATATTATTTAATTATATTACATTATAATATTAATATTTAGGCCATTTTTTATTATGTTTTATTTCTTATGAATATTATTAGTATTTATGCCATTATTTTATTTGTAACCTACAAAATATAATAATATATTATTTAATTATATTACATTATAATATTAATATTTAGGCCATTTTTTATTATGTTTTATTTCTTATTAATATTATTAGTATTTATGCCATTATTTTATTTGTAACCTACATAATATAATAATATATTATTTAATTATATTATATTATAATATTAGTATTTATGCCATTTTTATTATGTTTTATTTCTTATTAATCTTATTAGTATTTATGCCATTATTTTATTTGTAACCTATATAATATAATAATATATTATTTAATTATATTACATTATAATAATATTTATGCCATTTTTTATTATGTTTTATTTCTTATTAATATTATTAGTATTTATGCCATTATTTTATTTGTAACCTACATAATATAATAATATATTATTTAATTATATTACATTATAATATTAATATTTATGCCAGTTTTATTATGTTTTATTTCTTATTAATATTATTAGTATTTATGCCATTATTTTATTTGTAACCTACATAATATAATAATATATTATTTAATTATATTACATTATAATATTAATATTTATGTCATTTTTATTATGTTTTATTTCTTATTAATATTATTAGTATTTATGCCATTATTTTATTTGTAACCTATATAATAATAATATATTATTTTATTAAAATATATATTATGCCATTATTTTATTATGTTTTTATTTATTATTATTGATATTTATGCCATTATTATTATTAGGTTTTAGTTTTTATTCTTAATATCGGTTATGATCAATTCGACACACGGGATAGTGGATTTTGAATCGATAGTTAAGATACGTTGATAATTTATCATTATAAATTATCGATTGCATCTCTATTTCCACCATGTAATCTATATAATTTAATAATAATATATTATTTTATTGTATTACATTATAATATATATTATGCCATTATTTTATTAGGTTTTATTTTTTATTATTATTTTTTTGACATTTTATTTTACTTTTTTATTATTATTGATTATCAATTATGATCAATATGACACACAGAGAAGTGGATTTTGAATTAATAGTTAGTATATGTTCACAACTTACCATTATAAATTATCGATTGCATCTCTAGTTCCACTATGTAACCTATATAATAATATAATATTTTATTATAATATATTACTATGCCATTATTTTATTTTAATATGTTTTCTTTTTTATTATCAATATTTATGCCATTATTTTAATTTATTATGTTTTATTATTCTTATTATTGATTATGATCAACTTGACACACAGGGAAGTGGATTTTGAATCGATAAGATGTGTTCATAACTTACCATTATAAATTATCGATTGCATCTCTATTTCCACCATGTAACCTATATAATTTAATAATAATATATTATTATGCCATTATTTTATTATGTTTTATTTTTTATGCCAACGGTTTAGACATTAATGGCTGTGTGTTGAGTTATTTTGAGGGGACAGCAAATTTACACTGTTATACAAGCTGTACACTCACTACTTTACATTGTAGCAAAGTGTCATTTCTTCAGTGTTGTCACATGAAAAGATGGAATAAAATATTTACAGAAATGTGAGGGGTGTACTTACTTTTGTGAGATACTGTATATAATTCCATTTGTCACCAGGATTACCAGAACTCTATTGTTTTTCAGCTTCCTGTAACAAGGTGACAACACAGTTTGCTCTGTACTAGAATCCCAAATCAGAGTTGTCACCCTGGGGAACTTTACATTCTCAAGATGAACATATTTTTGTGAGATGGTGTGTGTGTATATGTGTATATATATATATATATATATATATATATATATATATATATATATATATACACTGCTCAAAAAAAATTAAAGGAACACTTTGGAAACACATCAGATCTCAATGGGGAAAAAAATCACATGCTGGATATTTATACTGGTATGGACTGGGTAATGTGTTAGGATCTATACTGGTATGGGCTGGGTAATGTGTTAGGATCTATACTGGTATGGAATGGGTAATGTGTTGGGATCTATACTGGTATGGACTGGGTAATGTGTTGGGATCTATACTGGTATGGACTGGGTAATGTGTTGGGATCTATACGTGTATGGACTGGGTAATGTTTTGGGATCTATACTGGTATGGACTGGGTAATGTGTTAGGATCTATACTGGTATGGACTGGGTAATGTGTTGGGATCTATACTGGTATGGACTGGGTAAGGTGTTAGGATCTAATCTGGTATGGACTGGGTAATGTGTTGGGATCTATACTGGTATGGACTGGGTAATGTGTTAGGATCTATACTGGTATGGACTGGGTAAGGTGTTAGGATCTAATCTGGTATGGACTGGGTAAGGTGTTAGGATCTATACTGGTATGGACTGGGTAATGTGTTAGGATCTATACTGGTATGGACTGGGTAAGGTGTTAGGATCGAATCTGGTATGGACTGGGTAATGTGTTGGGATCTATACTGGTATGGACTGGGTAATGTGTTGGGATCTATACTGGTATGGACTGGGTAATGTGTTAGGATCTATACTGGTATGGACTGGGTAATGTGTTGGGATCTATACTGGTATGGACTGGGTAAGGTGTTAGGATCTAATCTGGTATGGACTGGGTAAGGTGTTAGGATCTATACTGGTATGGACTGGGTAATGTGTTAGGATCTATACTGGTATGGACTGGGTAAGGTGTTAGGATCGAATCTGGTATGGACTGGGTAATGTGTTGGGATCTATACTGGTATGGACTGGGTAATGTGTTAGGATCTATACTGGTATGGACTGGGTAATGTGTTGGGATCTATACTGGTATGGACTGGGTAATTTGTTGGTATCTATACTGGTATGGACTGGGTAATGTTTTGAGATCTATACTGGTATGGACTGGGTAATGTGCTGGGATCTATACTGGTATGGACTGGGTAATGTTTTGGGATCTATACTGGTATGGACTGGGTAATGTGTTGGGATCTATACTGGTATGGACTGGGTAATGTGTTGGGATCTATACTGGTATGGACTGGGTAATGTGTTGGGATCTATACTGGTATGGACTGGGTAATGTGTTGGGATCTATACTGGTATGGACTGGGTAATGTTTTGGGATCTATACGTGTATGGACTGGGTAATGTTTTGGGATCTATACTGGTATGGACTGGGTAATGTTTTGGGATCTATACTGGTATGGACTGGGTAATGTGTTGGGATCTATACTGGTATGGACTGGGTAATGTTTTGGGATCTATACGTGTATGGACTGGGTAATGTTTTGGGATCTATACTGGTATGGACTGGGTAATGTGTTGGGATCTATACTGGTATGGACTGGGTAATGTGTTGGGATCTATACTGGTATGGACTGGGTAATGTTTTGGGATCTATACTGGTATGGACTGGGTAATGTTTTGGGATCTATACTGGTATGGACTGGGTAATGTGTTGGGATCTATACTGGTATGGACTGGGTAATGTGTTGGGATCTATACTGGTATGGACTGGGTAATGTGTTGGGATCTATACTGGTATGGACTGGGTAATGTTTTGGGATCTATACGTGTATGGACTGGGTAATGTTTTGGGATCTATACTGGTATGGACTGGGTAATGTGTTGGGATCTATACTGGTATGGACTGGGTAATGTGTTGGGATCTATACTGGTATGGACTGGGTAATGTGTTGGGATCTATACTGGTATGGACTGGGTAATGTGTTGGGATCTATACTGGTATGGACTGGGTAATGTGTTGGGATCTATACTGGTATGGACTGGGTAATGTGTTAGGATCTATACTGGTATGGACTGGGTAATGTTTTGGGATCTATACTGGTATGCACTGGGTAATGTGTTGGGATCTATACTGGTATGGACTGGGTAATGTGTTAGGATCTATACTGGTATGGACTGGGTAATGTGTTAGGATCTATACTGGTATGGACTGGGTAATATGTTAGGATCTATACTGGTATGGACTGGGTAATGTGTTGGGATCTATACTGGTATGGACTGGGTAACGTGTTAGGATCTATACTGGTATGCACTGGGTAATGTGTTGGGATCTATACTGGTATGGACTGGGTAATGTGTTAGGATCTATACTGGTATGGACTGGGTAATATGTTAGGATCTATACTGGTATGGACTGGGTAATGTGTTGGGATCTATACTGGTATGGACTGGGTAATGTTTTGGGATCTATACTGGTATGGACTGGGTAATGTGTTAGGATCTATACTGGTACGGACTGGGTAATGTTTTGGGATCTATACTGGTACAGACTGGGTAATGTGTTGGGATCTATACTGGTATGGACTGGGTAATGTGTTGGGATCTATACTGGTATGGACTGGGTAATGTGTTGGGATCTATACTGGTATGGACTGGGTAATGTGTTGGGATCTATACTGGTATGGACTGGGTAATGTGTTGGGATCTATACTGGTATGGACTGGGTAATGTTTTGGGATCTATACTGGTATGCACTGGGTAATGTGTTGGGATCTATACTGGTATGGACTGGGTAATGTGTTAGGATCTATACTGGTATGGACTGGGTAATGTGTTAGGATCTATACTGGTATGGACTGGGTAATGTGTTAGGATCTATACTGGTATGGACTGGGTAATGTGTTGGGATCTATACTGGTATGGACTGGGTAATGTGTTAGGAAGGAAAGGATGCCACATCGTTGGATGGAAATGAAAATTATCCCCCTACATATACATAGATCTATACTGGTACGGACTGGGTAATGTTTTGGGATCTATACTGGTACGGACTGGGTAATGTGTTGGGATCTATACTGGTATGGACTGGGTAATGTGTTGGGATCTATACTGGTATGGACTGGGTAATGTTTTGGGATCTATACTGGTATGGACTGGGTAATGTGTTAGGCTATATACTGGTATGCACTGGGTAATGTGTTGGGATCTATACTGGTATGGACTGGGTAATGTGTTAGGATCTATACTGGTATGGACTGGGTAATGTGTTAGGATCTATACTGGTATGGACTGGGTAATGTGTTAGGATCTATACTGGTATGGATGGGGTAATGTGTTAGGATCTATACTGGTAAGGACTGGGTAATGTGTTAGGAGGATCTATACTGGTATGGACTGGGTAATGTGTTAGGATCTATACTGGTATGGACTGGGTAATGTTAGGATCTATACTGGTATGGACTGGGTAATGTGTTAGGATCTATACTGGTATGGACTGGGTAATGTGTTGGGATCTATACTGGTATGGACTGGGTAATGTGTTAGGATCTAAACTAGTATGGACTGGGTAATGTGTTAGGATCTATACTGGTATGGACTGGGTAATGTGTTAGGAAGGAAAGGATGCCACATCGTTGGATGGAAATGAAAATTATCCCCCTACAGAGGGCTGAAGTCAAAGGCTCCCCAAGAAAATCAAAGTGAAAAAATTATGCAGCAGGCAAGTTCATTTTGCTTAAATTTCATTGTAGGAACTCAGAATGGTCCTCAGTAGTTTGTATGGCCCCCATGTGCTTGTATGTATGCCTGACAACATTGGGGCATGCTCCTAATGAGATGCCAGATGGTGTCCTGGGGTATTTCCTCCCAGATCTGGACCAGGGCATCACTGAGCTCCTGAACAGACTGAGGTGCAACCTGACGACATCGGATTGACCAAAACATAATGTCCCAGA